>NW_012267458.1:137259-235372 GCF_000151885.1 Dipodomys ordii
GGGGGGGTGGGGGGAGGATGGGAAGGGATGGGAAGGGGAAACAAAGGAGGAGGCTACAATGCTTGATAAGAAATGTACTCATTATCTTGCCCCTGTAATTGTAACCCCTCTGTACAGTATTTTCACAATAAAAAAAGAAAAAATCCCTTAAAAAATCTAAATGGATGATACAAGTTGCATTCTTGAAAAAGAAAACAAAAGACCATGCTTAAAATGCTTTATAAAATTTTATTTGGTATTATTCAATCCTATAAATTCCATAGTCAGTAAGCATTTCTCAATCACACATATATCAGAGGAATATGACACAAATTGTTACTTCTTGATTTGCTGCTTAGATTTCTTTTAAAATGTACCACAAAGAAGAAATAAATGAACTTATGTGAGAAGCTATTTACTGATTACAAGAACAGAGCAGTAGAAAAATACTAAAATATTATTCAATTTCAGAAAATAGAAATTTCTTTTTATTCATTTGTTACTTTTTTTTTTTTGGTCATGGGCTTGAACTCAGGGCTTGGGCACTGTCCCTGAGCTTTTTCTTTCAAAGCTAGTGCTCTACCACTCTGAGCAACAGCACCACTTCTGATTTTCTTGTGGTTAACTGGAGATAAGAATCTCATGGACTTTCCTGTCCAGGCTGTCTTGGAATTGTGATCCATAGATCTCAGTGTTCTGAGTAGCTAAGATTACAGGTGTAAGCCACTGGTGTCTGGCTTATTCCATTACCTTTGAAATTAAGCCCAAATAATAAAACAGAGTAGCCATATTTGTTTTACATATTGTATGTACATTACCAATACTATAGTTTTCATTGCTGAATAACCACACATGTGACTCAGTGCTTTGCAATTTGGGTTTTGTTCAAACATTAATTGCTATAATCATGAAGGTTACTATTAAAAGCAGACACAGCAGAACTGTGCACAACAAAGAAACGGCATTAACCGGATCTCCCCCATAACATCTAATTTCACTATGAAAACACATTCAATATTTAAAGAAGGGTTTCATGGGCTCCACTGGCGAGCAGTGGGGACACCTGTGACATGCAAGTGGGGTGATTATCCAGCATCCAAAATAAGCTATGTTAGCCAAGAGGGCCTCAGAAAATTCTAGGGTTCCCCCTTTTTCTCTGCCATGATTCCTAACTGTTTGATTTTCTTCGTTTGACCATTATGGTGCAAATTATATTTTCTTAGAAACAGTATAAAATCTCAGGTAATTTTTAATTTAAAATAAAGCACCAATTTCCTGGGAAACATTTTCTTGTATGTTAACGTATACTTTGTTCCAAAATACTGAATTTCTCATACAATTAGAAATCATAGATGGAGCACAGCGTAGGGCAATTTGGAAATTGTCACACTAATTGCCATGAAAAAAAAAAGCTGATTTTTCAGAACAGACAACTGACAGCGAACATCCAATTAGCTGCCACCCAGTAACTAGCAGCAGAGATGTTCAGAAAAGAATCATTCTATGCTATGACCATTAATTGGTTACTGGCAGTAGATTAAAAAAATACTTTAGAAATTTATTAGCAATTATAGACATTTTAATCTGGAGAGAATTACACAGAATGGCCACGCTTTTTTTAAAAGATGAAGATATGTCGATGCACCTCGTAGGCGCTGTCTTGCGAAGTCGCTCTAACATACCGGCTTCACAGCTAAGGGCAAGCCTCTCTTTGGCTCATAAGGGGTTGTCCTGGAAACCATTTTGATGCAGTCGATCACAGGGCAGACACTGAGACAGAGATTACAGCCTGTGCAGGTGTCAGTAACGGTGGGCAGGTGTGTTTCCGGGTCAAACTGTATGGCCTGCAAAGAGAAACAAAGAATACAGATGGCTATGTCCACCACGGCTGCCACATACTCAGTTTACCATCAATAGTGATCTCCATTGCATTGGGGCTGCATTCTAAAATACATGTCCATCCAGCATCATGGTGCAACTGTAGCAACAGCTGGACCGACCGGGGAGAAAAGAAGAGAGAAGGAATGACCTGAAGTTAGAAACATATTTTGTAAAAAATAAAAAAAAATCCTTTGAGGTACTTTCTTTTATTGTGTGAGGAACTATTTCCTACCAAACTAAGTGTCCAGCTACCTTTGTCTGAGCAGAACACGGCTCTGGTCAGTTCTAACTGAACAAGAAGTCTCCTGCCTGGGGCTCCTTTTCCTCTTCCTCTTCCTCCTCTTCCTCTTCCTCCCCCTGTCCTTCTTCCTCTTCCTCCTCCTCCAGCTCCTCACACCCTGGAAAGGCTTGACTGTCAGGTGGGGTAATGAACTAAACTGGTTTACATTTTAAATAATATGTGTAGAAGAAAAGAGTAGAAAAAGAAGGAAGAATAAAAAAACAGCTAGCATAATAGTAAGTTTGAACGTTGAGGAGTTCCAAGTTAATTTTAAGCATTGCTCAATCACAAAAGGGAGAAAGCATCAAGTAGAAATCCATCCCAGCCCTGACCCCCTCAGCCGGAGAACCTGGGCCAGGCCCCTCCCTCCTTCCTTCTTTCTTCCTTCCCTCCATCCCTCCTTTGGCTCCCTCCTTTCTTCTTTCTTTCTTCCAACCCAGAACAAATTTCAACAAGTTAAAACAAGTCATTTGTAATACCTAATGTAACATAAATGCTGCAAATAGAGTTCACACACACACACACACACACACACACACACACACACACACACACACACACAAACGATGAAAAGAAAGCTACTTTTAGTAATAGATACAATTATTTTACATATAGTTTTGGTAAAAACATTAGTTAAACTCATGGCTACTGAAACTTCAGATAATGTAGAATCAAAAAATTCCTAATTGAAGTGACAGGAAACCTTTTATTTTTTTCCCTTACTTTTATGGACTTAAAAGTGAAATGGTCTTTTCACAATAAATCCAGATAAGTTGCCTAAATGCATGAAAGGTTACTTTTAAAGGAAATAATTCTATAATAGCTGACCAGGCACTGTAACTATTATAAACCATAAGAAAATCTCCACATAAATTGTTACTCTGCTTTTAAAAAATTTCAAATTAGGTTTATATGAATAGAAACAATTTTCTTTTCTTCTGTATTTTTTTATACACAGTAATCCAATGAAGGAATTTGTAAGTGCTAAAAATTAGGCTTAAAAACCTTATACTTAAAAAAGTTGCAAATTTACAAACTTACCTTCAGTTGAGAATTTCAATTTTGATTACTTTTTAATCTTTTGAGACAAAAGAGCTAGAGAAGTACTTTCTAAATCTTTTCTAATCCATGCTTGTGAGTTTTTCACTTATTAAAGTGACCCTTATTACTAACGTTATACCAAGGCTAGAGTTACAAGGTAGGAGCTGTAAGTTCTGAGACTGGAGATATTAAAACTTGGATGCTAGGAAACTACAGGACTGCCTGATTTGTCTTTGACCAGTTAGCCAGAAGAAAGAGGCAATCAAAGCGAAAATGGTATGACTGATGTTTTGAAAATAATTGGTAAAGATGCTTTTCACCCAGAATCAATTAGGTAAAAAAAATTGAGGTAGAACTAATGTCAACTTAAGGAGAGATTTTTTTTAGAAATTAAATATATCTGTCAAAAATATGCAAACTTTCTTCATGAGCAACATGGGACCTACCCCTCAGTTGAATAAGGTGAATGAACTTCACTTTTTTTTAAAAGATGAGGCATTTTATTATGTATTTAGAATATCCCACTGATCATTTCTTAAAAGGATCTTACTTTTTAAATACTCCTTTATAGCTTAAACATTTTCATAGAAATAATATCCTATAGGTTTTTAGAGCAATTTTAATAGGCAAGTCTTGCTTTTTAGCAAGTCTTAAAATGTGCTTTCTTCAAACTCCTTATCTTGAAAAAAATCAAAAAACAAAAAACTTTCAGAGTGGGCAATGATGTGTGCTGGTGGTTCAGGCTTGAAATCCTAGCTACTTAAGAGGCAGAGATCTAGAACTGTGGTTCAAAATCATCTAGGGTAAGAAAGTCCATGAGAATCTCATCATCAATTTAACAGAAAAATAGAAGTGAAGCTATGACTCATGTGAGAGTTCTAGCCTTGAGCACACAAAAAGTTCAGGGACAGTGCCCAGGCCCTGAGTTCAATCTCTAAGACTGTTAAAGGCTTCACTATTATCCTTTATGCATTTGGAAAACTCTGTTAGTTGAAGGTCAAAAATAAGAGTTCATAATTACATAAGAAGAAAATGAAGAAAAGTGATATTATGAGAGAAGTTCCTAAGATGTATTTTTGAGAGCATAGCTCATGCAGAATGACTCAAATCCCTGTTTTTTTGTTTTGTTTTGTTTTCATTTCTTTACCCTATGGCAAACCCAATGAAGAAACTACCTAGAAATCACTTCCTGTGGCAAAAATACATCTCGCTGGTTTTTCCAGATACAAACGAATTCTGGGGCCAACCTTCCTAAGTAGTTGGTGAGAAAGTGCAAACAATCAATACTGAATGGAGGACAATTCTCTCTAGGCCCAAGCAATCAACTCCATTCAGGGGGAGGGCAATATTCCCTCAGTAGTAAAGTCTAATGCTTTCCTAATGTCTGCAATTTGGTGCCAATTTCTCTTTGCAGTTGGATTTCTCCCTCCAATTTTATGGGTGATGGAATGATGTTAAAATAATAAAGCAAATGAAAGGGTGGCATATTATAAATGGCCTCTGTCCTATAAAAAATTACTTGTGTTAAGAGTGAGAAGTCAGAAAGATACATCTGTGCAGAAGTCAAATAGAAGGCATAGATGGTTTTAGCTATGCTGAAAGCAATCCTTCTTCTGGTTATGCTGAGAGATACCCACAATCCTGTGTCTTCCTTACCATCTCCCATGGTCTCTCCTCCATTAGTAGCCAGTCTTTAGTTTGGACTTCTTTCTCGGCATCATCTGCTTGGGTTCTATCTTATCCATGTGCTTCAAACTATGGGATGGCAACTTGCTACCTTCCAAAAATC
Organism: Dipodomys ordii; assembly: GCF_000151885.1. Lineage (NCBI taxonomy): Eukaryota > Metazoa > Chordata > Mammalia > Rodentia > Heteromyidae > Dipodomys > Dipodomys ordii. Next base: position 142,230 of record NW_012267458.1, read on the forward strand.
TACCAAGTTATGATTCCTCATTTACCTAACATCAGTCCATGCTCATTACCATGAACCCCTGGCAGATGCTCTGAATCCCAGAAAGCTGCATTTTAAAATGGCCCACATGCTTGAGCTTGGGCCACTTAGTTCAGATCCATTTTGCTTTCCTTGTTGGTGTACTATTTCTCTGTCTTTCTCTAACTGCTTTGAATTTGTACTTCGGAGCCATAGGAGATGATGTTTCTTGTCCCCCAAACCAGAAGGAATGTGCTTTAATTCCAGCAAGTTTCTTACCTGGTAACCTGAGTCATTACAGGTCATAAAGCATTTACCACAGTTGATACATGTGTCCTCGTCAATCATGGCTACAACCTGCTCCAGGGTGCTCAAATCACCAAATGCTCCCACATACTTCAAAGCCTTCCCAATGACATCCTGAAAGACACCACAGAAAGGATTCAGAGGGCTTGCTTTACCACATCAGTTCTGTGTTCATATGAGGACTTCTGATCGTAACTAGGATGGCTAGGATGAGGGGGAACAGGAATGTTAAACATTCATATTTACATTAGGAGTCTTGATTTTCATTGTGAGACATGCTTTGATAACACACCCACTTGTTATGTCTTAAGAATATATTTCATTATCTAAACATTCTGATTTAAGTGAATCCACTAGTTAATCAGATCTGATGCTCTTTTACTACCCTTCCTCTCTCCCTCCCTCCCACCCTCCCTTCCTCTTTCCTTTCTTTCTTTTTCTTTCTCTCTCTCTCCCCTTCCCTCCTTTCTTCCTTCCTTCTTTCTTTCTTTTTCTCTCTCCCTCCCTCCCTTCCTCCCTCCTTCTTTCTTTCTTTCTTTCTTTCTTTCTTCCTTCCTTCCTTCCTTTCTTCCTTCCTTCCTTCCTTCCTTCCTTCCTTCCTTCCTTCCTTCCTTCTTTCCTCCCTCACTCCCTCACTCCCCCTTTCTGTGTGTCTCTGTGTCTCCTTCTATTTTTTCTCTCTTTCTCTCTCTCTTTCTTTCTGGTGCCAGTACTAGGGCTTGAAATGGGGAGCTTGGGAACGCTCCCTCAGCTTTTTGTACAAAGCTGGCCCTAACATTTGAGTTACAGCTCTACTTCTGGCTTTTTGGAGGTTCGCAGGAGATAAGCATCTCATGGACTTTCCTGTCTAGGGTATCTTTGAAATCAGATCTTCAGGTGTTTAGATCTCAGCCTTCTGAATAGTTAGGATTACATGTGTGAGCTGCCTATATACTACTTGCTCTTTTACTTTAAGAACTAGAATTTTCTTCTGTCACCAATGAAGATTTTTCCTGCACTTACACATTGCTTTGCTCTTCATATTAATTGGAAGTGTGTTTAATATGTGGCAGAAAGAGGATGTTTCATCAACAGTAAGAAACACTTTGTTTCGTGAAACAAAACGGAAGAATGTAACAATGTTTGTCAAATTAGTATGCTGTCAAGATTCTCTTCTTTTGTTTTTCACTTTTAAAATGAGAATCTTTTGTTTCAGTTCAAGGTCCATGTTAAAGAAGGGTTGACTATTCTTAAAGCCATCTTTCCATATTCTCTTTGGTATTTTATTTTTGAGACTACTTTTTATGCCCTTGAATGTCCTTTTAAAAATGTTTTCTACGTTAGCACTAAATGACAATACGCTTTCAAACAGAGACAAAGTTTACATTATTTATGCAGTTCATTTGTGTAGTCAAAAACTTATGATGAATGGATCAAGAAAATGTGGTATATATATACATACATACATACACACATATACACACACACACATATACACACACAATGGAATTCTATGCTTCCATCAGAAAGAATGGCACTGCCTCATTTGTTAGGAAATGGAAAGACTTGGAAAAATTGTATTAAGTGAAGTAAGCCAGGCCCAAAGAAATATAGGTCCCATGGTTTCCCTCATTTGCAATAATTAGTATATATCTGGGATAATTTTATCAGATAAGCAGGAAAGCTCAAAAGCTATGTACATATGACTGTATAAGATGATGCTAAGCGAAATGAACCCCAAGATATGGACACAAGAGGTCTTTCTTTTTTGTTGTTGATTTTAATATACTATGTGATTTTTTTGTTTCCTTTGTATGTTTTTCTCCCTATGGTATGTACCCTGTTGTCATGGTACTAGATTTTGGTACTCTGCATCTGGTACATATATTTATCTAATTTGGGAAGGGGAATAACAAAATGCTGAAACAAGAACACAAGATGAACCATTGCAACAAGGATACACACAGGACAGTATATTGGAAATAACTTTACAACTTGTGGAGGGGGGAGGAGTGGTGGAGGTGAGGGAGGGAAGGGATAGTGGGAAAATTATAAGGGAGGGTGTAACAATGCTCGATGAGTAATGTACTCATTGCCTAACTCATATAACTGTATCCCCTCTGTACAGCATGTTTACAATAAAAAAAATGATGGAAATTTCTAGGCCTGGCTTTTCTACTTTCTTTTCAGTGTGCTGACATTATAATTTCAACAATCCTCTGTCTGTAGGTGGATACTTGACGGCCACATCTGTATCTCCATTCTGAATTGCTCTCACAAGTTCATGGTCAGCATCTCTCAGCTGCATGACAAAAAAACTTTGTCACTTGGAATTAGAACCACAATTTTGTCACTCATTGAACTGATCACGAACACCAAACTGGATCTTCCCTGGTAGATTTTTAATATTGTGAATAATATTACCTTAGGATTTTTCCCAATCATGGAGACATATAATTCAGAATTATGTTTTATTGCAATTTCTTCCTACTCCAATAACTCACTTGTTATCTTCCAAGTCCTTAATCTGCAGTATCTTTTGAATCCTCTTTCTATATGTACCACAATATTTAAACATTATTCTTTGTCTTCCAATCACATTTTTCAGTTCAATGGATGTGTCAAAGATACTTCACATGTCACTATTTCATGGTTTTCCCCAAACCTTCCTTTTCCTTTTCTAACCAAATGTCAACATGTGAATACTCATTTCTCTTTCTTTGTTATACCTCTTTCCCTTCCTTTTCTCATTTCCCTTTCCCCTCTCCCTCCCTCCCTCCCTCCCTTCCTTCCTTTCCTTTCCTTCCTTCCTCCTTCTTTCCTTTCCCTCTCCTCCTCCTCCTTCCTTCTCTCCCCCACTTTCTGCTGATGGTTTATGATTTTTTAAACCAATTTTCTGGCACTAATGATAACAGATAATATTTGAGTTTTTAACTATATTTCAGGACAGTGCTATCATTTTAAAACATTTTCATATTTAAGTTTCATATATGTTGTGAATGACTATGGTCCAAGATTAAAAAAAATTACATCATGGACTCAGACCAGTGCTTATGAACATCAAATATACAATCACAGGGCCACAAGCACTCTGCTATGGTACCTCCTTTGTTAATCCTCATTCAGTAAAACTTGGTTCAGGTTATATAGTATTATATATATTATTAACATATATTATTATATATTAATATTATATATAATATATTATTTAAATCTAGCTCCCTTTTTGTAGTTTTTCTGTGAGCTAATTTCATCATCTGTACCACTTGGTATATCTTGTTCTTGCAGATCAACGAAAATGTAGTGCGTACTCAACTGTTTGTTAAATAAGGGTATCTTCTACACATGTATCTATGGACTAAACATATATTGTAATAGTAAACACAGGTAGGATAGTATTTACTCTGCTGAATATGAGCCTTGTACATAAGACAGTCAAAGAATCTGGATTTTTTGATACCTTGTAATAATGTTTTAAGATATTAAATTCATAAGGTTAGTATCTAAGTAGAAAGGGCTACATGTAATAGAAATATTTTTTCAATAAATAGTAAGCAAACAAAATAGTTGTTTTATAATACTGAAACAATATGAAGACCAAAATCCCAGTTAGATATTCTTCAAAAGATGTTTAATCAGTTAATTCCCTAGACAGTCATCAAAGCTTAGAGAGCTCTTGAATCTCTCCCAATATATATGCTGAAGAGACTTAATGAAAAGCAAGTCTACACTCAGTGTACATTAAATAGGACTTTTATTCTCTGTAGCTGATTTGCTGTTGTCCTCTTTTTTAAAAAATAATCATTATTTAATATGAAAAAAAGAAAAAAACCAAGATCACTGCAGTCCTTAGAAGCTGTCCACAAAGAGTGTTGAAAGTTCATTGCACATTCTTTTTATATATATGCATATATACAAATATATACATATATATTTCCATAAGAAAATTACATTTGTTTTTCTAAATTTGGAAGACAGTAAAAATAAGGGTAATTATTCTAAATCATTTTGGGAAAGAATATCAAGGAAAATGAATCCTCATTCCTAGTGGCTGAAAATATGGATATTTATATAAAACCCCAATCTAGCAGGTACACTGTCAGCTCATGAATACCCTTGGGTACATGTTCCAGAATTTGGAGTTTGCGGAAAGATGCGTATAATCATTGTGCACATATGGCTCCTTGAATCCCTCCTGGGCACACATCTGCAGAGGTTAGGGACCTGACACTTATTATTCCATGCAGAGTCTGCGTGTACAAAGGTTGAGCAGCCTGCTGTAACCAACCCTGATTAGGAGAATTGTTTATGTGTAGGTGTGTGTGTGTGTGTGTGTGTGTGTGTGTGTGTGTGTGTGAGAGAGAGAGAGAGAGAGAGAGAGAAAGTGGTGCTGAGTCCTTTAAATTATAGATGATACATTTGATTTTAATGTAACTATTCATGAATTGGCATTATGGAGATCTACAGAATGGCAAGATCACCTCTTTATCAATTAATTATTGTTAAGGATAAACACAAGCATTTTGAAAAGGTAGATCAGTCAATATTTCTGTTTGATATAAAGTTTAGGGCCAAAGAGCGAGGAACGAGAGAGACTTGATCTCTGATGCTTCTTATTTTCTCCTTGTGATTATATACATTTTATTAGTTTTTGACCTATTTTTATAGTTGATTGAAGTATTTTCACATGGTGATTATTAGCTGGCATACTAGCTGTTCATTTCAGTGTGAGGTTTTCACATCTGATCAGCATATTTTCTAACATTTGCTACAGACATGCATCCTTCATAGGTCAGGATGAAGGGCACCAACGTGGAACCTAAATGGTGTACTATTTTAATTACCTGGATGTAGTTGTCTAATTACTTAACCATTTCCTTACAAATGCAACTACCAGTGTCATTTGTGCCAGTCCTTGGACTTGAACCTCAGTGCCTGGGCACTGTCCCTGAGCTTTATTTTTCTCAAAGCTAGTACTCTACCCCTTGAGTTTCCCTTCTGACTTTTTGGTGATTCACTGGAGATAAGAGTCTCACAGACTTTCCAGGCCTGCCTGGCTTTGAACCTTGATCCTTGGATCTTATCCTCCTGAGTAGCTAGGATTACAGGTATGAGTCACCAGGCCCCTTGGTAACATGTTCTTATATTTTAATATAAGAACATAATATCACTTCCTTGCTTAATAAGCCTATCAACATAGGAAATGGATACACTGAACTTATGCTGATTCTAAATAATTACTTCCTTTATTAATGCTTCAAAGTCAGAAGTTTAATGATCTCTCTCTAGAATTTCATTGGGATTATACTCTGTCTTTCTGCTCTAACTTTTTCCAAGACCTTTATAAAGCACTCCTACATTCAAGTTTTCCTTTCTAAAGGATCTGGAGCAATGTTTATTTTTCATCAAAGAAGTACAACAGTCTCATACAAAAAAAGGAAATTTCAAAAATATAGCATGCAACCTGCTACTGATATCTACTAGATCCTCTGAGTTAAGAGGCAGAAAGAGGGTCTGTACACTTAGAACAGTAGCTACTAGCCAGGTGCCTGTGGTTCACACCTGTAATCTTAGCCCCTCAGGAGGCTGAGATCTAAGGATCACGGTTTGAAGCCAACCTGGGCAGGAAAGTCCATGAGACTCATCTCCAACTAACCACCAGAAATCCAGAAGTGGAGCTATGGCTCAAGTGGTAGAGCACTAGCCTTAAACAGAGGACCTCAGGGCAGTACCCAGGCGCTGAGTTCAAGCCCCATGACCAACAACAACAATGATAAAGAAAGAAAAGGAAAGAAAGAAAGAAAGAAAGAAAGAAAAAAAGAAAGAAAGGAAGGAAGGAAGGAAGGAAGGAAGGAAGGAAGGAAGGAAGGAAGGAAGGAAGAGAGGGAAAACTAAAAAGAAAAGTAGTTGCTGCATTTGAATTCAGTAGAAGTGTGCTGACTGAGGGCCCTGTTGGGTATGTGATAAACTGTGATTCAGGAAACAAAGACATAGAGTGGCCCTAAAGGAGAGAGAAGCAATCACACACAAGACACCAAGAAACACAAGGCAGAGGGGTGAGGGAGGAGTGGGGGAAGCATGCTAGTGAGAGACAGATGGGTGAGGCTGTGGAGAAGGCTGGCTCACTGTGGATCTCTATGGCCCCGAACCTAGTGTCCTCTCTGTAAGGGATGACCACACTTTAACAAAGCAAGTTCTTACAGGATATTCAGTGGCATGAAGTGTATTTTTGGGATATCATCACCTAATTTATGTTGTTCACTCTCACATGTTTGCCTGACCCTTTTTGTTCTGTTCTAAGTAGTGGGTGTACATTTGCTTTTATTTTTTGCCTTTTTGTTTGTTTGTTTTTGTCGGTTGTGAGGCTTGAACTCTGGGCTTGGATGCTGTCCCTGCACTCTTCAGCTGAAGGCAAGCATTCTACTGCTTGAGCCACAGGGGAAACTGGAGACAAGAGTCTCACGGACTCTCCTGCCTAGCCTGGCTTTGAACTGTGATCCTCAGATCTCAGCCTCTTGAGTAGCTAGGATTACAGGTGTGAGTCACTGGCACCCGGCTAAATTTGCTTTTTAAAAGAAAAAAAGAGACACCTCTTAATAGACCGGAATGTATTTCTATTGTCCTAATGTTTTCTCCAAACTCATGTCTCTTGAAACTCTAGCGCTTCTAACCTGTTAGTCTAATAGTCTCCATTCTTATAGCTCGCATGCTCCTTTCCTTCACAGGACCTGGCAGGCACCTTTCCCAGAATGACAAAGACTAGGCACATTTGGTACAGACAGTAAATAACCTACCTCCTTCCCTTGTACCTTGAGATGAGTCTCCATTGGGTCAGTTACAAACATAAAAGGTTAATAGGACCCCCTTAAAGTGACCTTCAGTCTGGCCAGCTACAGGCCCCTTATCTGCTACTTGGGCAACTGCCATAAATTCTAGCCCACCATGATGAAGCCCCTGGCCCTCATGTCCCTTTCCTTAGCCTAACCATCTCTAATTCCACCTGGCAGTCTCTATCCTTCAGGTTCCGTTAGCCACTTTTCCCTCTACCACACACAACTTTTAGAAGGAGCCTGAAATAAGATAATGCAGCAAGTCCTCTTTCTTTTGCAAGATGACATTTTCAGCCAGTCAATTTGATGATTTTTTTTCAGAGTGGGAATTTCCCATGAATGCTGCAGATGCTTACAGGGTTCCTCTATGTATCCTAAAACATCCAATTATTAACATATATCCTGTAAGACAATGCATAACACATTCTCTATCTCTTATACCACATACCATATTCTATAGACTACAACTAGACCCTTTTAGTCTATAAACTATAACGATTAACATGTATCCTATAACATCGAATACATATTCTCTATGTCCTACAGCATACAACGTATGGTACAAAATATAACTACTCCTATTTATTCTATAACATATTCACGTGTATTGCCATATTCGCAACAAATCCCCACAAGACTGAAGAGATGCTTGGCTTTAAACCAAATTCTGTTCAGTTTATTCTTAAAGTTCAGTGTGTGATAAATTTTTCAACTGCTACTTGTTGGTAGATAGACAACTGAGAATATTAATGTTGCCTGCAGCCTATTTTTCTGGTTTCTTCTGAAAATTGCCGGCCAAGTCTTCCACTATTTTTCTTTCTGTGCTACCCTCTTTACGCTCCCGAGTATCTAATATGGTCTTACAGTTTTATCTGAGTACTTTTCTCTTTCCTTTCACAATTCAATTGAAATAATAAACCACTCCATCAGACTGACTGGTCTCCTGCTGACACCGTCTTACCAGTCTTATGAGATGCAGTCCATCTCTTACTCGAAGCAGCAGGAAGAAGAGATGAAAACATCACTAGAGCCTCTAAACCATTCATTTTCCAGCCCAGAAATTCATAGACGTTAGAGATACATTCCTGCCTTCATAAAGAGGATGAGAATTCATTCTCATATCTATCAACAGAAGTGAGAAGCATTTGGAGGGCTTTATAAGTCTTGGCAGACTCTCAAGTCTTCGTTATATGCTGCCTGGGAATAAAACACGTTTCTCGATTAACCGGGCCAAATGTGCGCACTGTCACCTCCGTTGTCCCTCAGCCAGGAGACAAAAGCCCCTCCAATAGGAGGCATCATGGGCTTGCTTGCTTTCTAGGACAGATGCACCTGTGGATTCTCTACAGGGGCCCAGGCTCGTCTGGGCTCATCAAATTTTATACCCATTGGTGGACGCCAGCTTACTCACTCTGCTTTTATTTCTTTTCTCTCAGCCTTCCAGCACTGACCCCGGTTGCTTGCTTCTTGCTCAGGGACCTTTGCTTTGTGTTGACCTTACAGGATCTACACTTCTGCCATGCAGTAAGACACTTGCTCGGGGTCTTCATTATGACATGGAAATGAACATATGCAGATGGGGGATGGAGAGACCATCCTCAGGGTGGGCCTAGCTTTCCCCAGGGTAGGACGGAGGGCCGCTGGGGACAGTTTTCAGCTTCCATGTAGTGAGGAGAAGAGGCTGGCCTGGTGGTGAGCAAGGACTTCCGGTTCTGACTAGGTGGTCACCGGGTAGCATTAGCCATCACCACTCACATTGCTCTCATTGGGACACTTTGTGTTTTGATCACCCTGTCCCCATGCACTTTTAGACTGTGTTAAGGTTGTCCAAGAATCCGGGTGTGTTCGTGTATGCTACTCAGGGATAGGAGGATGCAGGTTCAAGCCTGGCCCTGGTAAAGTTAGCCTGAAAAACAAATTAAAAGCAAAAACGACTGGGGACATGGCTCAAGGGGTAGAGGATGTGTCTCACCAGCACAAGCCTCTGAATTCAGGTTGCTGTCCTCATTGCTGCATCTCAGTTGTCTTTTCTATGAGTTTCTATTTCACAAAAGAATGGCTTTATTACGCTGAGATGGCACTATCACCTTGACTCAGGGATTGCAGATGGGTGTAAGATGCCAGGACTGTGTATTATTACAAGTACGTTTGAATATTATGCTCACAAACAGACTGGATTGCTTGAAATGTAGCCTTCCTTCTTTCATTTTTAATTTTTCCTATGAGAGGACAGTGCTTGATGGCTCAGGTTCTAGAGCTAGGCTTTGCAATCAGATCTTGGCCTTATTAATACCTTTCTAGCTGTGTGACCCCAGCAAGTTATTTGACCTCTCTGTTTTCAATTACCTACTCAGTAAAATAGGAATAATATAAGTATCTCACAGGGTTCTTGTGAAAAGCTTAAATGAGCTAATTTACAAGCATGTAGCAGTGCTTGAAACCTCATAAGAACTCAATAAATATTAGCTTTTATTATTAATTCTCTGCTTAATTAACACTAATTTATTAAACTCCATTTTAAATATCACCATCTCTGTGAAGCTTTCCACAATTACCCGAGGCAGAACTAATCCTGTTCACTCCTCTGTTTTCCCAGAGCATTTTGTACATATTTGATTGAACTGTAAATAATTTTTAACATGTGTCTTTCTCCCTTGCTAGACTATTAGCTCCATAAGGATAGATTCCCTTCTTTTTAAAATTCATGTTGTATTCCTAGTTTCTCGCATAATTCCTGGGTTGTCCACCAGTGCATAATAAATACATGTTAATGACTTATCTCTACCGAGATCCCGGAAGTCCCTGAGCCTTGGGCCATGCCCTGGTGTGCTCTCAGAACGCTTTGCATACACTGCTGGACACACAGCAAATGCTCTATCAATACTTGCTGATTGACAAGTAGTTAAACTGCCTACCTGCATGGTAACACACCATTAAATCATAACCAAGGTATTTTGAAAGAGGAGAATAAACAATGTGAGGTATGATTTGTTTAGAAATAGTGTTACCACTAAGAATAGTATTATACGCAGGTTGTAGCATTCGCACCAGGAAGTTGGGGGGTAGATTAAAAACAGAAATGCACAGCTGAGGCTCTCTGTTACATTTGTAGGACACTGAGACCACTTAACAAACAGGGAGAAGTCTAGGGTGAGTGGAAGAGTGAGTAGCAGAGTGGAAGAATTTAAACTATGGAGCAGAGGAATCTGTATCAAGGCTAGACAAGAGGAGGGAGAAAACCAGCTAACATGAACGGATGACTGGCAGAGAGATAACATTAAAAATGAAAACAGATAATGTGGATCCACCAGGAAAAGTAAAGAAGGAAAGACGGTATATGTCAAGGACCAAAGAAACACTGTTGGGAAATGCAAAAAGTAAGAGTAGAGTAGTGAAAGGCAGCTGGCTGTGTGAAAGCACAACAGAAACAATGCAAGGTCAAAAAGAACAAGGTCTGAGGCCCACGGAGAAAGGCAACGCCTCCTACATTTCTCTCAAATTCAGGAGTTAAAAGAAAAAAAGAAAATAGGCAAAAGTAACACATATACACAATTTGGGTAATTTTTTTTTGTCAGTCATGGGACTTGAACTCAGGGCCTGCATGCTGTCCCTGAGCTCTTTTGCTCAAGGCTAACACCCTATGGCTCTCAGCTACCGTGCCATTGTTGGTTTTCTGGTAGTTCATTGGAGATCAGAGTCTCACAGAGTTTCCTGCCTGGGCTGGCTTAGAACAGGGATACTTAGATCTCAGCCTCCTGAGCAGCTAAAACTATAGGCCTGAGCACAATTCAGTTTTAATGGTAAATTTTGTTTTATCCAGAAAATGGATCCCAATAAATTTATAGGTTGTCCTGAAGTTAAATCAGGGACAGTTGTTTTCTAAAATGGAAGGCTACAGATAGTTTGATGTTACATATAACCATTTAGTTGTCTTGAATGACATATAGGAGGCTTTTTTAAAAACTGACAATGAGAAGAAAAAGAATTTAATTTAGTATTTCCCCACACATTTAACCACAGAAAATTCCATGAAACACAAACCTAATACTGCCCTGAATATAAAATATACAAAAGTGTAAATTTTACAAATAGAAGTTGTTCAATAATTCACTTGTAGTTTTTAAAATTTTAGACGAAATTTCAGAAACTTTTAGTATGTGTAAAAATAAAAGCTGGATGCCAGGGTCTTATGCCTGTAATTTTAACTACTCAGGAGGCTGAGATCTGAGAATCCTGGTTTCAAGCCAGTGTGGGTAGACAAATCTGAGAGACTCTTATCTCCAATTAACCAGCAAAAAGCTGGAGGTGAAGCTGTGACTCAAAGGATAGAGCATGAGCCTTGAGTTTAATAGCTAACTGAGTCTGGGGTCAGTGTTTCACACCTGTAATCCTGGTCATTCTTGAGGCTGAGATCTGAAGATCATGGCTTGAAGATAGTCCAGACAGAAAGTCTATGAGATTTTTAACTGTAAGTAACCACCAAAAGGTAGCTAGAAGTAGTGATGAGTGATAAGAGTACTAGCCTTGGTCAAAAAAGCTCAAGGGCAGCACGTAGGCCCTAAGTTCAAGTCCCAGGACTGGTACACACACACACACACACACGCACGCACACACACACACACACACACACACAATGTGAAGGCCCAGGTCTTGTGTTCAAGTCCTAGTTTCACCAAAGGAAGAAACATCAGTGAGACATTTATGGAGAAAATAAATACTTGAACTACATTTGCATATTTACTAGTAAAATATACACATTTGTACATTTGGCTTAATATTTACCTTGATGGCAGGGATAGGTTTTTGGGGACTAAAACAGTTTCTCTCAAGTGGCACAAAAGCTGTATTTCGTTCTTTCAATCTCATCTTGTTCTCTGCTATGATTTTCTTGCGCTGTTCAAGATAAGGTCCAAAGTTTGGCAGTTTCTAAAGGGAAAAATACAAATAAGAAAGTATGTCTGTGCATAGAAGAAAAAAAAAGAAAGGATATAAACACAGAAATACAACCAACAAAGGAACATGTGTACTGGACTGTTTCATGCTTCTATAATGCGGTCTTCATTCATGCTTAGTCCATTAGTTTTGTAGGTATCAGATTCAATTAGTTATTACAAAGAACACAAGAGTTCAATGCCTTTACCGAATATGGATGTATTAGTTACAAAATGTTAATTAAGATACATTTCTAAGTGGAGGAAGTTCATCATGACCAACCCAATCCATTCACTTAAAAAATAGCAATTAGTTAACCCATTTGCTTGGTTTTTACAGACAGAGGTGGGAGCTGGAGATGCTTTTCCTCTTACCCATTCAGGATTTTAGTATGATGTTGACACAGCTATAGTGTCTGACAAATGCTTTTGTCAATAGCCAAGTTATTGGGCCACAGTTCTAATCTGTAGCACTAATTTTACTATGTTCAAATTCCTACAACATCTCTTTAAAGACAGTAGCTAATGTTGATTGCAATTTACTGGAATGGTGGAAAAACCAAATGGTAACAAATATTGATTTCTCTGTACAGAAAGTAAAGTTAGTATCGCAGAAGGAGGCAAAAATAGACATGAAAAGGAGAGGCTATATCACTGTGCTTAACGCAACTCTATCAGTATTCAAAACCATCCCAGCTTTAAGTGTCAAGGTTATTCAATTGTACTTTACAAAAGTTCATTTAGAAAGATACCTGGGTGTCACGGAAAAATGCTAAGTGGTTTCAAGTTAACATGGAAATGCCCTTATCTCATTTGTTATTCCACAATTATTTCCTCTTCACTGTGTCCTTCTCCTTTTCTAGAACCTTCTATCTGACATAGACTGTTGATGACAGACACCATTGAATTCCAAATGTTTTGTGTCAGCCTGTACTTTAGCACTGCTAGGTTTGTCTAATACAGTAAAACACCATCAACAACAACCTCTTCCTGCCACACAGACACCCTCTTTCTCTAGTAGAACAAAGCCCGTTTATTTATTTGATGGAGTTTTGGAAAAACTACTGCTACTTCAAGGTCATCCTGATCTCTTCACCTAACAAGTACTTTGAGGGGCAAAAACCACATTCCTTTCTGAATGTTGTCTTCATCCTACTCCGGAAAAATGAGTTCTCTTGTCCTCTAGAGATCTTTGGTGTAGCTAAACTAAACTTGAGCCATATTCTGCTTAAGGCAATCTGAAACTGTTAAATTGGTATTAGTCAAGAATCTATTTATGTAGAAATATCCAAGGTTGTTATTTTCATGATCCATTCACTATAACTATGTAACAAGTCAAGTAAATGAAAACTGCATCATGACTGCCAAGTTCATTTATACATTATTAGATTTGAATTATGTACTTCATCTCTATATCTTAATGCTATTCTACATTAAAATATTGAATGGAAGTAAATAAGAAAATGATATGAATATTTTTGAGATGCTGTCTTATTGAAAGCATTAAAAAGCAAGAGTATAAAACAAATTCTCAATATTTATCCCATATATAAGCCTTCTTAATGCAGAAAAAATGCTTATATAAAATGTCATCTTGTGAAATGACTTTTTTTTTCTCCAGGGATAAAGGAGGAGCTGAGGATTACACCTGCTGTTGAGACAATGCCCTTGGGTCTTGATAACACCTCGCAGGGCGTCCATCACGTGCTACACGATATAAAACTCCAGAGCCATTATCCTTGCTCCCTGAGGGCATGGCACTTTCTTTGCTCAACACCATCTAATTCCATTTGAGTTTTTCAAAGGTCCTTCAAGAGAACATAGTTTAGGGGATTTGTAGATTCATTTTCTTTAAGCATAAATCAGAGATTTCTTTATTTTCTGTTTAGACTATTCCTTCTCTAAATAAGGAGATTTAACAGTTAAATGGAAACCATGATTTGAAATTGTTGTAATGAGGAAGACAATGATGATGATGATGATGATGACAACGATGATGATAATTGACATTTGACCAACCATTGATGTTCCATGTAAAACAGCCTAGGAGCCTGATATTTTCTGTAAGTTTTTACATATTTGCCATCTATATAGATTATCATGCAGCCTTTTTGTGCCTAATGGTGCCATGGCTCTAATGAGCTTGCTTGCTCTTTTTTTCCTTCCTTCCTTCCTTCCTTCCTTTCCTTCCCTTTCTTTTTTCTTTCTTTCTTTCTTTTTCTTTTTTCTCTCTCCCTTTCTTTCTTTTCTTTATTTCTTCCTTTCCTTCCTTCCTTGTTTCCTTCCTCTTTCTTTCTCTCTCTCTTTCTACCTCCCTCCTCCCTCTCTCTCTTTTTCTTTCTTTTCAAATAATTAATCCTAAAAAAAAGAAGTTTTCAGTTCAAAATGTTGGTTAGAAGAAATCAGTGAAAGGATTTTTCTTTACATTGAAAGAATCCATCCATAAAACAGCAAAGACTACTCTCTCCTACTTAACATCAAATGCCTCTGAATGATTTTTTTCTTTTCTTTTTAGTTTTTTTTTTTTTGGCAATTCCTCACTGCCATGAGGAGAATAGCTAAGAACCCCCAAATTCAAGGCTTCCAGACACATTTTGTATCCTTCATTAGTAAGGAAAGTTGTATGCTTCTCATAAAAAAAAACAACCTCAAAAAACAAAAGTGTGCATTTAAGTATCTGTAGGATCTGAATGTGTTAGAAGTTAAATTCCCTAAAACTACAGATCAATTCTTTCCCGCACCATTAGGATCAACCTTATTCACACTACATTTGGGTAAGCACGGATGTTCTGAGGTTGCCCAAACAGACAAAGACAAATCCAAAGCCGAACAAAGCCCAGGAGAAGCAAGGACGAATGTGTAGTTTGGCTACGGTGCACGTGGACAATCAGTGAGATGAAGAAAGCATTTAGCTCAGATCTCTGCCTGAACATATCGTTAATTGATTTCCCATTGCAGGATGAGAAGCAGCGGGGCCTGGCAGAGGCAGCAGCAGGAGCTTTTTTCCTCTTCATTCATTATTTCCTTACAGAAAAAGTTGTAGCCTGCAGTAACTCAAAGCGAGAGGATACGAGCGTCATGCTATATTTCTTCAACAAAGGGAAAAAGTTCTTTAGGACTATCAAAAGCTGCTTTGTAACTGATGAACTGAACAAAGCTCAGAAGTGGTGTGATTTTTGTTGCAACCGTTTCTCCAGGGATTCATCATTGATGAATTTGTTCTCGCCAGAAAAGCTAAATCCTACTCATTTAAAGATAACAGTATCTCACACTAAAACTGTCTCTCTCCAGATAGAAAAAGTATTACATTGCCGATAGAAAACAGACAACATAATGGATCAACAATGATACCTTAAGGCAGCAAAGCTTTAAGGGAAAAAGTCTATTTGGATTATAATATATGCACAGATCAATCTAAAGGTAATGGAGCATATTAAGGTATAAAAAAGAGGGTTCTTGTCTCCAACACAGAAAGCACAGGTACCATCTGGTTTAAACTGCACAGTTTTAATGAGGATGACAGCAAGTTGGCTAGTAGTAATAGTCTATAGTACAGTAAGGCAACTCTAGTTTTTTGTTTTTTTTGGTCGGTCATGAGGTCTGAACTCTGGGCCTGGGCACTGTCCCTTGGCTCTTCAGCTCAAGGCTAGTGTTTTACCACTTGAGCCACAGCACCACTTCCAGCTTTTTCTGCTTATATGGTGCTGAGGAATCTACCCAGGGCCTCATGCATGCAAGGCAAGCACTCTACCACTGAGCCACTTTCTCAGCCCCTCTAGTTGCTTTAAAAAATATATTGTAAAGGTGATGTACAGAGGGTTTACAGTTACATGATTCAGGTAATGACTACATCTCCTTTTGAACAGTGTCAGTCCTCCCTCATTCTCTCCCAGATTTTTCCACTCCTGACTTCCTTCCCTTCATAGTGCCATAGTTCATTTCCAGCATAGTGGGTTTCACTGCTGAATTGCTTCACCCTTTGTCCCACCATTTCTATGCTTCCCCTTTCCTTCCCCAAATCAGATAAACTTACTTATACAAGATGAAGGGTGCAGAAATTAAAAAACGGTGACAGGAAGGAGTTAACCAAAAAAAAAAAAAGAAGAAGAAAGAAGAAAAGAAAAAAAGGCAAAACAGTACAATAAAAGAGCCTCATTTCCATTTCTTGGAGCTCATTTTGGTAAGCATCATTTTATGTGATCATATGCACATAGCTATTGAGCCCTTGTGGTCCTCTCCTAAGAATATTCTCCTTTGTTCTCACTGTGTGAATGTTTAGAGTACTGTTTAATTAATCATGGCCAGGAGTCATTATTTGTCTTTTTACTGTTCATTGGGTTTATTTATAGATTTACAGGCACATTCTAGTTATTTCAAATGAGGGAAGCAATACAGCCTATGTTTCTTTGGGTCTGGCTTGATTTGCTTAATGTAATTATCCTCTTATCTGATTAGAAACAAGAACATCAAGAAAAGTAAAAGTAATTACTTTGATATCTACAAGGTTAAGCACAAAAAGATAAAAGTTCATGTGTATACTGACATATATGCAATATATATGAGACACACACATGTAGATACATACATATTTACCTTCATAGTCAACTGTTTGTATATGTGTGTATGTGGATTATATATAAATACAACTAATCATTTTTATTATATATGTGTATATTATGTATATACATATGATTAGCCAACTAATCATATTATATATATATGTGTATATATGTGGTAGATGTGTATATACTGACAGAGTGACGGATGACAGAGGTAAAAAACATACCTATCCGTTGGTCATAAGGTATTTACATAGGACATTGTTACTCTACTTAACCATTGCTTACATTTTTCAACAAATATACTATCAAATGTTATTATGGGCCAGGAACTATATCCTGTGTTAAATTAGAGGCCAAATAATTCCCATATGGCTTGTTCACTGTTATCATCATTATCAATTTTGTAATAATTTCTTTCCACTATTCATTCAGGGCTTGGGTCCAATTGAATTATATAGCAAGAATAATATTCAGTTTTTCCACTTATCTGAAAACATGATCTACCAAAATCCTTAGAAAATTGCTTGTACTCAATCAAATGTTCCACAATTGGAGGAAAAACAAAAACAAAAACAAAATCTTTATAGAGTAAGTTTAAAAAAAAAACAACAACTCACCAAGGCCATTGAAGTAGATTTTTGGATATCTAAAATATAAAAATGTGGGGACTCATGTAAAATAATGCTGTGCTCATGTACTCCCTGGTCTGTTGTACAAAATAATCCTCACACACTTTGTTCACTGTGGGCTCAGCATGCGGTGATATAGTGTGGAGTGGAACTGAACTCTTTCCTGCTCAGTATAGCTACTCCATTGTAAAAATAATCACACACTTTTGACTCTCATTTTCTTTTTATTTACATTCATTTTGATGATTTAGATTCAGAAACTCAGATTTCTTCATGTGTAATTGTCATATAATGCTTAATTATTGATAGAATGGTGAGCAAATTTTGCTGATATTATGCAATTGGATAGTGGCAAATAAAAGGAGAAAGAAGAACCATCTACTGACCACGTGATATTATGATGCTATAAGCTGTCTGATGTTGCAAATTGGGACCTGCCTGGGGGGTTGGACACAGAAAACATATGCATGCCACTTTTGATAAAAAAAATATGATGTTTGAATCAGCCAAAAGCAAAATTACAGTCCATGTATCACACGGAAAAACAGAAAGTCAACATTCACTGAGTATTCAGGGGATACTGATTTAGAAGTCAAATTTGCATGGAAAAAATTATAATTTTTGAAGTCATTAGCTGTGTGGTTATGAGTCAGTTATTAACTAGTCTGCTACTAATTTCACTTATCAATGAAATGAGAATGATTGTATCCAAATCACGGGGTTGGTGTATGCATTAGATGGAATCATGGTTGTGAAATGCACGCCTGCCAATTTATTTCCATAAACCCTAACTGCTTGTACTGCCTTGTGTGTCTGGTCCTCTCTTTTCATGTGTGTTTGTGCATCCCTGACCCTGGGAAAGGCCCAGCCCAATCCTTCTCATCTGTACATCCTTGCACCAGGCCTTGTAGCTTCTGCTGTATTCATACATCTAAGCGAAGTCCTTCACTGGTACCTCTCTTTGCCCAGTATGACGAGTCCCACAGTGCTCCACAGCATTCTGGGACTATTTTAACCCTTGAATCCCCTGAACTGTCTCCTCTCTCATAGCCAATGCTGCCGTCTTACCCACTTGAGATGGATTCTGCACAGAACCAGACTCCATTTTTTAAAAACCATTTAGTGGAGGAATAAATGCCTAGATACAAACATGCCTATATACAAAAAAATAATAACCACACTGGTTGCTGGAAATGTCAGACATCCCAAATAACTACTTTCTGAAAGAAATGAAGTGCAAAAAATAGTTTTTTTAATATAAAAAAGATTACATGAAGTAATGTCATACCTTCATGAAAAGCTGTGATTCACAAATTTAAGGAGAAACATCTATAAAGTGCCAGACAAATGAAATTTATATAGAAAAGACAGTCTGTGACCTTAAAGAGCCTTCAGCTAATAACAGTTTTGATACCTTGTGGCCAGGGCTGTGGCTGAGGGAACATGGGGCTGTTATGTGAGTAATGACAAGGTGTTCAGAACCCAGGCTGCAGGGTCAGGCATTGTCTGGCATAGGTGACATCTGAGCTGAGACCTGAGAAGGATGTGGTGGTGGCCTGGCATGCAGTGAGGATGACGGTGTAGGGTCAGGCAAAGGGGAGAATATGCTCCAGGTGGAGGGAAGTCTAGAGGGAGAACGGTGACAGTTCGGAAGAGGAGCTGGGAGCCAGCAGAGTGCTAACCCCCTGCTCTGCTCTGCACGATAGAACACAAGAGGTGAGGAGCATCCCCTGGGAAAGGCAAGCTGAGATCAAATTGTTGTAAAGTGACAAAGTGTATTTGGAGTGACATCCATGAAGAAAGTAAACCTATGAAAATGGGTTCTGGTAGCTGAAAGCGATGGGGGGGGGTGGGGAAACATGGGAGAGCAGTAGAAAGGAGGGGTGACAGTGATCAAGATGCACTGCATGCATAAATGTACAGGTTGATTTGAGACCCCTTTGTACAACTACTTAAAGATAATAAAGGATAAAATAAATAAACTCTAATAGGAATGCCAACCACAGAAGAGGAGAAGAAGGGAGGGGAGGGGAGAAAAGGAGAGAAGAGGGAACAGGAGGGGAGAGGAGAGGAGAAGACAAAGGAAAGGAGGAGAGAGGAGAGGGGAGGAGGGGAAAACAGAAAGGGAGAGGAGAGCTCAGGGTAGAGAGGACCAGAAGAGCTCAATGATAGGATGGCTGGAGAATTTTTATAAAAAGGGATAGCTAATATTCTATTTTAAAATGGTTGCATCTAAATCTTCCTCCATGACTTCTATTTAATGAAGTCTGCTATACACTTACATGCCTTCATGAGAAATTTGGAAGAAAATCAGGGAAAAGGGATTGAGTTTCATGGTTGGGTTGGCATACAGCTGAAGAGAACAGACACCAGTAGCAAGTAAGATTTAAAGGATGGTCAGAATTCGATGAAAGCAGGAATTTATAGCCAGATTGACCTAGAAAATGTAATTTCTAGAGATTCTGGTCATAACTCCTGAAGGACAAGAGTAGGTGGACTCAGCTGATATCTAGGCTATGTAGGTAATTAGAAGAAGAAATTAAAAAAAAGAAAAAAAAAGAAATTGGATAGGTAGAGGAAGAGACACACAAATAGTTTGATGTAACACAAATCCAATGAAGAATTCATTCTAGCTGATAAAAGAAGGTTTGTAGTGAAGAAGACATTTAAAATATGATAAAATATTTGTGTGTGTGTGTGTGTGTGTGTGTGTGTGTGTGTGTGAACAATGTAAAGGAGGAAAGGAATCAAAGGAATGAAGGAATGAAGTGAAGGAATCAAAAGATGAGCTCACTCTCTGATGGATGGAAAGTGGGGTGATAGATGGGAAAATCTAGAATCTTTGAGAAAGACTCAGTCTCAGATCCTCATTCTGTTGCTCAGCTTATTTAGCTTATGATTAGCTCAAGGTTGGCACTCTATCATAGGAGCCACACCTCCACTCCCAGCTTTTGGCTGGAAAACTGGAGATAAAAGTGGCAAGCCTTTTTTGCTGGGACTACCTTTGAACTATGATCCTCAGATATTAACCTCCTGAGTAAGCTAGGATTATAGCTGTGAGCTGCACCAGGGCCTGGATGACAAACCTTTCTGTAAAAAAACTGCCAAAAGATTTCCTATCATCTATTTGTCATGTATATTTTCATTTAGTTCTTTGTGTATTTTCCTGAACTGAGGCTTGAACTTATAAGCCTCATGGTCTCATTTTGCTTTTTTTTTTTTTTTTTTGCTTAAGGCTAACATTCAACCACTTGAGCCACACCTACACTTCTGTGGGGTTTTTTTTTTTTTTCTGATTAATAGGAGTTCAGATACTTTTCTACCCAGTTGGCTTTGAACCATAATCCTTAGATCTCAGCTTCCTGAGTAGCTAGTATTGTGGATTTTACTCTTTAAATTGTTGGGAATCACCCATTATTTGAATACATGTAATCAGTTTTTCAAGTAGCAGAAAGAAGAATACATTACAAGATCATGGCAGAAAGAATAATCCAGAATATTGCAGATGGGATTCTGGTAGTAGCAGGAAAGTAAACTAGTAAGATTATGAACAGCATTAGTTAAGATTTTATGAGAGGAAATAAAAATGTAATTTCCATTTGTGCCTGATGGTTAATTCACATGTCAACTCATTGGAGGAGCTAAGATTGGTAAGCCAATGAGGTGAAACGTTATTTGTGTCTGGAGGTTAAGGGTGTGTTTAGAGAGACAGTGATTTGAATTGGTGGAGTGGACAAAGAAAATTCAGTCTGTCCAGCCTTCCCACCTCTCCCCCACCCCAACCAAAAGGTGGAGGAAGGGCAGATAAGGGCAAATAGCTCTTCACTCTGATGCTGAAGATTTGACATCCATCTCTTGCCCCTGGATATCAAAGCTCCAGGTTCTTGGGCCTTTGAACTCCTTAGGATGTACTTAGATTCCTGTCTATCTCCTGAGTACTCAGGCCCTCAGATCAGACTGGGAGCTATGCTGCAGCCCTGTTCCAGGGCCTTTAGACTCACACTAAACTGGCACATGATACTTTGTGCTTTCTTAGCACACTAGTTTGCAGGGAGCATACCTTAGGATGACCTGGCCAAGGAAGCCAATTCTTAAGTTATGTTCTCTTCTGTAGATGGAAATTTATTCGATTCTAGTTCTCTGAGTCATTCTGACTATTGCACAGGATAGGCAGGAAAACAGAGAATCAATACCAGCCATCATTCCCACCATGGCCCAAGATTGGCCTTCATTCTCATGTTGTCCATCCATTGTTGCACCCCTATTCTTACAATGGCTCCTCTTGAAGCCCCCCCCCCTCCCCTGCCCCTGTCTCAACTCCATGTTGTCCTCCTTCCCAATAGACTTCTCTTTCTCTCCCACTTGGCTTGTCAGTTTTCTGAAAACCACATTTCCCTCCTCACCATCCTTTGTTTAGTCAGAACCTCAAATGAATTGTATAAACTAGAATTTTCATAGGCTATAAAGTTTAAAAAAAATTGACTTCTTAGCTTGGTATCAGCGGCTCACCACTGTCATCCTAGCTACTCAGGAGGCTGAGATCTGAGGATTACAGCTCAAAGCCAGCCTGGGCAGGAAAGTCGGTGAGACTCTTATCTCCAATTAACCACTTAGAAAACCTGGAGATGGAGCTGTGGCTCAAGTGGTAGAGCACTAGCCTTGAGCAAAAAGAGCTCAGGGATAGCACCTAAGCTGAGTTCAAGTCCCACAACCGATAGAAAAAATAAAAAGTGACTTTTTACTCAAAACAAACATAAATCAGTGCTGGTAAAGAATCTGGGCCTGCCCAGAAATAGAATTAGCTGTGTGTTCCTTGAACTCTCCAGCCCTTGCTTGTATTGTAAAGTAGTGATAAGGTAGGGGAGGAGTTCTGGGACACATCAAGATCTACCAAGGAAGGAACATCTTCATAATCATCGTTGCTATCACCATTTCCACCGCCACCACCACCACCACCACCATCTCATCTTCATCATCGTGGTAATCATCATCATCATCATCACCATCCAAAGCACAGTTATTAAACACTGATACACACCAGATCCTTTGCAAAGTATGTAACTACAATATCTCTTCATTGTTATAGCCTTTGATAGTATATATCTGTATTCCTTCTCAGAAGACAAAAGGGAGGGTCAGAAAGGTGAGATAACTAACTCCAATTCTCACCAGAGCTAGGATTCAAATCCCAGACTCCGTTAGGCTGTTACTTGCAATTTTTGTTTTCCTAAAGCTATGCATACCTATTATATATGTACACACATACACACATATATAATAGTATATATAATGCATATAATTATATGTCTTATGAAATGTGTAACAATATAGATAATACATATTATATATCATGTAATATGTACTATTTGTAATAATACATGTAAAATATTAAATATATTTACCATACAATATTTATATTATCAAATAAAGAGACATACTCCATATGTCCTCCTTTTCTTGAAATCCAAGCTCCTCTTTTGATCTATTTTTTTCAATTCACAGATTGTGTGGGGAAGAGCATTTTACACAGTAGAAACCATTCAAAGAATACTGAATGCATATGAAGCCAAAATATCTGAATTAGTTCACTCCTGTTTATTACTGGCCGCGAGTTTAATGAGCTCAAGTTAATACAGGTGAAAGGCCAGAGTGTTACATGCAGCAGTTAATGAAATACCATAGAGCTGCTGAGAAAATGATTAGCAGCCAAATGTGAATTTAATATACTTCATCTTCAAGGAGCCATGCCCCGCGGGAGGCAGGATGCTGAGGAGGCCATGTGGCACTATGGAAAAGTCACTCACTGGAGTGCCAGAAGATGAGGCTCTGGGCTTAGCCTTGCTATCGGCTAGTTTTGTAAGCCATGGTAGGGTGAAGACTTCCTTGGAGTCTCGATGTGGTTATCTGTGAATGACAGGGTTGGACTGGATAGTCTATGGAGTCCCTTCCAATAATATGTTGCAAAGTTACAGGGAAAAGTCCTAGACTATGGATTGAGTCATAAATTCTATACATCTTCCCTCTATTTAACAACAGCATATTCTGCATTGATATAAGCTGTAAAACATGGACCTCAAACATAATGGTTACCAAACTCCCAAGATGGAATGAGCTCATAAATGATTTTAGGCTTGATTGGTGAAAGGCACAAAAAGATCTATGTATTTTATCTCGTAACTAAATAAGGAGATAAAATGCACAAATGTATTGTATATATGGATAATACACTACACCTGAAGTTACCTTGATGAAATTTTCTGTATAGGCATAGACTAACCTGAAACATTTTATAGAAGCCAAGTGTATAAATGTTATAACTGAACATCAATGGTGAGAGACACAGGTGACTTGGGCAAGTCACCTGCCTTTTCTTAGCCTTAGTTTTTAATCTCTGTAAAACAGAAATATCAATCATTACCCTGCCTATTTGCTATTCCCAGCTATTTGAAATAGGAAAAATAATATGAGAATGTTATTAAACTATAGCTTGGACTATTTTGAAAACTGAAAAGCAGTATGAAACTGATATATTATATTATTATATTGAGCATAAACTTGATTTATGCTCAATATAATGACTGATGTAAGATAAAGTGAGCTGAGTGAACTACAAAAACAGCACAAAATATTAACTATGCATACAGAAAGACTTCCCAATCGCTCCTTTCACTGCCTTAGGAAGACTTGGATACAATAACTTGCTATTGAAATCCACCTTCAAAATGCGACGCTTTTCATGGTTAAATGTTGCAAAGAATGTCTGGGGCAAAAACCAATGAGGGAAAATGGAATAAAAATTACTTCACACAGTGAGATGGAAGCAGAAGAAAACAGAAAAATGAGGTGCTGAAGAAAATGAGCCTGCCATAAATATGGGTGTGGGGAAAGGCACATACGATGCAGATTGTATTTGGAACAGGAGTGGATTAATCAATTTTTTCTGTATTTATTCAATGTGATACCTAATCACTTTCTATATGGAAACACCAGGATGACTGCTTTAAGCCTTTTGACCTGAAAGTAGATTACAGGACATAAAATATTATATTTGATGCAATCTAAAACCCTATTTGGAATTATAGTTCCAGCTGTATTAGAATAATGTGAGCCTCATTTTGAAAGTCAGTTTTTAGGGTTTCTTAAAACACTAAACGATGTGTATTGGGGAAAAAAGAAAAACAAGGAGTTTTTACATTGAAAGAAAAGGCATGTCTAAAATCCTATCAAGTCAAGAATATTTAACGTGGGAATATCCTTCTCATCTTTTATATGATTCTATAAACAATAACTTCTACTTGCAGATATAAACAAACAGCAACCACCTGACTCCAGGGCCTTTCCCTCAGTGTTGACTGGACATACCTTTTCTGAGCATTTTATGGTGCTGTAGCAACAATGCTGCAAGGTTTTGACTGCTTTCAAAAAAAAAATAAAAAGATACTGAGGGAAAATTCTATTACACCACATCCTTGAGAAAGGCTTCTGAAACATTCTGTGAATGTATTTTTCTTGCCTAACATATTCTATGTATTAGGCAATAATGATAGAATAGAAATATCTATGCTGGATACCAATGGCTCATTTCCATAATCCTCTCTACTCAGGAGGCTGAGATCTAGAGGATCCTGGTTCAAAGCCAGCCTGGACAGAAGAGGTCACAAGTCTTCAGAGACTTCATCTCCAAAATAACTGTCAATGGACGGGTAGGGCATGGCTCATGTGATAGAGTACCACATGAGCAAGCTGATGAAGCGCAGAGTCCCGAGTTCAAACCCCAGAATGGGAGGGGAAGAAATACAACTTTTTTTTTAAAAGTAGTTTTTCACAGATCTTTCTTTGCCATCTGCTCTGATAGTTTTTAGTGTAATTGTATGAAACTTGAACAAATATCATCATATAAACATAAACAACATGTATTATAATTTGCAGTGATAAGACATTTATCTGATTGTTTAAGGTAAAAACTGATGACAATAATCTCTCTCCCGTCGTTGTACTCAGCATGCAAAAATATGTGTTCTTGTTAAACTCAATTATGTAGCAATGGCTTATGTACAATGGGGAAATATGCAACTTGGCTGGCAAATGTGATTGTTCCTGTTGCCATTGCTGTAATTGCAAATGGACACTCAGTCCTGCCCCTTAGCCCTCTCTGTCAGCTGTGTTCATCTTAGTCTCCTGCCTCTACAAAATGGTATTTTCATACCTTCTTCTCTCTCCTAAAACCTAAAAAGCCACAACCTCTTCATTCTCAGTGGATGTGTATGGTTAATTAGCATGTGGACCCCATTTTCCTGTTGGAAACTTTATTAATCCCCATCGTGGAGTCTCATAATCGTCTGTGGATGCTTTCAAAGGATAAACTCAGGAACTCCCTCTCCCATATCTCCTATCATCTGAAGGAAATTATTCCTGTGATTTCCTTTTCTTTATTTTGGAAAGTACTGGAGATTGACTTTAGGGCCTCAAACTCATTAAAGCAAGTGTCCTTTTACTATGATTCCCATCCTTTTGTTTTTACAGATAGGTCCTTACACTTTTGCCAGTATCTGTCTTGGACTATGATCCTACTATCTCCCTTCCTAAGTACCTAGGATGATAGATATGTACCACTGTGACCATCTTGATTTTTAAGGTAGAGTCTTAATGTTTTTCCAGGCTGGCCTTGAACTATGTCATGCCCACAAAGAAATAGTGTATGACCATCTCAGTCATATTCATCTCCTCTCTCATTTATTAATATTCATATTGTTTATATATTTGCCTCGCATCTATATCCTTTCTATGAAACACG
Organism: Dipodomys ordii; assembly: GCF_000151885.1. Taxonomy (NCBI): domain Eukaryota; kingdom Metazoa; phylum Chordata; class Mammalia; order Rodentia; family Heteromyidae; genus Dipodomys; species Dipodomys ordii. The sequence continues at coordinate 168,258 of NW_012267458.1, forward strand.
AGCTACCAGAATAGGCTGGCCATAAGTTCTATTAATATTCCCCTAGAACCTTGAACAACATCTGGCCTGCTGTGAATTCTCAACTGAATGAAGGATTTGAATTTAGGGGTGTTTTCCAGTCATGTTCCATTGTGAACTAGGCTTAGGACCTGGTCACATTTCTATTAACTTTCTTCAGTTGGGGAAAAAAAACAATAAACAGTATTGTAAAGTATAAGGTATATGAAAATCACCTAGAACTTAATATATAGTAAGTACTAATAATTTTGTCAACATTATTGTTATGACAGAACTTATTAACATTATTGTACTAGAAATTCTAGAAATATATAATAGTTGTTTCCTTCCTCTTCCTCCTTCTCCCTTCCTCCCTTCCTCCCCTCTCCCTTCCTTCCTTCTCCTTCTCCTCCTTCGCTTCTCCTTCTCTTCCCATCAGGTTTGGTGGGCCTGAGCACTGTTCCTGAGCATTTTTGTACAAGGCTAGTGCTCTACCACTTGAGCCACAGTTCTACTTCTGGATAAGAAGTAGATAAGAATCTCATGGATTTTCCTGTAGCCACTGTCTCCAAATTGCAATCCTTAAATCTCAAACTTCTGAGTAGTTAGTATTATTGGCATGAGCCACCAGTGCCCAGCTTACTTTTATGATTAACATTGCGAGTTACATAGGTACACAGTGAAGGTGCCTTAATTTAGTCTCAACATATAGTTTTATTCTCAATATGTACTTTTTTTTTTTTTTTTGGTTGTCGAGCTTGAACTCAGGGCCTGGGCGCTTTCCATGAGCCTGTTTGTGCTCAAGGCTAACACTCTACCACTTGATTCACAGTGCCACTTCTGGTTAATTAGAGATAAGCGTCTCATGAGGACATTTCTGCCTGAGTCATCTTTGAACCATGATCCTCAGATCTCAGGCTCCTGAGTAGCTAGGATTACAGGCATGAGCCACTGGTGCCTGGCTCTCAATATGTGCTTTTACGTACCTTTTTGTATGCTTTGAATTGTGCTAGAGGACTTGTTCTGCACTCCTCTGGAAAATCATTTTTCCTAGAACTTGTAAAGGCAGGCAATGGCGAACTGCTTATTCCACATTTAGATTGCAAACACTCCACAGAGTAAGGATTACTCCTACGGTTATGTAATTTTGTGCTCCAAATAAGTGAAGAAAATGAAGATTCGTAGTTGAAGAGTAAAACGTAAACACTAGTGTTTCAAGAATGAAGCAAGACCACTCTGTAGCCTAGAGTGGAGGCAGTCATGGAAGGGGGTTGGGAAGACGGCTGGGGTCTGAGTCCATTGCTGAGCTCCTTCAGGAACATCTGGCAGTCTGTCACTTCACAGGCAACAGCATCTTCTCTAAACAGGGGAGACCTGAATTCATCAGGGATTCCTGGAGTACAGTATATGCTTCACTTAAGTACCTGCTTTTCTGTGATTTCCATAGATTATCATATTCATGACACTGCAGAGTGAAAGCATTCTTCCCACTCTCTAACCAGAACATGAAAAAGAAATTAAAACATTGGCAGGCACTTTGTCTCCAGTTTGTTGGACAAGTAAGAAAAGTACTCTACACCCATTAATGTAAATGAAATGCTGTCAACCTGGAGCATTTAAACAAAGATGACAGCGGCCTATTAATAAACACCTGACAGGATAACAATTACAAGAGTGGTTGACTGGTTTTCTTTCAATAAATGTGGGTCAGTGAGTAATTTTTAAAGAATCTGCTTAAAACAAATTTGTAGACACCCCAAATTCTTCCTCTCATCTCTATTAATGCAAGATGGAATGGAATCTCTTCCTCTCTCCCTCTCTCTCCTTCCTTCCTTCCTTCCTTCCTTCCATCCTGCACTCCCTTCCTTCCATCTATATTTGTGCTCGTACTGAGGTTTGAACTCAGGGCCTGGTCCCTCTCTCTTGTTTTTGTCTCTCAAGGCTGGTGCTCTACCACCTGAACCACACCTCTCCCTCCTGATTTTTGCTGGTTAAGTAGAGATAAAGTCTCATGGAGCTTCCTACCTAGGATGGCTTTGAACCACAACCTTCAAATCTCAGCCTCTTGAATAGCTAGGATTATAGGCATCAGCCACTGGCACCAGGCTATTTCTTTGTAAGAGCACATCTGCATGAATATTTTTGCATGAGCAATTCTTTCTTTCTTTCTTTCTTTCTTTTCTTTCCTTGTCAGTCATGGGGCTTGAACTCTGGGCTTGGGCACTGTCCCTGTGCTCTTCAGCTCAAGGCAAGTGCTCTACCACTTGAGCCACAGCGCCACTTCAGGTTTTTGAGTGGTTTATTGGAGATAAGAGTCTCACCGACTTTCCTGCCGGGGCTGGCTTTGAACCGCAATCCTCAGATCTCAGCCTCCTGAATAGCTAGGATTACAGGTGTAAGTCATTGGCGCCCGGCTGCATGAGCAATTCTTAAATAACTGAGACTTTGTTATTTCTCGAGAGCTGACTGAATCAGAACACAAGGGTTAATTCTGCCTCTCTTCTTAGAAGCACATTTTCTGGGGCAGGACAAGCACAGAGAGAAAGATACCCAGGGTAATGTCACAAAGACACAGCAGCATTATGCCACTTAATGACTGATGCAGGTGACATCAACCAACAGTCCTAGGAAAGTACGTTTTCCCTGAATGAGAATGATTCAAGAAGATAATGTCATATTCTACTAGAATTGCTAAATGCCTACATTCACGAATAAATCCCATATATTCGGGTTCATCATTCAGTGGTGGAACTGTGTATGTGAAGGCAGTAATGGATTCCTTAAATGCAAATGACTGCTAAACTCCTAAGTAAACCATCCTCCACTTCAGAGCTGTGTAATCCATCTCTTATGTCAGCCAAACTGCAAGACTTATCCTTCTGATCGCACAGGCTTTACTGCTTTTTGTCATTCATCTCTCACACCCAGTAATCCTTTAACTCTCCTTTCCACGTTTATAATTTAAATGTGATATATTCACTACTGAAGAAAAAGGACCCAAGTACAAATGGGATCTCGGAGCCATGGTCAAGCATTTGTCACTGGTCTTCTGTTCTATATAGGTGAGATAGAGACCATCATTGTTTGCTTGCCTTTCTCAATGATCTTGTCGACACCCAGAATTAAGGGTGAGGGTTGAATTTGAGATCCTTTCTTGCTCTGACTTTTTTCATATAGTTTTTTTTCCCCTTCTTCTGGACTTTATTGAGTGACTGAGAGAAAAGTCTTTGAGGACCAGGACTGGCCCACACAAGTTCTTGACTTGGCTATCAGACTGGATTTTGATTTTCTTGTTTATAAGCTTCAAAACAGCAGTCTTTGTCAAAATCCAAAGTGGTCAACAGAAAGAGAATGAAGTTTAGCTAGACCATGCAAAATATAAAAATATACTGCTATAATACATTTTATAATATAATATAATATATTTTAAGTAAAAAAAGTAACAACCGAGGGGCTGGGAAGGTGGCTCAGTGGTAGAGTGCTTGCCTTGCATGCATGAGGCCTTTAGTTTGATTCCTCAGCACCACATAAGCAGAAAAAGCTGGAAGTAGCACCATGGCTCAAGTGGTAGAGCACCAGTCTTGAGCTGAAGAGCTAAGGGACAGCACCCAAGCCCAGAGTTCAGGCCCCATGACTGGCAAAAAAAACAAAACAAAAAAAACAAGAAAAAACAACAGTTACCCCCCCCCTCATGTGTCTATAACCCATTTGTACAGCACCTTTACAATAAATTAAATTAAAAAATTAAAAGAAACATTTGTTTGTATATGAACACACAGGTACAAAATAAGATTAAAGAACTTTTAAATGCTGATGTATTTTCCTAATTTTGTATTCTTTTTTTTTTGTCGGTCATGGGGCCTGAACTCTAGGCCTGGGCGCTGTCCCTTAGCTCTTCAGCTCAAGGCTAGCACTCTACCATTTAAGTCCTGGTGCCACTTCTGGCTTTTTCTGCTTATATGGTGCTGAGGAATCGAACACAGGACCTCATGCATGCAAGGCAAGCACTCTACCACTGAGCCACCTTCCCATCCCCTTTCCTAATTTTTTAAAAGGGAGAACATTGCTTTTATCATCAGGAAATATATATATTTTTAAAAATACTACCTTAAAAGGCAAATCGCACACATGGGAAATAGTATCAAGTATCTTCACCGAAATAAAATAGCATCATGATACATAAAATCATGAGTTTTGTGTACGTGTCCATACAGACAAGGCCCCACCTTCGCTTGGCTTTTTCACTCAAGGTTAGCACTCTACCACTTGAGCCACACTCTACTTCCAGCTTTTTGCTGGTTAATTGGAAATAAGAATCTTTTCCTGCTCAGGAAGGCTTTGAATCAATATCTTCAGATCTCAGCCTCCTGAGTAACTAGGATAACATGCTTGAGCCACTGTTGCCAGGTTATAATCATGATCTTATTTGGTTAAAAAAAATTTGAAGCTGGGATAATAACAAATTTATATTATGGGAGAATACGTAGGTAATAACTGAGCCGACAGAAACACAATAAGCAGAGCTCAGAGCTATTTCTCAAATGCAGTTAAATACATAAAAAGTAAAAAATGTTAATTCCAGCAAAGCAAAGTTATATTTTAAGCTGTAGACTTTTATTTCTGAGAATATGAAACTCTTAAATTTTAGCTTTATATGGGGTGTTGGCAAATTAGTATCCTCTGAGAATTAAATAGTAATGCTAACATTCCAAGAATTAAAACTGTACTAGTTGGCTTTTATTACCATGAGTTCTTTTCCGATTGTATTTCTCAAAGATGATGTACATTTAGGTAGACAGATAGGTGAACACAGCAATTTGCAAAGAACACAGAATAAAACCCTCTCCCTCTGAGGCTTGAACAGCGTGTACCACTGTAGTTTCCTGACTGTCCTTGAGTCTAAATGTGTCTTGTCTCTGACAATTTCTGAATGGACCACTTTTGAGTTGTTGATGATTTTTTTTGGTCATTTGTGGGTCTTGGACTCAGGGCCTGGGCATTGTCCTTTGGTGTCTTTGTGCTCAAGACTTGTGCTCTACCATTTAAGCCACAGCACCACTTCCACTTTGTGAGTAGTTAAAAGGAGAAAAAGTCTCACAGAGACTTTTCTGCCTGGGGTTGACTTTGAACTTTGGTCCTCAGATCTCAGCCTCCTGAGTAGCTAGGATTACAGGTATGAGCCACCAGTGCCCAGAATAGTTGATGATCTTTTATAGACTCATCTTTTCCATGTAGAAGTCAATGAGGATGGGGTAAAAAATTACTAGAAAAAAAAGTCAGCCAGTTTACACAAAGGTGAAATAAAGACTTGGTATGGATTAGAGGCATGATCACAAGTACAATGACACTGGAAAACTAATGTATCAGTGGAGAGCTGGAGGATCAATAATCAATAGTTGCTCAGAGGTAGTCAAGCCTGGGCCTTTATAAGGAGGTGGGGGTGGTGCGGAGTGTAGTGGTCCATAAACTCAGGTCCTTGTTATTTCATTTGGCTTTTTCATTCATGACTGGTATTCTACCACTTGAGTTGGGCGACCAACCTGGCCTTTGGCTGGCTCCTTTTGGAGTTAGAATCTTGAGGAATTTTTTGTCCTTCTCTCTGGTTGACTTTGATCTTCCAAGTCTCATTCTCCTGAGTAGCTGGGATTACAGGTGTGAGCCACCGTGCCCAGCAGACTTTATGAGCTTTAAAGAATTGTAGGAGGGCTGGGAAGGTGGCTCAGTGGTAGAGTGCTTGCCTTGCATGCCTGAGGCCCTGAGTTCGATTCCTCAGCACCACATAAGCAAAAAGAAAAAAGCCAGAAGTGGCGCTGTGGCTCAAGTGGTAGAGTGCTAGCCTTAAGCTGAAGAGCTGAGAGACAGTGCCCAGGCCCAGAGTTCAGGCCCCATGACCGGACCCCCCCCCCAAAAAAAAAGAATTGTAGGAACTACCACCACACATTAAAATGATTCACTAATAATTCATTAACCATACTCTACTGACAGGAATTACAACATGCACATACCATCTGCATTCTAAATTTCATCTTTGTCTGGGAGTCAAAGGCCAAGCCATAAAAGGGAAACTGGGAATACGCACATGATCTAAAAAAAGAAAAACTAGGAAGAAGTAAAATTATATATATATATATATATATATTTCCATTATATTCAATATTAAAAACAAGAAAAAGTAGCTATGGAGACTAGAAGCTGTACCATCCGGACTGATTTGAATACCTGGACCATCTTCTACTACAATGACATTGTCCTCAATCAATAAGCCAGCAAGTCCAATTCTTTAGGCATCAATCCCTTGAGCTGGCTTGCCATTCAGTGGGAAGACCCATGGTGTCTGCATTGTGGCGACCTTCTAAGAGATACACCTTACCCAGATACAAGCATCAAAAGCCTAGACATAAAGGGCTGATGAGCAAAGACCAATCACGAATATGCAGTGGAAATGGGGAGCTTGCCTCACAGAATTCATTCTGGATGCCATCTCTTTCCTCCAGTGTTTTCCAGTGTTAAGAACTACTGAACTGGGTTTCTGTCTTCTGATATCTATCCCTAGAAGACTGAAGAAGAAACTCCAGTCCACCTGGGATTTAAGAAATCATAGTGGTGACACCATAAGGCTTCCAAAAGAAAGTATTCACTGATGAGCTGTCTTATCATTCTCCATTGTCACTCATCTGTCTGCTGCTTTCAGGTATGTCTGAATAAATGCACAATTGAGGACAAAGTGAGAAAAAGTCTAGGTCTAAAAGTAAGTAAATACAAAAGTGATGGGGGTGTATGGCAAGGGTAGAGCAGACCTTGGAGCTTGAGTTCAAATCCCAGCACTTGAAAAGAGGAAGAAGGAAGAAGGAAGGAAGGAGAAGAGGGAAAAGGAGGAGAAGGAAGAGTTGAGGAGAAAGAAGCGATAGAGGAGGAGGGGGTGAAGGAGGAGAAGAGAGCAGAAAAGTTGAAATCTTTGTTTAGAATTTTTGCCTCTGTACTCATAAGTGGAAAATGGCTATAATGGATTATAATTTTCTTTATTATTATTTTCAAGCTTTGGGATTAGGGCTGATTTTGGTTTTATTTTTGGTGATATTTGAGTTTGCACTGAAGGCCATGCACATACTAGCCATACACTCTACTACTTGTGTCAAACCCCAGCCCTTTCTTTAGCTATTTTTGAAATAGAGTTGAGGATATATGCCCAGGCTAGCCTAGATCATTCTTCTTGCATACCTGGGATGATAGGTGAGCACAACCAGACTCAGCTTTTGGTTGGCTGAGATGAGATCGCAAGAACTTTTGTTTCCCTCAGGCTGGCCTCTAACTAAGAGCTTCCTGATCTCATTTTCAGAATAGCTAGAATGCTTTTTTGCTCAGGGCCAGGCTTGGATTGGCTCCTTCTATAATTGCCTCCCATCAAACTTCCAGTCTTCCAATTTCAGATTCCTCAATAGCTAGGATTATAAGAAGTTCATATTGATTCATCAACTTATTGGTCTCTGTTTAGAACCTTGGATTACAAGCTTCCTTATGTTTCTATAAATTTGGAAATGTTTCATTGACATAGTAACTGTTTGGATGCAAAACTATTTATGTCTTGTCTATTTTATTCTTCCAATTCCCTGTTCATGTGAACTATCCCAAGCAGGAATTACACAAACTCAGGACTGATGGGAGTCCCTTAGGCGACCAGAAAATCCAACTCTTGCCTTTTTTTTTTTTTTTACAATCTTGAATGTTTATTGTGCAATTATCTCCCCTTCCCCTTTGCTGTTTCTCCCATTCTTAATTTCCTTTTTCCATTTAGCTTGCATTTTATCATTTGTTTCAAGCTAGAAACTTTATCTTTCCAATGTACTAACCCACTTAGGCACACGTAGAAAGACACAGATGAGTTGACTGTAAAGCAGTCCCCATGCTTCCTGGCTTGCAACTGGGGAGGGCACTGTGTAATTAAATCCAACAGTATGCCATGCACTTGTGTTTATGTTGGTACCCAAAGGAGCAACATTCCCTCAGGAGTATTAAGCCTGGAATTAGGAGTTTACAAGATTAAAATTATGGGATTTTGTTTAAATTACTACTCTGCTGGACTAAAAAGAAAAATTAAATATAAGAGGCTATTTGCCATTTTCTTCTCTTGCCTATTTCCTCAAAACATATAGAGCTAAATTAAAGAAAAAAATAGCCTAAGTTTTATAATCACATTTATGTGTGCTCCCAAGCACTTGAAAAAGCTTGTTTGCTTCTTTTTTTAATAACTCACATTTTAGTGGTTTATATCAGGCCAACTGAGGAATAAAGCCAGTGAAATGACTACTGTTCCAATCAAAATTTAATTGCACGGCTTCTGAGAACCTGAATTCCATTTACCCCAATATTTACCTGGACAGGAAGCCTCCTCTAAGTACATCAGAAAAACTGCTGTCTTTTTAAAAACCTTTTTTTTTTAGTAAGAAGATATATAATATATTATTCAATAAAGATGAGGGGGTGAAATAATTGTTTTTGTAGGGTTTGGGGGGGACAAGCTTTTGGATATTGCCAGTTTTCAACAACAACAACACTCATTATAAAGCATATTAGGTGCATGATTTCTTGTGATTTCTAGTAACATCATAGAGCCCAAACAGAAAAGCATCTGAAAAGAAACCCCTGTTCTAGGGGTTATAAATATTAAGAAGCAAGTTCTTATGGCACGGAAGGCACATGTTTCAACCCTTCAGAATGTCACCAGAAGCTAGGTAGCAGCTCTCTGAATTGGGGGAGCTACGACCTAAAAACCAGCACCCAGAACACCTTACTTTGCAGCCAGACCCTTCCCCCTTCTCCCCCTTGCACTTGACTGGGAGATGATGAGAAATGTTAAGTGATGGCTCAGAGGCAGGTGAGAAGTTAGGACCACGTGTCACGGGCTGTCATGGGAGGGACTGGCCAGGCAGCTCCTTGGGTGAGCATGGGCCCATCAGAGAGAATCTGCTGTTGGTTACAGCTCTCACCATGTCAAGAGAGGGGCAACCTTTCCAGTCTGCCTGCGCTACTGCTGCTAGCATCCACTGGAAGGTCCTCTCAGGGTTTGTTTAAAAAGGTCAGCGCCGGACCTCCTGACCCCCCGTGACTTCATCCTGACAGTGCCTGCCCTCCCACAAAATCACTCTTGTCACTTCTAGCCCCCTGTGCCTTTCTGCAAGCAAAACCCTCTACCACCTGCTGTCCATTATCCCATCAGTGAGCAACAGAACTCTCCCTTCAGCTGATATTTCCATTTATTTGTGGTTAGATGTGCAGTAATCCTCTGATTGAAGCCAGGGTGGGTGGGGAGAAGGAGAGAGAGGTGTGGGTGTGGGTGTGGGGGGAGGAGCAGTTTAAAGATTTTTTTAAAAAAAACAAAACCAAACAAAACAAAGCCAGTGCTTCAAACATCTCTTCATGCAAAGCTTAACCAGACGCAGAAATGTGGCGAATTCTCAGCCACACAAAAGCAGAACGAAGACATGCAGATGGGCAGAGCTCTCTGTCTGCAGAGGGAGAGGCAAGGTTGGCTCCAAGAAACAAATAATTATCCAGGCCTTTTGTAACTCAAGTTGTACCACTTCTCCAGTGCCGATCCACAAAGACCCACTGCATATATTTGCTATTAGCTCCTTCTTTGTCTGGGGATTTTGTTAATGCCCTTTCTTCCTCTGGGTTGGTGTTGCCTTGTTCTCCTGCTTGACACCAACTGAAATAGCCTTGCAGGTTCTTTGTTTCTATTTTCTTCGAAATGTGTATTCCTCAATGAGGTTTCCTCTTAAGCTCTTCTTTTCAAAAGCATTATGAATTGAACATGCAGAGAATCAGCCTAACAAGACCAATGATCAATTTCCATTTCCTTTCAGAGCCAGTGGCCACCCAGGGGCCACCTAGACAGCCTTCCCAAAGACAAAGGGCGCCTGAAATGGACAACTTCATTTCATACCCGGGGCTCGCCGTGGTTAGTGGGCGACAGAGACTCATCGCCCATAATAAATCCTTCCTCTGACTCTTTTATGTAATGCACAGCTGAGCTAAAAAGGAAATCAATGTCGCAATTTTAATTGACCACTTTCATTCTGTTAATTTATCTCCCCAAATCCTACGCCAGGGCTTTCTCTTGTCAAAACAGCCAATTCCTGTCAATGTGAAAATTCTTTGTGTTTTCTTCCTCCATTTTTCCTTCCTTCCTTCCTTCCTTCCTTCCTTCCTTCCTTCCTTCCTTTTCTTCCTTCCTTCCTTTCTTCTTTCTCCATTTCTCTCTCTCTCTCTCTCTCTCAAGTATGATGGCTGTAAAAATCCTGGGTCTCCTAGGAAACCCTGTATGTTTTTCTTCTAAGTGTAGAAGCTCCTTTGGTGACGCCCACAAGCTCAGAATGGTGGAGACATGTGAAATGTCTCTAAGGAGAAAAAGACACTCATGCTGTACCATTTATTAGTGTTGCTAAAGATGCTTGGGAAATGTTACTGAAATGGGATTGCCAGTGTCTCATTTAATCATGGCTAATTCCTGGAGAGAGGTCTCAATGATGAACAAACACCTTTATGTTTTCTGTCAGGACACACCAGGAAGTCGTTCTGGTTTCACTTCTACCTGGTCTTGCAGAATATCAGAATGTGACCTCCAGATGGAGAACACTCACCCTTCTCTCAGCCCTGTGCTGTCGATGGAACAAAGCCAACCCCATACCACAGTGCAACCAGAGCTGTGGTGGAGATGGGTGGGGTGTGGACCCCAGCGGGAGGGGAGATCCATGGCTTTTCCCACTGGTATCTCACGGCAAGGAATGCTTTCGGGTTTTTTTTTTTTTTTAGGTCTTTGTGTAGTAGCCGCATCTTACTGAGACTTTCCTCTAAATGGAAGTTCTTTCATGTGTCCTGTTACCTCCTAGCCTTCTCCCTAATCCCTTCCATACCATTTCCTCCCTCCACACTTCAAAATTTTTCAGCCTCACTGTATCAGTTATTTGTTTATGATCTCACCTTCATCAAAACAATACTCCCAGAGTACTTTGTTAAATCACTCTTTTAGTCTGGAACCATTTTTGATACCATCAAAGGGTTGAGAAACTGTCTCCCAAAGAACTGTTAAAAAGTCACCTCTGGGAAGTTGTCTTTTGGTGCAGGAACAACAATAGTGTACCTCTATGGTAACTCCGGGATGGCAGTCCTGAGCAGAGGAATGGCTGTGGCCTGACTCATATAATGCCTATCTTTGGAAAGAAAGCCATCGCTCAATCTCTGTAAGATCTGAACCTGATGCCCACCTCCAAACCCAGGACAAAAACATTAGACCAAAAGTGGGCTTTTGAATAGTCAGATTCTAGTACCTACACATGGCGGAGACAAAGCTATTTGGTTTGGGTTTAAAGCGAGTCTTCAGCTACGGGTCCAGTATGCTTTAATCAGAGTGATCCATTTGCAGCATAGGAATCAAGCTAGACACTGCAAGGGTATTAGCAACCTATGTCTACAAGAAGATTTTGATCTAGGGGAGTTGGCACGTATTTGTCAAGTTCAAAGGGGAACATGAGCACATGGCCACAGGCAATCACTGAGGAGTTTTCCAGAAGATTGCTTTGAATTCTGAAGCATGGGAAATGCTTTTAGAGACAGAGGCAAATGGCAGCCAAGGAAATGAGACTAGTGTGAAGAGATGCAGAAGGCATCATGAGAAATAGCAATTGGCCTGTACTTATATTGTAGCTATTCAGGAGAGAACAGGTTAGAAAGGGAGACAAATTCTAGAAAGATGTGTGGCTATTTTGTATTGGATACTGGGTCTTACATGTACAGTGTATGTTTTTAAGTAAGGAACCATCCAAACGCTGCAAAGAAGGCTAATTCAGAAATCTATGCAACAATTAAGATTTATTACCTTTTGTTTTTGTGGTGGTCCTACAGGCAAGACTAAGTACAACTAGATGAGTAAACACATAATATACCTGGAACTCAAAAAATTAAATCCCTCAACAACAAATCCTCAAAAAACAACTGCCCAATAAATAAGTGGGCTAAAGACTTAAAGCAAAACTCTGAAGAGGAAAGAAGGATGGCCAACAGACACATGAAGAAATGCTCAACCTCTCTAGTCACAAAAGAAATGCAAATCAAAACAACACTGAGATACCACCTCAGCCCAGTTAGAATAGCTATAATCAAGAACTCTAATAACAACAGATGCTGGAGGGGATGTGGACAGAAGGGAACCCTACTGCATTGTTGGTGGGAGTGTAAACTTGTTCAACCACTTTGGAAAGTAGTATGGAAGTTCCTCAAAAGACTCCACATAGAGCTCCCCTATGACCCAGCAATCCCACTTTTGAGCATTTACCCAAATGATCACAAACAAGAACATACTAAAGCTACCAGCACAACTATGTTTATTGCAGCATTATTTACCATAGCCAAGATATGGAACCAACCCAGATGCCCCTCAGTAGATAAATGGATCAAAAAAATGTGGCATATATATATACAATGGAATTCTATGCCTCCATCAGAAAGAATGACATTGCCCCATTTGTTAGGAAATGGAAAGACTTTGAAAAAATTATATTAAGTGAAGTAAGCCAGGCCCAAAGAAACATAGGTCCCATGTTTTCCCTTATTTGCAATAACTAGTATATGTCTGAGACAAGCAGATACGGTTGATGTTAGGCAAAATGAACCCCAAGATAAGGATTCAATTTTTTTTCTTTCTTGTAATTGTTTATAAGATGATTTCTTTGTTGCTTGTATGCCCCTCCCCCACAGTATAATCCCTGTTTTCACTGTATTTGATGTTGGTATAATTTGTGGAGGGAAAGGGAAAAAACCAATTGTTTAAATAGGGATACAGGTGGGCCCATTGCAACAATGAGATGTACAAGTTGTTATGTCGAAAAATGAACTTTACAACTTTGGCGGGGGCGGGGGGAGGGAGGGAGATGGGAAGGGACGGGAAGGGGAAACAAAGGAGGAGGCAACAATGCTTGATAAGAAATGTACTCATTACCTTGCTCATGTAATTGTGACCCCTCTGTATGGTACTTTTCACAATAAAAAAAATGAGAAAAAAAAAGAGTTGTACTCTTTTCTTATATTACCTATTTTTTTTAAATCACTTTAGCTAAAAACTCTTAGCTCTTTCCTTTTATTTCTTTCAGCATATTGACAATAAAACTGTCCTGCCCTAATTATGTTGTGACTGTTGAAGCTATGATGGGTGATCATTTCTCGACTTCCTTAATTAGTTGACATTTTAATCCTCAATTGCCCTGCTCTGATTAGTCAAGTAAAATATAAGACTGACTCTTCAGGTAGTTTTCTTCTGTATTTGAACCTAGTTAGAGCTGACTGCTCTTTACAATCATCAAAGTAAAAGTTTACTACCACGTGGCTTGGGGAGAGTAAAACAGATTTGAGTTTTTAGTGTTACAATGTACACTGAAAAATTCTAATATTCACAATGACAATTAGGTTTCTCATTTGAATGCCAAAAGTCCGGTATTTTAGATTTTGTACAGAAGCATGGTGTTTGCTCTGCAAGTCAGTCAGTTCTAGGACATTTATATGAAGAATTTGCCACAATTCTGATAGACAAAATTTATTTAAAAAAAAATTCCACTTCCTAAAATTAAGTTTGGATTTAACCAGCTCATTGAGACTTAGCCCTTTTTGTCCCCTAAAATTGGTGATATTCAATAAATTTAAGAAAAAGAATAAAAAAATTCAGCTGAATAGAATTTGAAATATAGTGCCTTCAATAGCACAGAAGACTCTGTTCTTTAAATTCAATAAACAAAGCAAATATATGAAGAAAAATATACACGTTTCGTGGTATCACATTTATATATGAGCTTATTTATGAAATTTTTCTCTATTGGTCTCTGAATGTAAGAAACTCAATGACATGGCTGTTTTAAAAATGGATAACAAAAAAAAGATATAAGCAAAAAAATGGATAACAACATTTATTAACCAAGTAAATATACATAAATGTACATGCATGAGGTCTAGGAACATTTGCTTTTGCTTTTAATTCTCTCATCTTTTGCTAATTTTTCTATTGCACAGGCTCTCGAATCTTTAACAGGTTTTTATTGTTAGCTTCATGACAACATTTCCAGGATCCTGTTTGCTCTGTCACTGCTGCTGTGTTTAGGTGGATACCTTTATTGAGTTATCATAGCTGGGAGCTCTTCTGAGCCCTGAGGCATGTGGATATGGCCTGGGCGACTCAGGTTAATGTTCAATAATGAATCTGGGTCTTAGCCAAATAGGAAACTTCTAATCCTGCATTTTGAGTTGTGATGCAGTTTCTTGCCTTTCTTATTTTCTGGAGATTTTGCTTTGTTACACAACTTCGGAAGAAGCAGTTTTAGACTTGCAGTGTTGGTGTGGAAATCACAAATTCATTAGTGGATATAGGGTTTAGAATGACATCCAATCTAATCTTCAGGAACCCGAGGAAAATCTCATAATGAACTTCTTCTTGCTCTGATCTACACAGCAAAGATTTCTGGAATTTTAATGTCATTAGTCTTACCAGACAGATCTCAAGCATTAATAAACTAATTCTTCTAACATTGAGGTTCTTTATTTCTTGAGACTTTGTCATGAGAAAAGGCAAACAATCATTATATTAATGTGGCTGCAATACTTTGACTTTATAAACTTCATAAATGTTTTTAAATATAGAATGAGGTACATTTTCCTAAGTGAGAGCCCAGGGAAAACAGAGTTTTCAAGCACAGAATCAGTAGGTTAGTATCTGCATCATAGTTCATGTTTAGCATTTTCTATGTTTAAAAAAAATTATTGCCAAGGTGGTGTACAGAGGGGTTATAGTTGTATAAGTAATAAGTACATATCTTGTCAAATTTGTGACCCCTTTCTATGATTTCTTTTAACTCGCTTTAGTGACCACAAGGTTGAGAGCATATAGCCTTGATTGTCCACATGTAATTTTCTAACCAAAAGTCTCTATGTATATTTGATTTGCAATGCATAAAAGATCTAGCTCACTTTGTCTTCATCCTAAGTATTTTTTTATATCCAACACAAAGGAGAATTTAGTTGATATCCCCTCAGTGATTTTGAGGGGGGGTTACTTTTGCTTTATGGGTTACTCCATTTTATATAGACCCAGAAATACCCTTACTCTATACTTAATCTAGTGAGCCTCTCCTATTTTTCAGGTGCTATCCTAATAAAGTCTCTTCTGAGAAGCATTGTCTGTTACCCTGCTAATAGTCACTTTCATAACACCTGGCATTAACTATTCATGGTATTTCCTGCATCATCATGATACTTTCCCTACAATTAGTTTCTGAGAGGGCAAGAATAGATTCTTGTGGCATTAGTATATTGCCGCATGAAGGGGAGCAAATATGTTAATCAAGTAAGGAATGGGTGAATGGATAGTTAAAACTTTAGCTTTTCTTTGATATGCTTTCTGAACATGATTCTCTTCTCTCAGTTATATATATTTTTCCAGTTGTTTTAGATTCCTTGTAAATAGCTCCTTAGGATTTTATCACATTTTGAATTCCTTTGTAATTTTTCTGCCTCGTTCTTTCTGGATAGTCATTCATTCGAGAAATAGTTTTTGAGTTTTTGTCCTTTTTTTTTAATAGTGCACAAAGTACTTTGTGGTGCTGTCCAAAAAAAAATTCTCAAGAGAAACACATTTAGATGATGACTAGGAGGGTCTCTTGGTCTAATAGAAAGAGAAAGTGGGCAGAAATAACAGTCTCATCAATGAAGAGCATCGTGTTAAAAGAAGGGAATAGATGCATCCAAAAGGAAGGACAACATGAGCCCTTTCTGAACAGGAACAAGGCTTGTAGACATATGCAAAGATGGAAATGACAGAATAAACAGAAAGGACATTAAAAGCCACATACCAGGAAAACAGCACATGCAACTATGCAACAAAGCTTGAGTGAAAGCAGTGTTTGTGAAGAAAGGGAGAAAAAAAATGATGGCAGGTTGAGAAGGGGAGGGTCCTGAATTAGGTTATACAGTTATCATTTGTTTTGTTTTGTTTTATACCACTACAAGGACGCTTGAACTCAGCGTCAGGGCTCCTTCCCTTAGCTTTTTTGTTCAATGCTAGTGCTCTACCACTTGAACCATAGTCCCATTTCTGACCCTTTGCAGAGTCTTTTGAATTTGTCTGTCTGTGCTAGCTTCAAACCACAATACTCAGCTCTCAGCCTCCTAGAGTAGGCTAGGATTATAGGCATGAGCCATTTGTGCTAGCTTTATGCAGTTAAGATTTTTCTAGGCCAGCAAGATTATTGAAAGCTTCTTTTACTAATTGACTGGAGGTGCATTTCCCCACAAAATATTTCTATATCTAGCTTTTCTCTGTGAAGCTTCAAAAATTCCTCTTATCCCATTGCAGATTCCTTTACTTATTAATTTATGATTGTTTAAAGGGTTCTTCTAGCAAATCCAACAGAAATGCGTCAGGAAAAATGACTGTCAACCCATCTGAACCCATCTTCATGAAGCTCAAATACCTCAAATATCATAGCTGGCTTGAAACCCCCAAATTTATCTGACCTGTAGTTCCCAAAGGACATCCTTTCAATGCCAGAGTTCCTGATAGTAATTTTCTTCATTCTTTGGGGAACTTTGTCACCAGATTTGCTATTCCTGGAGTCATTTCCTTGTTTTTTTATAGTCCTCTGTTTTGTTGGATTATGGAAAAGTACATCAAAGAGAGGCCATTGACCTGTATTGCAATAATAAACTTTATATGCAATGTTGAATGAGACAGATCTACAGTAGCCATTCATTAAATGCTTAATGAATAAATAGATACATAAGTAGATATTGGATCGTGTTAAAATGCATATTCCTCACTATTGAAGTTGTCTCTCTCTCTATTTGATAACCTCAACCACTCTTACTGGCATTGTATTACTGATATGGTAGCCAAATAAATTCTGATTAAATAAATGTTTTAACTCCTTCAGAGAAAGGAGCTGTAGAAAAACCCCAAGGATGTAAAAAAACTATGCAGAGCATTCAATATGGTAGGTGGACACATATGTTTTCTGTTTCTCTCTCATTTACTGATTCCTGGCATATTAGCTTTCAGTAAAGTGCAGCAATTGTTGATGTAAAAAAAAGTTGAACAAACAAACCCGATTCAAAGATTTCATATCTTTGAACAAAACAAGAGTTCTGGGCTTTTATGACTTGCACAAATAAACAGAAGCTGAATATTGTTAGAGCTATCCATGTCTAATATTTTAATTCCATTGTTCAATAATTCCCATTCCCTTGCATTATTTTTTGCTTTATTATACTCTTATAACACTCTCAAATATATCTATAAAACTTTACAGCCCTTTTCCAATGGCATATGGTGTGTGTTCTGAAGAGAAACATGTTTATGAGCAGAAAGATGGGAAGAAAATGTAAAGTGCTCTAGAGGGATTTGGGGAGGGCTGGCTGGCTGGGAGTGTGGCAGGCACATTATAGTATATCAGGCCCTTGCTGTCTGATGTCGAACCCTTCTGTTTCAACAGTGTGGGAGACTGGGAACCCGCTATGTAACTTTGATGGGACTAGGGTTCCTTTCTGGGTTTGGGTGGGGGTTTTTTTTGCCTTGATTTTGATGAATTTTGAAGTCAAAAGTTCCTGAATCAGTAGCATTTCACTTCTAAGTACTGCGGAATAACATAATTTTGGAGGAGGAGAATATATTTAGAGTATAGATGGAAGAGTGAGGCAAAAAGAATACCATTTTCCTGTCTCCTCTCTCTGCCTCTCTCTGTTCCCCCTCTCCCCACTCCCTCTAAGATTCTGTGCAGACCAGGGAAGCCTGTACCCCTTGGGAGTAGTTGTCCATTCACAATCACTCTTGAGAAACCAAAGATACTGGTTCTAAAAGTAATTGTGTTACAGTGATCACTGGTCAGTACTAATTCCAGCTGCCTTCCCTACGCTTTCTTTGCAATCATACCCGCACAGACCAGGCACCTTAATGAGATCCCTGCCTGCCTTCTTCCTTGTTGGTTCCCATCTGGTCACCAAATATGGTCAACTGCTTAATTCTTGTTCCTTTTCTAGTCCCTTTCTTCCTTCAACTTCATAGGTATCACCCAGATGCAGTGAACTTATCTCACCTGATCTGTTTCAATTCAGTCTTATACAATCTCTCTGGACTCCAAACCACCAGCCCCACCCCACCCTGGCCCCACCCACCCAGCATGTCATCCTTGAGAACACTCTCTTCTAGGAAGCCAGTAAGTAGGAAGATTCCCCCTTTCCCTCAGCTAAGAAATCCCCAGTGGTTTGCTCAGGTTAACCTGTTCCCCCAATCTTGACCTAACTCACCCTTGCAGCTTTTTTCTACAGCCCATTTACCTGGCCTCTGGATTGGTGGCCTTACCTAATACTTACAGTCTTCCCACCTAATTCCTCCATCTCCATCCTTTGCAATATGGCTGCTGTGTCAGAGCATAGCTCAGGGGCTTTTGTATGTATTTCTCTAGTTATAACTACTCCTTTCACCCTGCTCCCTGAGTGTGATTCGTGGCATTGCATCTATTGTACAATGTCTGTTTTATATTAGAGTTTCTAATTTTATTATCTCTTCCTCCAGTGACTGTCAATCATGTCCTCATATCATGTCGAGTATCCCCATTATCATCAGACAGTGTGATTTTAAATAAACCCGGAATTACCTCTGCACAAAGTGCTGTACAGGTCGATATCCTTGCGTTCCTAAATGGACTAGTTTTTTCTTATAGCTACCTATTACAAGTTAAATTAGAAATCTAGGATCTGCCTTTAGTCAGCAATTTAGAGGAAGAATTTCAGTGTAGGTTAGGGAGAATACTCGTGCTCTCTGCCAGCATGAGTTGATCAAACATAGATTTGAAAATAAAATATTTAAGGATAATGGTCTGGTGATTCCTTCTCTGAATTCTTTAGATTTTTCTTCTAGGTGCTCTAAATGTAAGCTAGGTCTTTAGAGACTTGCTTAGTGCTGGATAACTCATTGTAGAATTCCTGCCATTAATTGTCATACTTATAAAACCTTACTTACTCTAGGCAATTTGGTATTGTATTTGTATTAGAGATGTGGTTCTAGCATAAAATCTTCTTTGTAAGAACATAGCAGGCATTACTGTTGGAATTTCTATCAGAAAGAGCTGTTACTTTTCCTCGTGGGTCATTTCTGTGGGTCTTGTGAGCAGTATAAGGGATTGCTACAATAATATTAGTTGCTAGCAGCTCAGAATCCTATTTTCAACTTTATTTTGTTAAGGATATAATCTGACCACTTGATACACACATACCTTACTACTGGTATGTTTTTACCTAAATCCATTACATCTCACTTTAATGTTTCCCCTTTAATTTCTATGCTCTATCTATCTATCTATCTATCTATCTATCTATCTATCTATCTGTCTGTCTGTCTGTCTGTCTGTCTGTCTGTCTGTCTGTCTGTCTGTCTGTCTGTCTGTCTGTCTTCTATCTATCCATCCATTTATGTACTTTCTACTTCTGTAAGTTATAACTTATTTACCAAAAAAGTAAGTCTTGCATAGAAACAGGGCTCAAGAATTAATGACTGATGAATAAATCAGTAAATAAATATTCAAGTAGCTTCTATTTTCCTGAAGGTACTGAAAAGAGAGCACTTAGTACATAGGAGGTACTTGTTTTAGTCATACTGGGTATTGGAGCTCAGGTATTTGGGCTTTCCTAGTCTGGCATACCACTGAGTCATGCCTCCAGTCCCTCTATTTTTTAAAAAATGAATTAATGATGCAATGTATGTAGTAGTACATTTTCCTACTGTAGTCCTTGTTAAGAGAATGGTAGTTTTCATGCATGTCATACTGTCTGGGCACCACTGTATCTGCTAACTCTACTGGGGAGCAGTCAGATAAAGGGCATTCATATCTCTCTTACCTCCACTCAAGAAAGGTTAGGGCTATGAGATATGCACAAGAAGAAGGTCAAGGAGCACAGATTGCTGGTCCCTGTTATATGTCAAAGCGAGACAACTGAACTGCATTGAGAAGGTCAAGAGTAGTGAAGGCTGGGGACAATGTCACTTGTGTGTATGACTGTTCATGGGATCTGAAGAAACCTGAGCACAAATGTCAGACTTCCTGACCTGATCACACAGGTCTCCACATAGAGGTGACCTCCAGGCCCTCCTGCTGAGGAGATCAAAGTTCAGACTCCCAGAGCAATGAGATGGGGGAGAGCCAACCAGGGAACAGGAAGCAAATCCATGAGCAAAGTTCTGCCCGCAGTAAGGAAGGGAAGGCCATTTTGAGCTGAAAAATTTTAGGTTTTAGGTTTTTTATTGCATATGTTTTATACAATAAAAGCGTATGCTCCTTATTTGTCTTTCCTAAATGATTTTTAAATGAAGATATACGGTTGCTAAGGTGCCTACAATTTAAAATAGGTTTGAAAAGATTTCTGTGACAGTCATAATTACTGAATTATTAAGAGTAAGAACAGTTGAAACACATAGGGAAAAAAAACCCATGAAGATGTGGATTTTAAAAAGGAACAAACATCAATTACTAGAAGATATTACTTTAAAAACTCACAAAATATTATCAATCTGTCTTACATCTCAGTATCCTTATATGAGCTAGTCAAATTACTGTTAATTTCTATCTATCTAGCTATCTAGCTAGCTAGCTATTTATCTAATGCATATTTTGAATTATTTAGTATCAGGAGCAAAATTACATCTCTTAAGATAAATCTAAATGTCTCTTTTTGTCAGATTGGAAGGGGTGTGATGCTCATTTGTTTCGGTATCAATACATTTAGGGCTATATAGGATACTCTATTTTAGTAATGTAACTTGTTGTTAGTCTCCAGGCAAACATTCTTCCTTTATAATGACTCCTGATTTGTCCTAAGTCTTACAGTTTACATGGTCTTAAATATTTTAAATCTATGAACTACTTTAAAATACATATAAGTATACACATGAAATATCATTTGTGTTATTTGAAAGTTATCAAACACTAGTTTTTCTTTTAAATAATTGTTTTATCTAAGCCAAAAGCTGCTACATCCTGTCTTATTTTTCATGCCATCTTCAACAATGGTGAAGGGTAAACTGCTAAGCATTCTTGAACCAGAAAGAAGAGTTAAAATAGAGAATCAATATACTATACTACTAAAAGTAACACAAATCGGAGAGAAACTGTGGGACAAGAAATTTCTTTATTCTCTAAGTGTGGTACTTGCGAAAGATAACCATAGGGTATGTGTGTGTGTGTGTGTGTATGTGTGTGTGTGAGAGAGAGAGAGAGAGAGAGAGTTCCATGTCTGCTACAGCTATAGCCTTTTCTTTTCCTTTCTTTTCTTTTCCTTTCTTTCCTTTTCTTTTCTTGTCGCAGCTGTTAATTTTTTGGATGGAACCTAAATAATAAAGCATATACCAGGGAAAAAGCTCAATTCCATCCAGGTTTACTGTTCAGTAGTGTTGTAGTGGTTATGAGCCTTTTACAGCTGGGGAATGAGGGTCTTTTACACACACTAAGCAGTGTGTGTTCTCCTGCCTTACTAGACTAGACACCAGCCACACAGGCTCCTGCCCCAGCTAACACTGGGCCAGTGAACTCCACAATGTTTTCAGCATATTCAGTCATCTGCCTTACAGAGACTCCGATCATTACTATTGATTTGGCTTGGTGTTTAATCTGGTTGTTAACTTTTACATCACTGTACAATGACCAATACTTTGGGTAGCGATGTAATTCTTCCAGGTTTATCCTCTCTCCTGAAGTTAACTATGCTCATGTTGCATTAAACTCCAGACAGGGGAATAGGTTTTAATAACATCAACACTTAATAAAATAACTTTTCCATCAGCCTTCTCATAATGGCATTAACAAGAAAAAAAAAGCAATTTCTCTCAGGCTGCTCTGTAGATATTCTGCTGGCTCTGTCTCTCTAACAGTTTTTATAGTAAACGTGTACTTGGCACACTCGACTTTAATGTTTCTGGTTGGAGGGCACTGGTTTTTTATTATTATTATTTCTTGTCACCAAATGTGATATTTTGAGCACTCAAATGCACAGCAGGCAGGGAGGGATAAACTGGTTTATATTGAGACTACAGAGGTAAAGTATGTGAGGATCATCCACGTGTATAAAATGAGCTTTGGGAAAATGGCCTCATCTCGGGATGGATGTCTGATGCTGTTCTAAACAGTGCTTTTGAAGGGCAGATAACACACATGGCCACGTTCCTTTCACATTCAGAGCTGGTAAAGGGAGTGCTCTTCTTGGATGCATGCTGAGGCGACAAAGCTTACGTCTTGCCTTTGTCACAGAATGTCTCCTACCATGACCCCAGAGATGAATGAACACATCTCTTATGAGCAGTAGAGTTTTCAAAGCGCTGTTTGCATTGACCGCCAACCATTTTCCCATCTAGATAAAGGGGTCTGCCTATGCACAGATGCGGCCTGGATATTCAAGCTGACCTAACTGGTACACATTGGGTACCCACTGAACCAGGTCCCGCAGAAGCCTGTTCTACTGTGTGGCATGTCAGAAGCAAGACAGATGGTGGGGTCAGTACGAAGGAACTTGTTTGTTGTTGCCGATTGAAGGCCATGTCTCTTGCCAGCATGACTCCACAGACTTCTCCTGGCACTGGTGACCAAGGGGAGACAAACAATGTTGTTCAACAAGCATTCTGAAAGATAGCATATGGCCAGAAAGAAATCTCTAGAGGATAACCAGGATGTGCTGTGTTGTGTTGCACTGTGGTAGCGTTGCTTCTGAGCAGTAGGGGGCATGGCGAGTTCATCAGGCCAGAGGTATAAATAGAAGTAACTGGAAACAGCAGGAAACGTCATCTGGAGAGCTTGTGATTGGAGAGCAATTGGATTGGGCTGTGTGCTGCTTCTAAGAGGGATTTGCTTAATAAACTACATTAGGTTTGTTCTTTCTTATTTTAGTCCCAGAAAATGTGCATAGAGGTTGGGTTCTAGGGTGACAAAGTGTTGAGAAATACATACATCTATATATCTATAGATATACATCTATATATCTATAGATATATAGATGTATGTATAATGTAGATATATGTTACCTAGATATGTATGAACTAATAAGAGAGAAGTATTAATGGTGCTGGGCTAGAGGCTTAGTTAATTGGGAGTATGTGGAGAAGTCACTCAAGTCGGTGTGCGCTAATTAAAGCATGGTGTTCTCAGGGATTTAGAGAACCAAGAGCTTTTTATATTTTTATTTTTTTTGACTGCTTCTGGGCTATTGTGCAACACAGTGATGAGTTCCGCTGATTTTAGTCACACAGCTGGCATGGTTAGATGTATGCTATTCTCATCACAAAGGTTTGTAGATAGCAAACATTAATTATCAAATACAACACCAAGGTGATCCCATGTGAACTTTCCAGAAATTGTATAATTCTGCCATTGAGTTTAGTCCTTTTGAAAAATGAGAAATCTGCCAAGAATTGCAGATTCTGAAGCTTGTCAGATTCACAAAGCTTATTTGAAATGAAGATCAATTTCCAATTCAAGATGCTGGAATTCTGTCAATCCTATTTTGATCTACACAAGGTCAAGTTCATCCGTGAAGAACAAGTCATGGCCCCTTGATTCCCTTGCCCTTTGCTCCTGATAGGGAAAGAGGAGTTCCTGTAATACAGATGGATCAAAAGCAAGAAAAAAAGATTTTTTAGGAAACTGCCATGAGCTCTCTTTTCTTCTGAAATCAAATCATAAAAAAATGAAAATATGTAATATGAAATGGGTTCATGAATAAAGATAAAAGTATTATGAAACAAAATAAAAACCATTAAGTATTATTTTAAAAACTGACTGATACTACTCCCAGATAACAATCAAAAAGGAACTCAAACATGGTACGTTTATTTTTATTCAAGGATTTAACATTTCTCAGACTTCACATATTTAAAATTTCACTCTCACTTGAGTTTAACCAACTGAGGCATAAGTACTTTGGTTTTAATGCTAATGGCCACACACCATGTCTTGTATTTCTAGCCTGAATATTTTTTATGATGTTTATAAACATCAGAAGGCAGGGGAAGAGATAAAAAACTAACTTAACAGTGCTGTATTAACATGATGTCATTGTGTGATTCCTCATCCAAAGTGAGGCCCCAAAAATGAAAGAAAGGCTAGTAAATAAACTTCTTTCTCAGAAAGAATGGGTAGGAATAAGCTGGGATTTGAATGGGGATCTTGTCTTGCTACCCATGTCTATCTCTAAAGAGGAGCAAAGAAGATATTGGAGATAACACAAATTTACTGTCAGCCTATGGGAGGAAAAAGCTGAATTTTCTCTTGTTTCTCCTACGAAGTCTTCATTTTCCCAGGCTCAAGTTAGAATCCAAAAAGGAGAGCAACTTTTTGACTCTGAGCTATGTGTTTGCTACCGGCCAAAAGAAGTTTGTGATGTGACAGTGGCTGGTTGTAGGAAGAGCAATCTTAATAGGCTGACATGGGCATGTCTCAGCACATAGAAGAGACATGGCTGGAAGCCAATGGAGGCTAAAAGGAACATAGCTGGTGTTGGCCAATTGTCTAGAAAGGTGTACATGCACAAGGTTGGCTGTTAGAGTTTTATGATTCTAGGGTTTGGAAGAGAGCTTTCTACCTTCTAGATTCAGCAGGGTCATTTGAAGGAAGATTTGGAAGGCTGTTACAATAAACCTATTTGTCCAGGAAAGGTGGTCCTGGTACACAGAAGTGTGAGGGATACATTGCTAACAGCATCTTAATGGGGAGTGACAGAAAGTTTCTCCCAGGCTACAGAGAAATGAGAGAAAGGTCCTTGAAGATTCAATAAAAATATCCTATAAGGAAAAGAGTCAGTACTTAGGCATTTATGCTATATGAGGTGATCATAACATCAAAACATACAACCATCAGACACACTAGCCTCCTTTTTTCCTCTGTCTCCTTCCTTCCCAGCACACTGAAGGACTGGAGTAACACACAGAAGAGGAGAAGGAGGCTGGAGGAGACCAGCACACCTCTCTTTTCTTTACTGAGGCCGTATAGGGTCCTCCTGCTAAGGAAAATGGCTGTCTGTAAACAGGACCCCACATTTCAGGCTGTGTTTTTATTATCTGAGAATGTTCCACTGCTTGAAAGAGACAAGAAAAGCTCTAGGATTTTATCGAAAGGCAAGATAAAGTACCTCACTGGTAGAAGAAAGAATTGAGATTCTTCTGGCTTGTTCTCATAATAGGATTCATTCAATAAACTAGAGAATCACTTTTCATTATATTCGAGTAAACTTTTGTGTCTGGTACCACAAAACCAAACTTAAGTTTGAGGTGAGGGTGAGTTGAAAGTCTAGTAGATTTCCAAACATAGACAAAGGAGAATGCTCACTGTTGAATAATTAGTAGCCCCATAAACCTGCTTCTGCGAATCCCCAAATAGGTAGAATGGGGAGGACCAAATATAGAGGGTGTTGTTGCTTTATGCAAAGTACTTGCTTGCACTTTTGAGCTTGATTCCTGTCATGGGACCTATGCTTGGCAAAACTCAGACAGACCTAACTTGAGTGTCCCTCGCCAAGGGACTGAACTGCACATATTAATCCCCTGCCTGCTGCCCAAACCATGGTCAAGGTTAGCTTCGAAGTCAATGTCAGCTCAGGACATGGATCCAGATTCCTGTGCTAGAGTTAAATTCCATTTGGTGCAGTACAGGAAATGGATATTGAACCTTGTCCTTCTACAATGCAGAAAAGGACAGGAATTTAGATCCTAATGTAAAGTAAAATAGATGGAAAAGAGAATCACTTATGATTTTTTTGTCATTAACCTGCACTCAAAGACCACAAGGCTGTTCTGGACACAGATTGTCATACTGCACAGTAAAGATGGCAAGCTGGTGTGTGTCTGGCATTACATGTGAAAACTGGGCTTGAGAATTCTATAGCATAGTTTAAAGAAATCTTCATGTAACATTAAAGGGAAAAAGAGAAACTACCTTCACTCATATGATCCAGACAGGTGCCAATATGTGAGGATCTCTTTTCTCAAAAAAGCAAAGAAGTGAAAAGAAATGAAAGAAAAGACGGAAGGGAGCGAGAGAGGGAGGGAAACAGGGAGAAAGGAGGAAGAAACCAAAAGAAGGGAAAATGGGAGGAAGAGAGAAAAGAAGGGACATAGGGAGAGCAAGGGAGGGAGGAAGGGAAAGAGGGAGGGAGGGACAAAGGAAGGAATAGAGGAAGGGACAAAGGAAGAAAGGAAGGAAGGGAAGAAGGGAAAAAGAAGGAAGGAAGGAAGGAAGGAAAGAAGGTAGAGAGGGAGGGAGGGAGGGAAGGAAGAAGAGAGGGAGAGAGGGAGAGAAGGAAGGAGGGAGGACAAAACAGAGACTTTTTTCATTCACTCTCAAACTTGCTCTCAGGAAAGCTTGTCCCTGTCAAATTTAAATTCTACACACCCTGCTTTCATACTCTTTCCTCATAAGTAGACTTAAGAAACTTATTTATTTTACAAAATGGTATATAACAATCTCTGTTTAAAAAAGACTGTCAATTTCTCTTTGCCGTTTTGCATTGGTTTAACTATATAAATGCCACATTTTTCTGTTCTTCCTGGCTTTGAATTTTTGACACTTGAATAGCTTATGATTCTTCAAAATTTGGCTCTTCTAAGACTATTTTGATGAAAGTTTTGATCAATACTCTCTGGAGATTTCTATGAAAGTTATGAGAGTTATAGTTACTTCTTTTGTTTTTACTTTCTCAGTCTAAAAGTATACAATTAATAATAGAAATTGAGGACATATTAAAACAAAAATGAAATAAAAATTGTCCAGAATTTCTGTTTTCAGAAAATTTTTGTTTATGTGTGGATATTATCATTTCTATTTTCTGCCACATACACATAATATCTGAATAAAACTGCAACTATATTTAGAGACAGATTGGTTTCATGGTTTTTTTTTAACTCATTAACATGACCATTTCCTTGGGACAATTTATATTACATTTTTAAGTACCATAGATTTTGAAGAAAGAAGCTATATTAACTGGACTAGGGTTATCCAGAAGAGAGAATATTTTTAAAATCCTACTTGGTGGGGTGTCTCAGTGCCTGAGTCAAGCACATTCCACCAGTGGGAGCAAATTCTGTGAACTGCAAAGGGAATTAACCCAGAAAAGTGATTTGATGGTCACTAATGATTACTGATGGAGATGTCTGAACCACTTGTCCACAGCTGGAGAGCAGGGACGACTGAATCTAGACACTGGGATAAGAAACTTTTGTATTATCTGTGATTGTGCCAATTAGAGAAGCCTGTCTGGGTGACTCCATGTCACCCTCTATAAAATGGTAAATATAACCTTGTGTCTTTCCACACAGGGGGTTTGAGAATCTCAGTTGCGCACGCACTCAACCATTAAACAATACCTTTTTTGAGTCACAAAGAAATCACCACACCTATCAATGAATTACCGAAGTATTCATTTACTTCACATTTTTAGTTTCTATGGAGAGTAGAATCTGAAAGGGAAAAGCATTTCGAAAATGAATTTTTTACAACCCCATTCTTTACAGGCAGTCTTGCAAAGTTCAACTAATCAAAATCTGGGTAAAAGGAATTATTCCTAGTAAGGGTATATGGCCCAAGTGGTAGTAGTGTGTGTGGAGGGCGAATGTCTACTGTTAATAGGAGAAGTTTTTTTGTTTTGGTCATGGGGCTTGAATAGTAGGCTTGGGTGCTGTCTCTCAGCTCTTCAGCTCAAGGCTAGTTCTCTACTACTTGAGCCATAGTGCCACTTGCGGTTTTCGGGTGGTTTATTGGAGATTACAGGTGTGAGCCACTGATACCCAGCTGGAGATTTTCGGGTGGTTTATTGGAGATTACAGGTGTGAGCCACTGATACCCAGCTGGGGTGACTTTTTGTCCTTACACATCTCCCTGACATGGCCATTCTTACTCCTATCATGATTCCCAGTTCACCAAACTCCACTATGCATTCCCATGAAGCTGAAGTCCAGGAAAGGAAGAGTTTAAGGTTCATCTCAGAGCCAGCTCAGAATCCTCAGACTCTGGAAAACATTATTGTCTGGCTTTAAGATATTTTCTAAGTTAAGTGATCATTTTTTTTTTTTTTGGGTCCGGTCGTGGGCCTTAACTCTGGGCCTGGGCGCTGTCCCTCAGCTCTTCAGCTCAAGGCTAGCGCTCTACCACTTGAGCCACAGCACCACTTCTGGCTTTTTTTTTTCTTTTTGTTTATGTGGTGCTGAGGAATCGAACCCAGGGCCTCATGCATGCAAGGCAAGCACTCTACCACTGAGCCACCTTCCCAGCCCCGATCGGTTTTTTTTTAAGCAGAAGGAAAACATGGAGAACTACATGTTTATATGGTGGGCTTTTTCAGTTCCACTCCAAGGTAAGTTGAAGACTCTTTTACATTCTGGGCAATCAGCTGGAATTCTATTAACTGGTATATGAAGTAAATGAAGGAAGTTAAACTGTAAGTTCCAGACAAAATGGAAAATATATGAAATGGAAAAAATATACTCAATTATTGGAAGGAGAAATTAAACAAACATAAAGAACCAGAACGTATCTGGTCATTCTACAAGTGAAATTCATTTTGCCATTTCTATTGTATAAACCATCTGCTCCTGCTTTGGTAACCTTGGAAGGAAGAGCAGCAAGCATATTCATCATCTCTGCTAGGGGTTTTGATCTTTTTTTTTTTTTTGGCAAAGGCAGGAGAACTTTGGCTACTTGCATCAATCCCTTTGCCACAATCAATCGATTAAAATCAAGAGAAAAAAAAGTGCCTCTGAGTGACACGATTGTTGGAGTTTTCCTCAGGATTGTTGTGACTACTTGTTGACACGTGGGTCACTGGTGTCACAATGAAACTGCAACTCTGCAGGCTCACACACTGGGGTTGGTACCTTCCAGAGACCTGAACAGCAAAGCCCTTGTGCTCATTACTCGAATTTGATACCTCAAGGAGGAGTGACAAGTGAATTATCCTTAGGTGAGTGATCTTTTTTTTTTCTCTTACAAATCCTATTTTTATTCATGCCACAGAAGTATGCCCAAGAGCTCCAGTACACCCACTAAATTTAACAAATACGACCATATACCTTTCAGTTGCCACCTTTGATGAAGTGATGTTGACAGAAGGGAAATATACATGGAGATGTCAGCCCGGCATGGGGTGTGGGTGATGGTGGTGATGGTGGTGATGGTGGTGGTGGTGGTGGTGGTATACACTGTTAATAGGAGAAGATGTCAAAAAAATGAAGCATAATAATAGTGCAATTTATCCTTGCTAAACGTACTGCAGTGTGCTATAATTAAATATGAAAACCTAAATTTATCTCTATGTTCGCTTGTCATTAATTTAACAGGGAGTGCACATGTTCTAATCTAATGGCTGATTTTTTTTCTCTCCATGTGCAGCATATTAAAATGTATATTAGCCTCAAGGTGCATAAACACAAAATAATAGACCAAAGGTTTTGGCCTGTGGAGAAAAAAAAAATCCATGCTCAAAGGCCGTCAAGTAGCTGTGATGCAGTGAGACGCTCACTTAGACTCATTAAACCCAAGCTCTCTTTTGCTTGTCTTTTGTACTGCACGACAGAAGCCTCTTTGTTGTATAATAATTCATTCCAAGTTCGTTCCAAGCTACCGAAACTGGTGAACTGTGGCCATTTTAATGAGAAGTATTGGTGGTATGCATAATCTGGAAAGCCACGTGGGCCAGGCAATCACAGAGCACCGCAGCCAGCAAAATGAGATATTGTCGAAATCACAAATTTGTCAAGTTGTTTTTGGACAGGGTATTATAATAAGCACTAAAATATGCATCCTATTACTCTGTATCTGCCAGTCAAAGATCACTGTAATGAATGCGTGCTGCAGGGTAGAGCCAGGCCGTTTTCCTAAGTAAAACAAACCACAGTGTACAGAAAAGAATTATGTGGGCTTTTTTTTCTTTCCTTTTTCTTTCTTTCTTTCCTTTTTTTTTTGCATTGCTGGAATTTTTTCCCCCAAATATATAAATCCTTTTGTATCAGGAGTCAAGTTCTTCTGCCACAGTGTCCAGAGCTAGAGGTAAACACACAGATCTTGCCGCTGCCAGGGATCTCACATGAATACATTGCTTTTCTAATAGGTGTGCTCACCAACTGCGAATACAAAAACCTCAAACTCAAGGCTCAGATTGAGTCTAATGAAGAATTCCTGAGAGACAAAAGAAAAAAAAAACAAAGGCAAAAATCTTTCCCCCAATGATCCTGGGCCTTATGTTTTATCCATTCTTACATCAAATGGTTTAGCCTTTGAGACTTTTGCTGTGTTTATTTTGGTCTATGTCTTGGTTGGTTTGCTTTTTTTGTATTTATATTTTAGTTTTTGTCCTGGTACTGTGGCTTGATCTCAGTGCCAAGATGCTCTCCCTTAGCTTTTTTTGCTCAAAGTTGGTGCTCTAGCATATGAATCACATCTCTATTTCTAGTTTTTTTGTTGTTTTTTTTTTATCTTGGTGCTGGTCCTGTGACTTGAACTCAGGGGCTGGGCACTGTCCTGAGCTTTTGATCTCAAGGCTAGTGCTCTACCACTTGAGCCGCAGCTCTACTTTCAGCTTTCTTCTTAATTGGAGATGAGTCTCACAGACTTTCTTGCCTAGGTGACTTTGAACCATGGTCCTCAGATCTCAGCTTCTTGAGTAGCTAAGATTAGAGGCATGAGACACTGGTAGTTGGCTTGCTTCTTCCCACTTTCCCTTTTTTGAGTGGTTCATTGGAGAAAAGAGTCTCAGGGACTTTCCTTCCAATGCTGGCTTCAAATGGAGAGCCTCAGCTCTCAGCCTCCTCAGTAGCTAGGATTACAGGTGTAAGCCACCAGTGCCCAGCTGGTTGGCTTTTTAGATGAACTGGAGACTGTGAGGACAACTAGAAGTGATGGTTGCCTGTCCTACCTGCTTTAATAAGTACCCTGTTTCAGAAAACTAAAGCAAGACTGCATTAAAAATGGTTCTTGGAAAATATGTATGACCTATATACTTTATCATGTCAACTGGAACTCTTCTGCAAATGAAAGGGGATAGGTCATTAATAATTATATAGCCATAAAAGCATTAGTGTAGAGCAAACTAGTCTGTGGGATTATACACTATAATCACTATACAGTATAGCACACTTTGCTATTTCAGGCATTATGTATTAATTATGTTGGGCCTTTTTGTTTTGCATTCAGTCAGTGGACTGACTCTTCATAAGGTTTAACTAGAGATTGGGTGACTGTTAAATAAACTTTACTGAGTCAGTCTTTTATGATCACTAAGCATGATATGAATTAAACCAAACAGTATAAATCATCATGGTATTTATACATAGGACCTGTGGTGGAAAAGTAGGTAAAAGTAAGTACTATAAAAACTCAAATAAGTATGGTGCCAATGTAGTCTGGAGTCTAAGGATCTCAATTTGAAGCCAGCAAATGCAAGAAAGTCCTTGATATCCTTAACTCCAGTTAATCAGCAAAAAGCCAGAACGTAGAGATGTGGCTCAAGTGGCAAAGTGTCAGTTTGGAGTATAAAAAGCTAAGGGACAGCATCTAGAACAAGCCCTAGTATTGGCACACACACACACACACACACACACACACACACACACACACACACACACCAGAAATGCACATAGTAAATATTAATGTAAGAATGAAATAGATACATTTTGCTTCAGAAAGGAGAAATACAATATATTGTGGGAAAAACTAAACAGCTTCTTGGAATAGGTCCTGAGAGTACGCTGAAAAACTCATAGAGTGGCAATAGGCAAGGAGAACACAGAGTGAGAGGATTGGCTTATTATGAGCCAAGATACTGAAATTCTTATAGAAAGGATCATGACATGTTAGGAGACCATTTGACTTGGAGATAATTTGTGTGTAAAAGAATAACAAAAAGAAGGGTTAATAAAATAGGTTGCATTGATAATCTTTGAATACAATTGATATATATATATATATATTCAATATATACAGTATATTCAATATAATACACACACACACACACACACACACACATAGGCAAATAGTTGTATTGAAGGCTTGGTAAATGAGCCAGGGGAAAGAAGAAATTGTCATATATAAGAGAAATAGATGGAGAAGCTGGGAGAAGAAAATGTGCAGTTAATGAGAGACTTCCTAGCTAGGTGCAGGTGGCTTATACCTGTAATCCTGGCTGCTCAGTAGGTGGAGATCTGAAGATTGAGCTTCAAAGTCAGCCCTGGAAGAAAAGTCTGTGAAACTCTTATCTCCAATGAATAAGCTGAGCAACAGTGGTAGAGAGCTCACCTTGAAGGAAAAGCTGAAGGACAGGGCCTAGTCCCTGAGTTCAAGCCTCAAGCTCCCAAATCAACAAAGCAGAGTGGGGGGGGCGGGGAAGGAGGGTAGGAGAGAAGGGAGGGAGAGAAGAGGAGAGGGAGGAAGAGAAGGAGGAAAGGGGAGAGGGAGCAATGAGCAACAAAGCGGGAGGGGGGGGAAGAGACAGAGACAGAGACAGAGTGAGTTTCTAAAAGCTGAACTACAGAGCTGAGACTTATTCACATACCTCCTAAGTTGCAATGTATATCCTTATCATCTTCTATTTCCTTAGCCCGCCAGCCCATCTCATTTTCACTGTCAAAGGCTCATTGATGCATGCGTGACAGTTTCCTTCAGTTCTACTTCGAGAATAGGCTGAGTGATAGCAATGTGGGTTTACATGACCGAGAGACAGCCGAAGCTAATCAGCATTCTCTTGACTGCTTCAAGGTGTGAACACTTTGGGATTGTGACAACGATCAGTACAGGTTTGAAAGGAAGGATGCGTGCAAAGCAAATGGGAGCCCCGAGTTTGTCTCAAGAGATGCCCATAGCTGTAGTCATGGAAGCCTAAAAGTGTAACAAGTACCCTGAGATGAAATGTCTGGTGTCTTGGAGCTGTGGTGCATGGCGAATGAATCTCCTTTGAGCCAGAAGTCTCTGTCTCTGGGGCTCATTCCTGCCTGCCCATGTGCTCTGTCTGGTGCACATAGAGAAGTGTGTGTGTGTGTGTGTGTGTGTGTGTTGGTGTCATATGTGTGTGTGTGTGTTTCTTCATGTGTGTGTGTATCTACTTTGTGTGTCTATCGATTCCTTTGTGAGTGCACATGTGTGCATGTCTCTTCTTTGGTCTGATCTCTGGGCATTGCACTACCTTTTCCTGTATTTTATAGTATACAGAAAACATCTACATTTGTCTACAGCTTGTGAAACTACAGACACATCTGCTATGAAGCAACCAGAATGCTTCCACTTCTTTCTTAATTCCATTGATCTCTGGTCAAAATCCTGATTTTATTTTTCAACTCTGATGATGAACACTGACAACAATTGTAATTATAGAAGTTTCATTTGATACTGAAGAAGAGGAGACATTATTTATTTTTCCTATAAAGACCCTAAGAATGTGAATCTGCTAAATGGCACCTTTAAGAAAAGCCTGACAAGCCAGGCAGTGGTGGCTCACGCCTGCAATCCTAGCTACTCAGGAGGCTGAGATCTGAGACGGTTCAAAGCCAGCCCAGGCAGGAAAGTCCATGAGACTCTTATCTCCAATAAACCACTAGAAAACCAGAAGTGGCCCTGTGGCTCAAGCGGTAGAGTGCTCGCCTTGAGCTGAAGAGCACAGGGACAGCGCCCAGGCCCAGAGTTCAAGCCCCACGACCGACAAAAAAAAAAAAGCCTGGCTGTCATAGGGCTATGTTTGAGGAGAGAACTACTCTAGACTCTCAGGTAATATCTGGTGGCTTTAAGTCAAATGAAATCTCATAGCCATAGCACCACGCATTCTTGTGTCAGGACAAATATCTTTGAACTTCTATTATTAAATAATAAGCCAATACAGTTTGTAACATTTCAAATAATTCTTTTGAAGACAGAACATCTCTTTCCATGCATTGTTCTTTCTTTAGAAGGATATCCTTCCCTACATTATAGCTTTTTAGTCTTAGGTTTCATCTGAGTTACAAGTTTCTAATAGAAAATACTTATATCCACTAACTTCATGGTATAGAGCCTTCAGCATGTGTTAGACCTGGGATCTTAGTAAACTAGAGAAGTGGAGAGAAAACTTCATTCCCATTGGAGTTCATCTTTGTTGTAAATATATGATATTCACAGGCACAAACAGAAGGTGACCAAAATTAACAATCCTTTGATGACTAGTACTTATTAAATGAATGAGATATAGGCTAATTGTCACAAGCTAATATTGTATAGAGAATTAAAATGTTTGTCATGGACTAAACGCAAGGCTCATATTGATTCTACTTCTTTTTCACCTGCAAAATACAAAATATATCACTTTTTTACAACCACCATTCCATTATCATAGCCTACGGCAACATTATCATCATCATCATCATCATCATCATCATCATCATCATCATCATCATTATTATTATTGTCAGCCATGGGTCTTGAACTCGGCCTGGGCACTGTTCCTCAGCTCTTCCGTTCAAGAGTAGCACTCTACCACTTGAGCCACAGCGCCACTCCCTGTTTTCTGGTGGTTCATTGGAGATAAGAGTCTCAAGGACGTTGCTGCCCGGGCTGGCTTTGAATCGAGATCCTCAGATCTCAGCCTCCTGAGTAGCCAGGATTACAGACATGAGCCACTAGTGCCCAGCGGCAACATCATTTTTAAGCTAGATTTTTGAAACAGCCAGCACTAACCACCAAACTTGAGGGTGAAGAACTAAAATGCAAGCCTCTTTGTATAAAATCAAGACTCTCAAGATGGGTGGGCAGGGCATAAACCCAAGGATGGGATGCATCTGTGTCTCAGGCCACAACAAGTCTCGTGCCCATGAAGCAATTGTGGTAACAGTCTCCCGCAAGGCCTCTGCTTCCACTTCTGTGCATTTTCTATGTATTTGCACCTGGCCAGGGAGTGGTGAAGTTGAAATTAAACTCATGTGATGTCATTATCTTGCAAAGTCCTTTATAAGCTGTGTTCTTTTTATATTTAGTAAAACTTAAATTCTTTTTATTAGCCTATAAACAGCTGTTCGGTATGGCCATTGCCAATCTTTCCCAACCCATGCAAGGTCACTTTCAACTTTTGTCTCTAAGTTTGGCCATCAGGCCTTTTTTTTTCCTGTTTATTCCACGCCTTCCAGATACTGTTCTCTCCAGGTAGAATGCTGTGGCTCAGCTCTTTCTCTGCTTCAGGTCTCTTTTCCACTGTCCCTCCTGCCGAGAGCTCCTTTTCTGATAATCCAGTTAAAGCAAACACACATTTCCCCTTAGTCAGTATTAGAACTATGCTTTTTCCTCTTCAAGGTAGTTAGCCCAAATTGTAATTTCTCAAACATTTTAAATGGATGTTCTTTATCATTAGATTATAATCTCCAAAAACAACAATAAGTCCAATCTATCTTATTCACCAAAATGTAACAATGTTTAGCATAGAATCTCTCTTATAATGAATGGGTGTTTAATAAGCATTTTTGAATGAATGACTAAAGGGATAAATCAAGGTATCATTCAGAGGCTCACTAATGTAGGTAAGATATAATTTAGAACTAGGTGCACAATGCAAGCCTATAACCCCAGCACTTAGAAGGCTCAGACAGGTGTTCAGACTGAACTACATGGCAAGATGCTGTCCAAAAAGCAAAACCCAAACCAAAGCCTTTTTTGAACTAACCACCTTGTTCTTCTTTACATTAATATTAAGACTTTATTTAAAAAACTGTTCAAAATAAATGTGTTGTATATTACACGGTCCTAGAATTTTAGAACATTATACATGGCAACCCTTTTTCTTTGTAATAGTGGCTGTATTATGTTCAGCTAGTTTTAGTGGTAGTCTGGAAACACTGGAAATATTATTACATGCTTTAGTATAGTAATACAGTCAGTGGAATAAAACTATGGTGGTGGTATGGCCTTTTGTTATGAGGTAAGCAACAAACTTGTATCAATACACATATAGAAAATTAATATTGATATCAAGGCACTAATAGCTATCTTGTGCTCAGAATAAAAGATCATTACATTCCTCCATAAAAATGTAATCATAACATTCCTCCATAAAAATGTAGTCCTTCTGTAACACATTGTAAAAAGCATTAAAAGAAATATATATATTTCTATGACACCTCATTCCATGTAAAAACATAGATACAATGTAGTCAGAAGATATTAATCTCAAAAGTGATCATATATCACCCATAGTAATTCCATGAAATCAATAAAGAATTGTTAATTATCTTTGTTCTGTGATGAGAAAACTAAAATTCAGAAAGATGATCTGGAATCATGTGATCAGATAATTGGAATTCAAATGCTTTGATTTATTTTCTTCTCATTCAACTATTATAAATTAACAAATGCCAAAGACATAAAATACATTTAATTAAAATATACTAATGAACATAGTCTATTATTTTATGGAAGATCTTAAAAGCAAAATATTATTTTACAGAAAGTTCTAAAACTGTAAAACACTGGAATCTGTCTCATATCATTCACTTACCCCTCTATAGATTTCCCTTATCAAAAACAAATATTAAATTAATATTATAATTATTTGAGAACTAATTTTTTTCTACCCTGATTTAATTTTATGGATAAAAATTAATTATCATGGCAATTAGGCTTCCCAACAAAATGCTTTTGAGAATATTTATATTCTTATTTCCAGAAAACTTCATAAGAATCACTTCCAGAAAAACTTCATCAATAATACTTCTGGTAGAAAAACACATGATGAAATTTTAAATTAAGTTTTCAGTAATATTTGCTGGTCTAAACAATCTTTAAGATTCAAGAGTCTAGGGGCTAGTCTAGCTAGCATGTATAGTTGGGTTGCTTCATATTTAAACAGAGAAGATTTGCAAAGGCAATGTTGGTATTAAGTTTAAGTATTGAATGTAAAGGCTGAAGTTTGAATGATGTTTCCACTTTGTTGATGACAGCTGACATTCTCTCTCTCTCTCTCTCTCTCACACACACACACACACTGCCACAGATGTTTAAAGTTCACTAGTATATCTACTAAATAATACCACTAACATAGACACCATATTTAAGAAATCAATGTATACAAATATATATTACTATCTGCACATATAGACACACATATAAGATATATATTGTTACATATGTTATATAGACTGAAATAGTAATATATACATAATAGTTCCATGATATTAATGTCAAGTGTTTTTTTAATGTGTTTCCTTCTCAATATGCCTAAAAATGGATGTGTTTTAAAGATTATGTTTGGATGGTTTTCATGGTTATGTTTTCTCACTGATAAAAGTAGAATTTTAAATATAACTTCTCTTGTTTTCAACTGTCCTCAATTTGAGTGCATCCTACTTCATTAAGTTTAGAAATCCCTTCCCATTGCCCTTCTGCCATGTAGTTAATGATCTGTGAAACACTTAGAAACACTAGAGGAGTTCATTTTTGAAAAGGAACCCTATGGAGAAGCTCCTGAAATGTGACAAAAATCTCTTGTAATCAGCCATTTATTTATTTCTGCTTTAAGCACTAATTTTCTGGTAGTAAAGGGATTGTTTTTAGCAAGGCAAACTCTGCAGTAGGTTCTGTAGCTTAACCTGATTGTAGCTGATAACATTCTAATTATTTTTTCTACTACTACCACTAGTTACTACTTTCCTCCTCCTCCACCTCTTCTTCTTTCTTTCTTCTTCCTCCTCCTCCTCCTCCTCCTCCTCCTCCCTCTCCCTCTCCCTCTTGTCCTCCTCCTCCTGCTCCTGCTCCTGCTCCTTCTTCTTTACCAAAGTTTTGTCTGGAGTAATGAACTGAACTGCTCTGCAGACACGCTGAATTTTGGTTCAGGTGACAAGTAGAGAATACTAGCTACACCCCCAATCTTCTTCCATTGCTTCATGTTCGTGAACATTGTGGCAGCTCCACAGGTGTGTGAGACTGCAGAACAACATAAGGAGGACAGACGTAAAAGTATCTGTGTAGTAATTAACACCTCACTAAATGATGTGGCATATGGCTTAGCACCAGTTAAGGTAATATGTTTTGCCTGTGTCATGGCAAATGTGGAGTAAGGTACAGTCAACACTATTATTATTAATAGTGTGGGAGTATACAGATGGTGTATCTTATTTGACCAACTAATTTACAATCTTTAGTAAAATGAATGCCAGGAAGCTAGTGCTTAAGGTGTATGTGGGCAGAAAAATACAGAGAAGTGTGTGGTGGGGGGTGCAGTTAAAATATTCATCGTGTATTCTATGAAATTATGAAAATTGAGAGGAGGGGTTGGGTTGGGAGAGATGGAGGGGACAGATGGAATGAGTGGTATTGATCAAGATGTGTTGTATGCATCAAGAGACATGTTGAATGGTAACCCCTTTGTATAATTACTTCAAGAAAATAATAATATAGGGAATAAGCAACAACTGGTTATTTTTGCTTTGGAGGAATGTTTATGTGGTCTGGAATATTTAGCATCTGGACTTGGCCTGGGTACTATTTAACATGTGACCATGTGAATTAGTCTTCAGGGTGTATTTTAATCTAATTTCTCTACTTCAAATTTTTCCTAAAATTAAAAGCATTTTATATTTTGTATTTCCATGAATTGTCATAAATCTAGCCTTGGGATCATTATTTAAGCTACTTCTAGTTCTTTTCATTTACCAAACTTTATATCTTTTCTGCTTTTGTGTCCAAATATTTCTCTAAATTTTCACCAGAGTCATTAGAAAAAGAGCCATTATCTGTTTCTTCCATGATTTGTCTCTGGGTAGGAGGCCCCAAATTGCATTAGTTGTTTTTATTATCCTAATACAGTGAAAGGCTGATTTTAGTATAATTTGTTCTTCACTTTCATCCTAGCTCCAGGTCTCCTGATAATACTGCCTTCTAAATTGTGTCTATTAAATGTCTTATTTGGTATTATTATTTCACAGATTCATATCTTATACTTACTCAGGATTCATTTCATTTCTTTCCCTTTATTTGTAACCCCTTTAGTTTCTTTTGTGAGTTATCTTTTTTTCTGAGAATTGAAAGTAGTTCCCAAATTATAGCCATCGATAAATTTCCCTAATGTTCTTTTGACCTACATTTCGAATGATGTCATTAAATTAGACATACGAGAGGCTTTTTACATTGAGATTTTATTTTATTGTATTATCTCTTCCAGTACTTCTTAAATTTTAACATATGTGACAGTACTCTGGTATCTTGTTAAGATGCAGGCTGTCAATTCTGGAGGTCTAGAATTTACAGCAAACTGGTGGTGCTAATGTTTCTGATTAGGGTACCATTCTTTAAGCAGCTTTGATCTAGACAATTCCACTTGATGCGAACTCGGTTCTTTTCCAGCTCCTCTTGATGATAAATGCTCCTACCTGGTATTTTTCAAACACATGTCACCTTTTCTTCATACAGCTTTACAGATTCTTTTTTTTTTCAATGTATTTTTCATCTTCTTGCCTTTTTCTTATTGGGAAGATTTATCTACTTATGTGGGATTTCATTCCTCAAATAAGGTAGGTTTTATTACTGACCCCAGAGGAACACAGATGCCTGGTTATCCCTATCTGTGGTTTCCTATTATTAAGTTGGGGCTCTATCTAGGACAACAAAGTCCCTCTCATTTCCATGGTGACTGAATGAAGCAACAATGATTACAAAGCATCAGCCAGAACATAGAAAACAGAAAAAAGGAGGCTTGAAATTTCTCCCTGACTCACAAAATAGGTATTCCACAGCACAGAATGGAGGGTTGCTTGGGAAAATAATTCACTTTCTGTGAAAACTGCCCACACCTCTTGATGGGTATTTTTTTAAGTTGTATAGGCACCCCCTAACCTGTAATATGTGTAGAAACTCTCCTTTACTTTTGACACTTTTATTCACCCTTAATGGTACGTGGAGCTGAAAGTGTTTTCTAGACATGGCTTGATTTGAGATGATGTCTCTCCATAACTAACTGAGATTCTTTACCATTTGGAAGAGGTGCTTCTCTAATAACCAGACATCACATTTTTGGATTTGACTGCTCTGGGTAACCATCTATATTCGGATTGAAGCACTGGGTGCTTACAAAATGTTTTACTTCATTCCTCAGTTAACAAAAATGACCCTGAAAAGTTCACTGATAGCAAGCAGTATTGCTCCAATTATACCCTTCACTGCATTTGATTGTAGAGTTTTCTCTTTATTAGCTTAAAAGTGAGCAATACCAAGTCCAATTCCCCCAGGTCTTTTGTGCTTCTACAAATCATGTCAAGTTGCTCACAACCAGTGCATTCATTACTCTGATTTAAAAATAGATGGTGGTACATAGGAGGAGAATTTGAAAACAGCAGGGGAAAAAAACCCCATTTTAGTATTTAATCTGTACCAGTTTACAAGTTGAAAAAGTTTTAAGTCTAGGTGAATGTTCTTTCTGTGAGAATTTTTCAAGTTCTTCCCACAATTTCTAGTGAGTTCCATTTCTAGTCAAGGCAGCTCTTCCTGAGTGGCTTTGCCTACAGGAAACTCACCAAGCATGTATAAGAGCCATCCAAAGGCCCTTAAGGTCCAGGAGAAAGTGGACACCAGAGGGGAGTTGCCAATGGGAAGAATGGAATGCTCTTGTTCTTTCTTTCTGAGGACTGGCTTCAAAGGAACTACGCTAGGAGTTCAAATTCAGAGAGAAATGCACAATTTTAATTGTAGAGAGTTCAGGACCATCGAAGTTTCTAGCAATGAGAAGAACTTCTAGGAGAGGAGATGGCTACAATAAGGGAAAACTCAAGTACTCTGCTGATGAAATTGTAATTGATTTTTTAAACCTGGCTAACTAAAGAACTCCTGATAGGACTTAGAATCTTCCCCTTCCATTTAAAGAGTTAGTTTATCGCTCAGAATCAGACACCCTATTACTTGGCCTACAAAATTCTACGGAACTCTCTAATCTCACATTTCTCAGGTGATGTATTCAAGAGTCATACATTTTCAACTTTCTTATCAGTATTAAAGAAAAGATACATCCCTCAATTGAGAAGGTAAAAGTAATATTCTCTTAAAAGGAACTTGGGGAAACATTCCATCTTGTCTTTCAAATCTAGCTTCCTAGACATTTTCA
Source organism: Dipodomys ordii (assembly GCF_000151885.1). Classification (NCBI taxonomy): domain Eukaryota; kingdom Metazoa; phylum Chordata; class Mammalia; order Rodentia; family Heteromyidae; genus Dipodomys; species Dipodomys ordii. The sequence continues at coordinate 209,409 of NW_012267458.1, forward strand.
CTTATTATTGTCAAAGAATGTGGAGAGAAGTTAGCTTGGTTGTTATTCTTTTATCACCTGTTTTTGTTGTTTTTTTTTTTTTTTTGCAAAATAACATTTTGTTTTAATTTCATGCTTTTTGATCATGTTGGAAATCCCAGCTCCCTCCTCTATACAAACTGTTGAGGAAATTAGTTAAATGAACAGCATGTGAATATAAAACAATCGTTTATCACAGTGACACAGTATTCAAGTGGCAGGATGCCATTTCTTCTTTAGTATAGTGGGATCAGTATGAAAAAATTATATTTCCTTTTTTTGCCAAGATAAAAATAGAAGAAGGAAGGGAAAAAAATTAAAGCAAGCTTGGGACATATTTGTCATCTTAAGCAAACAAACCACGACTATTTAGTTATCTAATAGATAAAGTCATTCTTATAACACTCTTATTTAACATTCTAATAATAGCTTTAAAAGAAACAGCATATAATGCTAATTATTTGATAAGCATTAGTGGGATTTGAACTCAGGGCCTCATGCTTGCTTCTCTTGCCTGACTTATTTGTTAGTAGGTACTCTACCACTTGAACCATACCTTCCATCCTGCATTTTACTGGTTATTTTGGACATAGACTCTAGCACATGTTTTTTCTGCCCAGGCTAGTCTCAAACCACAATCTTCCCAATTTCATATTCTTGAATAGCTAGGATTATAGGTATGAACCACGAGCTCCTGACATAATTTATTTTTATGGTCCCTTTTTTCCATATTCCTTTTGATATATTTTTCTCCAGACATTACAAATTCAGTCTTCTATTCAGTATCACATAATATACATTCTGTATTATAATATCAAAGTGTTACAAATCTTCAAAAACATTATCTATAACATTTAACAAGCTTAAGCTTCTCTGGGCCTTTTGAGCCTGTGAATTCATGTTCTGTCAAATTTAGGGGTTATTTGGTCCCTACTTTTTAAATAGATTTCTGTCTTGTTTTGTGCTATTTTCTGAGATTCCTGTTAAATGAACATTAGACCCTTTGGCATTAGTCCCATGGGTCCTTTGGTTTTTCTTTTTTCTGGTCCAGGGGCTTGAACTCAAGACCTGGGAGCTGTCCCTGAGCCTCTAAGGCTAGTGAGCCCACAGTACCACTTCTGGCTTTTTCTGAGTAGTTTATCCAAGAAAAGTCTCAGACTTTTCTGCCCAGGTTGGCTTTGAAGTGTGATCCTCAGATCTCAGTCTCCTGAGTAGCTAGGATTACAGGCATGAGCCCCTGCCCTTGGGATTTTTTTGTTGTTGTTTGTCTGTTTTCCAGTTATTTGCCTTCCCCTTGTTCGAAGTTAGTTCTACTGCTGTCTTATCAAGTTCCATAAATCATTCTTCCCTCTTTCCACCAGCTGTTAAATTCACCCTGTGTGACCTTTTTTTTTTATTTCAGATAGCACATTTTCCAATCCTAGACTGTTTTTTTTTTTTGGCTTTGCTTCTTGTTTTCTTCCTCTGCAATATTTTTTGTCTCATCCTTCATTATCAGTATGCATTTTAATATCCTGAATGTAGTTATAACAGGCGCCTAAGATCCTTGACCCGTCGGATTCTAATGTCATCAACATTCATCTACATAGATTATTTCTTTCTTGCTTTCTTTTATTCCTAATAACTTACAGAGTCAATATGGACTTTCTGAATGATATCTTTTGGAAAGAGAGAGAGATTGGATACCCAAGGATACTGATCATTTTATTTTGTTGTAGCACTCAAGTTCCTATCATCAAATGCAAACCTATATACTCTTGCCCTTTGTCAGTGCGAAAACTAAAGTGTCTGCAGCTATTCTATCCTTAGTTTGTCTGCTTGGCACCTGCCCAGCTGTGGGGTAACACACCACAATTGACCATCCCCTCTTGGTATATCTAGTATGAATATCTAAATTTCAGAGACCACCACAGCCCTACACATGTAAGCAGCCAGTGAGGAGCAGGGAGATGCCATTCATCCATCAGCACCAGTCCCATCCCTTGAATTCAATTATGTGATATCTGAATAAAAGTCCACATTCATTTGTGTTTTCATATTTTTTAAAGCCTAATTCTTAACAAATTTGGAAAACAGAAACTCAGTCCTGGCTACTGTTTGTTCTAAAGTTAATTTTTCAAATAGCTTCAGGATAGCCCTAATTAACTCAGCAAACGTTCTCAAAAGTGAATTAGTCTGTTTACAACTTGGCCAATCTCTCCTCCCCCATCCCAATGAAAGCCTGTTTTCTAAGCCGGCATTTTAGCATGTAATGGTCTACATTCTGTCCTATGTCTGTATCTTGAACTGCCTGATGAAGGGAAGTAGACTCCCTTTCGTATCATGTCCAATTTAGAAACAGCAGCAAATTTATGGGAAAACTGGCAAAATAATTTTTTGAATGCTACTTTTTTTGAATATTTTTGTTTTAATGTTAGAAGCTTAGAAACTCTGGAAGTAATATGTCATTTGTTACCATGTTTATATCAGTTAAAGGAAAAATGGGTGAAAACTGGCAAAATAATTTTTTTGAATGCTACTTTTTTGAATATTTTTGTTTTAATGTTGGAAGCTTAGAAACTCTGGAAGTAATATGTCATTTGTTACCATGTTGATATCAGTTAAAGGAAAAATGGGTGAACACTTGTCCTTGATTATTGGCTTAGCTATAACAAAATGCCAAAGACTGTGATATTTATTTTTTCTAAAGAAATAGGCATTTCTATTTTAAAGAATTAGATGTTTTAGATGTGTAATAATCTATATTCCATCCTAAATTCCATTTCTTGTAGTTCTGGAGGCTGAGAATTCATCCCAAAATTAAGGCTCCAATAGCTTTGATGTCTGGTAGGGACCACTGCATCCATTCCAAGATGGTACATTGTTCCTACAATGGCCAGAGAGATTGGGTGCTCACACGGTAGAAAGGGTTGAGGTCAAGGTACTACTCCCTCCCACCCTGAGCTCAGGTCATGACACAACCATCACCCAAAGATCTCATTTTTTTATACTGTTACATCAGAGATGACATTTGAGTATGCCATCTTGTTTATTTGTCTGTTTTCTTTATTGTAATTAGCATATGTTAGTTGTACAAAGGGTATTCCACTGCCTTTTTTCTATATAGCTACATAATGTACTCTGATCAAATCCTCCTGCTCTATAATTTCTTCTCATCCTTCCTCTCCCTTCTTGAAACAATTCCTATGGGTCTCATTGTTCTATTTTCATACATATTTATTGTAGTACTCTGTTTCAGAAATTTAGCTGAGAACATGTTTTGGTATTCATTTATTTCTGGCCTACAGAGTTGGATTCTAAAGAAAAAGTGGTAAAAAGATAAGTTTGCAGGGTAAATCTGAAAATGGGAAATAATTCAGATTCCTTTCCAGATTTTCTTAAGATGACTGATGGTTAATCTTTATTTTCCTCTTAGCCCTTGGCAGATGACCAACTAAACTTCCTGCTCTTTCCAAACTTCCTTTTTTATATGCCAGCAAATGTATTTTTTGTTATAAATTCTCCAGCTATAAGCAAGAATCTCATAATTTGCTTTTTTAAGCTTTGTGCTTCAAACTTTAAAAAAGCATAATTTAATCAGATACATAAATATTTTTCTGTAGTCTATTATTTAAGGATTTTGGAAAGGAACTTTTATTTTCAATACCTTTATTTCTCATTTTCTTCAGAGAGAACTATAATGCTAACTTAGAAGAGAGGAATGCTTTTGCAAGCAAGAAATATATTTATAAAAATATAATATTATACTCTAGCTGGACTTCTTTGTGAACAAATTTATATTCCAAAGTTTTCTGGTAAAAAATATTTTCTGTTTAGGAGGAAATCTCATGGAAAGTTGATATTTTCCAAATCATTTTGGTCAGGAAGAATACAAGGCAAATTTTGTGGACTATCTCTCTCCTACTGTTATATTCCCTAGACTTACTTAGTGTGCTAGTATTTGATTTAAAAAATTAAAGAACATATCACTCTACTTCCTATAAGTTTCCTCTTCTTGACACTGTACAGTCCTTGGACATAATTACTTGGAGTCTCTAGAGTGAGATCAGTAAGCAACTAATGAAAGATTCCTGGTAGAAGCAGAGAGAATAAGACAACGGCTACATAACAGAGATCAGATTATATCCACTGGGAATATGGTACTCTCTGTTTTCTATAAAAGTCTACAGTAAAAGCACACTAATTTGGATGGATTGTGTGAAGAGTTCTTTTGAACTTGTATAAAGCCTGAATTATAGATTATTGGGAAAGAAATGAATTTTCAGGTACATGGCTAGAAAGAAGTGCTAGCAAACACTCATTTATAACAGCACATTTATTGTTGGTTTTCATGGGGATGTTGTTAGCATACTTAAAAGCTGTTAATTATCTTAAGTAGGTTAAATAGTTCCTTGAAATGTGTTTATACTAATAACTTGTTTAATAAAGTAGTACTTCTTATAGCATAAAGATATAGTATAGTCTCAAATCACTAAATATCATGCGTTTTAAATCAGTTATGGCTAAAATGAATGCATTTGTAGTTCCTTATGAGTACTTGTTGAAACACTTGCAAATCTTCCTTTTTTCCAATTGTTCTAAGGTAATATTCATCACTACATTTCTTTAATAAAATATTAGCTCTGGATAGAGAAACACTTTTTAAGTTTGGATGACAGATTTCTATAGTGCATGATGAACATACAGCTTTTCTTTGGGTAACAGAGTCACAGAATGTAATTGAAAATCTGTGGGACTCTGAACACACAAAGTCTTTAATAGTCTCCAAATAAGTCAAGCATTTCTTAGGGAACTAAGAATATGATGGCTACGTAGGCAGCTGGCTACTGCCTCCCAGAAAGCCAGGAATAATGCTACTAATTGCTCCTCACTCTACTGAAAATGATACAGAATGTTAGATGGGTTTGAGCTTGGGTTCCTGTAGTCTGTGTTCAAATCCCAGCTTGACTACACATCTACAACACAGGGACCTCGGGAAGAACCAATTCTGTATTAGCTCTGAGAGTTAAGTAAGGTAACTAAAGCAAAACATTCAGTCCAATGCATTTAGTACTAGCTGGCTAAAAGTTGAAAGTGGCTACCTGTTGCCTAGAAATATATCAGAAGAGAAAATTATGGTCATTTGGCATGAATTGTGTTCATTGACTCTTTGCCCCTCGCCATGAACCTCATTTTAGACAAGTCCTGATATTAAAGAAGTCCTGTTGATTTCACCTTTCCCCAAATTAAGTGCTTTTTAGCCAGTGAGTTTTATATTTTCCTGGTGAACAACTGGATCTTTTTCTTAACTGTGAAAATACCGTACAGAGGGGTTACAATTACATGGGCAAGATGAGTACATTTCTTATCAAGCATTGTTGCCTCCTCCTTTGTTTCCCCTTCCCATCCCTTCCCATCTCCCATCCCCCCTCCTCCCACCCCCACTCCCCCAAGTGCACCCCCCAGCCAAAGTTGTAAAGTTCATTTTTCGACATAATCTTAATGTCCTGAAATTTTCTGAGTTCATGCTCTTCCCCCACGTTTAGACTGGACATTTCTATTGTGTGTGTTGGTTACTCAGAGATGACTAAGAGCTGTTTTTGAGCATATTTTCAAGCTTTTCCAGTTTCCTGAATGGCGTTTGCCTGGAACTGGAGGTTTGTTTTCATTCATTTTGTTGTTGTTGTTTGGGGTACTGGGAACTAATCTCAAGGCCGTGTTCATATTTGCTAGGCAATTGTTCTCTCACTTAAGCCACAGCACCAGTCTTATTGCTTTTAGTGTGTTGTTGTTGTTGTTTTTATGCAGGGTCTCTAGCTAACTTTCCCCAGGCTGTCCTCAAACAATGATCCTCTGACTTCTGCCTCCTGTAGAGCTGGAGATTTTGAGTTGAGCAATGACATACTACAGATAATAATTGTACATATACAATAGGACTCAAATTCCCATTTTGGTGGTTTTTATTCTGCTTTATCCAGATCAAGATGTTTTTTTCTAGTGGAGAAGTTTGGAAGCAAAACAGGAATAGAAAAGTTCTACCAGCTTTGTGCCACCTGTAATTATTTTACAATTTTACATTTGCTTTCCTCAGAGATGGTATAATCACCACCATTTTTATCAGGTGGTCTTGATTGTCACTGTTTTATGAGGACAATGTCATCTATAATTTACTCATTCTTTGTCTTTCCAACTCATGGCATTGACATTATCCATGTTCTCCTTACATCTGCCTTAAGATAAACATGTTTATTTTCCCATGGGAAAACATGTGGAAAAAAATTCCATTTGTTTGAAGATGTGCATGAAAATGCCTATAGTAATGATCATATACTTTGTTTAGATGAATTAGGTTTATTTTTGAAATATTGGCCCACTTTCCTCGTACAATGGAGGTATGTTGTTTTAATCTGAATTCTCTACATATCTTGCATAATACATCTGAATTCAAAAGTATCTGATGCTGGTATGGTGGTGTACCATGATTTCTGTGAGGAGTAGATAAATATTTCCATGAAGTTTCCTGAAATCTTTCTTTTAGTACAAAAGAATGGGGCTAGGGAGCATAGGTTATACTCCAAGAAACTTCCAGACAGAAACCTTCAGGACAAATTCGAGCATTGTAAAGGTAGAAGACAGAGTCCACAGACAGATCTGAAATACTTCCAGCCACCATTGATAGGTTGTTTTTCAATCCTCCGTAGGCCTGCATATATCATGTGCAAGGGGAAAATGGCCTGAATAAAAGCTTTACCTGCAGTAGTAATAAAGATAGTACAGTCTTTGACTGGTGTATCTAGGGGTTTTCCTGCCACTAAGTGAAAAGCAGTCAGTGTCTGGTCTCCTGGGTAACAATGGGCACTAAAAGCCCATGGGAAGATGCTTTGCAAAAAGAAGTCTGAATTCCATTCAAATACCCAATTACTGCCTAGAATGCTGATTCTGTATGGAAAGGAGGTGACTTAAGAAAAAAGGGAAGGCAGCGTTCGTATCAACAGTTTAGCTGGGCACCCAGCCAGGCATCTGCCCACAACTAGGCAGGCATTGCAGCTGCCGAAAGGGAGATCCAACACCAGAGAGGACAAAGCCATCCACAGGAAGCCTCTGTAGACCTCAGGAGCAGGCTGTACCCCTTCGTCTGAAGGCTCTCTCTCTCTCCTCTCCCGAGGAGGCTCTTTATTGCCAGCACTTTCAAAAGCATAAATTAACAGGCCAGAAGGACTAGGTTCATTAAGGTAAATTGGTGGGGGAAATAGATGCATGTAAATAAATAAGGGAATTCATAATCCAAACTGGATTTGTTGTAGAGGAGCTGAAAGTCAAAGGGTTCAACATCGGGGTTGGGGGGAACAGAACCGGAGGAGGAAGCGAGGGGCTCATGACCTTTGTAGGCAAATAGGGTCCACAGGGAGGTGCAGCCCAATTGGCAGATGACAAGGAGATTTATGTCAGTGGTGAAGGGATTGAGAAAAACAGGGGACAGACAGGCATACCCTATACAGTTCACTAGCCAAGGTCAAGGGGAAAACCTCACCAACCTTGCTCAAGGGTCAATTGAATCCTAATCTGCTACCTGCCAACTGAGCATCAAGTCATCAAGCAAAAGGCGCACACAGGGATGAGAGACAGGAAAGCTCAGGAGGCAAGTGTGAAGGTGTTTTAAGCTCAGAGGTGAGAACCAGAGTTCCATCTCTGCACCTACTTGTATCCCAGCCTAGCTTGGTTTCATCAGGAAGAAGTGAATAATGACTGATATGCAGCATAGGTTGCTGTAAGGGTTAAAATAGAGAGTAGAGAAAGGTCTCAAAATAAGGTTAAATAACAATCCAACCCTGAAAGGCAGTTTTTGATTCTCATCAGCCAGATGACTAATTTTACTTCTCCAGGTACTCATGAAATGATTCTCACAGTGTTGTCTCTTTTTACAAAAGGAACATAATATTATCACTGGAGGATAGGAGCAGAATTTTTCCAGCTGTGCCTTCAGTGGGCACACAGAATTTAGAGGTTTCCTTGGCTTCCTAGAATAGCAAGACCTATTGTTAATGCCAAGGCATGGGATAGTGTGAAACCCTGTAAGATAAAACTCACTATAAGAAACAAACCCTTGAATACTTGCCAATATTTCTGAGGTTGTTATTACACAAAAACAGTCATGGTGTTTATGACCATGATACTGCACAGGGTTAGGAAAAATATATTTAGTGTCACAGAGAATGAGAAGTGCTCTCATTGTCACAATGCTAGGTAGAGAATGATGTCATCTTTCTGCATAGATTTATGGTATCTAGCTAGGGGAAGGAGAGATTCAGATTTTACAACCCCCAGCTACATATATTAATGTAGAAGTAATGTTTCTTAAGCTGCTTAACAGTTCATGTCTTCGTTCAAGTGGTAACAATACTTAAAAACGTATCCTATTAGTTTCTAATAAGCCTGGAAACACTAAGAAGAAAATGGAAATAGATGATCTGATATCATAGTACATATGTGATTTCTGTATAGGAAAATTCATATGCATTTGTTTTTGTCACGCAGATTTTGATTACCTACCATGAAAACTTTTGTTAACACTAAGAGGAAAGACATAGCTAATACTATAAATTCACTTAGCTATCTCGGCCTTACGTATTTTGGTAGGAAATTAAATTTATCACTTCATTATCCCTCCCTGGCAGTTGGAAGTTGTAGATTTTAATGGAAGGTGCCAGGGAAGCTAATAGAATCTTCATGTCACACATGACGGAAATGTAGAAGTAAAACGCACCAAGATTTGAGAGGTTTTATGCTAAAAGACAATAGTGCCACAAAGCACACAGAATGAAGCCTCAGCTTTTCCAAAGGATGGTATTTATGATCTCACAGATTTGTAACTCTTTTGAAACTAGGGGGAAAAATATGGCCATCTTCACAAATGATCACTGAGCCAGAGCCATTACCTTACAGAACAAAATTAATGAGGATATGTACATAAAGCTTATGTATATAAATCCATCCCAAAGGATTGGTTTCATCATCTCTCCCTTCCAAATTCTTCCCAGTACCCCAAGTGGAGATGGATGCTTGTTTCTTTCTGCTTCTATAACTGATAGCAGAAGACTAGTAGTGTTTAGAGGAACTGTAGTCAGGTGGATTAAAGCAGAATGTTTACATAAGTAGATTGCGTTTTGCCTTTCTCTCACTACTAGTTAAAACTTTATGACCTGTTTCATCTTTGTAACATAGAGATGTACATATACATCTATATTTAGGTCTGCATAGACGGATAAACAATTATGTAAAGCATGTAACAAACTCATTGATATTATTTTATGTTTTGCAATTGATATCCTACAAATAAAGAGGGATTAATTGCGTTAGTTACTTGATCTCAAGTATCTTCCATGGTACCTAGCACATTGTACATGCTCAATATTTACTGAATTAATAAAAAATGTATGAAAAGAATCAAAAGCATGTGAAAATAATCAAACTCCAAACTCAAGGTTTGTAAACCTTTATAAGGGAAGCATAGGTATATTAAAATGAATCATAATGAGTTTCAAATTTCCAGCTGGCCACGAGAAGTATGTGGGATGAGAAAAGATGTGAGATGTTTGTTTTCAGTCATAATTTTCTAGAAGATCCATCTTAAATAATAGAATGCACAAAGGTAGAAACTTGAATACTAAATGGCAGGTTTTAACTCTCCAACTTCGCAAGAATGGACAAAATGCACAAAAATGTCCCTGGAAATGGAGTGACAATGCTACCTCATGTGTTTTGTCTTCAGTGCTGTAAGTGCTGTAATTTTCTTACTCATGAATAATAAGGCCATTCCAAGACAGGATGTCGATACATACATATATTATCACATTAGAAATGGATCTGGTTTAAAATTTTCCAGACAAATTCCCCACTGGGTTTGTTTGTGTACGAGTGGGCAGAAGGGAGGGCACAAGAGCCCAGCCCTGCATGTAACTCTCTATCAGCAATCAATTGAAGGTTCTGTTCTAGAAGCTTTGGCCTCAGGCAAGGCCAGCTTTTGTTAAACAGAGGCTGTAGGCACTGGCTGATCCTACAAAGCAAAGCAAGCCGAAGGCCTACCAAAGGACCTAATCAAATTTTCTATCTTTAAACAGCAGCTTCTCTTCTAAATTGTGATGGCCACCCATTGCCTGCAGTCCCTCTGGGGACCAGGTCTTTCCCTTCTTGGTTTGTATGCTCTGGCCAGCTCCCCCTGCCCCCCTCCCCCACAACGCCCCTCTTGCCAAAGGCCTAAAGTATTTCTGTTACACATCCAGCTGTGGGCAAGCTGGCAGAAGGAAGGGCATTTGTTTATGCCCCCAGCCTTCCACTTTCTTTAAGCTAGTTCCCAGCCAAGATTTTTATCTGGGAGTTAAGCTCTTCCATTGGTTTTTAGATCCCAAAGGCTACCTGATTAGAAATAATTTGGACACTCAAAATGTCTTTAGTAGTTCTCATATGAGATGGCATACTTTGTCCCCAGAAATATTACAAATATAACCTTGTCTTTCAAAGGGAGTTGATAGCTTTTATTTTGTCAAAAAAAGTTTTAACATAATACATGCATGTGTATTTCAACACGCAGTAAAATGTTCAGATTGCAAGCATGCAGTGAGAGGAATTAAGGGAAATATATACAGTGATGAAACTATCACAATCGTGATCAAGGAAAAAGGATAAAAATACTACTGCAGAAAATTCCCTTACACTTCCCTCCACTCAGTCTCTACTTATCCCTTGCTTGATTTCTAAGAACACAGAGTTGCTTCCTTTACTCTTAAAATCCAAAAGAATTTACTTATCCATTTTTCTCTTGGGTCTGACTTGTTCCCTTAATATGCTTTGGAAACTCCCCTGTCTTTGTAAACTTCATGGATGTTCACTTTTATTTTTTTCTTGAACAAAAACTTAGCATAGAATTACTCATTCTTTTCCTACATTTGATAGTGTCAGTCTTTTTAGATTTAGTCTTTCTAGGAGGTGTGGAGTGGTACCTCATGGTGGTATTTTTCTATACTTTATAATCTCTCCTAAGCCTCCCCATCTCTCTCTGTTTCTCTCTCTCTCTTTTTCATCACTCCTTACCCAGTGTTGCCTGTCTTTAAAACAATACTATTCCTGATCAGAGGCCAGGCTTCTCAGTCAGAGTGATGGGAGGATTCTGAGCGATTAAACAAATCGCTGACAAAAAATGCATCTGTTATGCCATTTTCCTGCCTTCCTCCTGCTCAGCTTCCTTTAGAGTGTTCTAGGAGGGGAAGAACAAACCAACGAACACAATACCACAGATAGATTTTTCACTCTTGGTGAATTAATTCAATAATGATTTGCTCCATTTTGGTGCAAAAGGGATAATGGAACAAAAAAAGCAAACGAGTGGACTAGAGACTATCAGTCTTCATTCTCTTACATATCCCTTTATTAAACAGCCACTTTTAGGTTTGAATTTCTATCTATATCAGGTAAGTCATTCTTTTAGCCAAGGGAAATGATCCTTGAAGCTCACTAAAATCAAATCCAGCTCTTATTAATTGATTTGAAACAGGAAAAGAAATCCCATCCTATGTGATTCAAGCATTTTTTTTTGCTAGTAATTGGGGTATGAACTTAAAGCCTGGGCACTGTACCTTAGAGCTCTATCATTTAAGATACTCAACCACTTGAGCCACAGCTCCACTTGCAGCTTCTCGATGGTTAATTGGAGATAAGAGTCTCAGAAACTTTCTTGCTCAGGTTGGCTTTGAACAGCTCTCAGCTTCCTGGACTAGCTAGGATGACAGGTGTGAGCCACCCATACGAGGCTCACACTAAATAAAAACTTAACCATAATACATATCAATGAAACGGCTCTTCCCCGTGGTGTCTTGCAGCAGCTGAATCCATGGCATTTCACGGAAATGTGCTTTGATCTGAGAACATCTGCAGCAGTCTGGAACACATTTTCCCCTGTACTTGACTTCTAGCTCATTACAGCTCTCAGATGTTCTCCCAGCAATCCGGTGACATTTTGGAATGTTACTGAACAAACATCAGCGAGGCCCGTGTCTTGAGTAGCGTCAATCTCTGTTGAAGATGTTTCAGCGTTCTTAGCATCAACACTAGAAGAATTTAATTAACCCTCGGAAACTTTCAAAATGATGGTTAATGCAGGGGAGAAATGAGAAACGAGAAAAGCATAGTGTGTGTGTGTGGGGGGGGAGTGAGGGCAGGGGAGGGATTGGAGAAGTGTTCAACCTCTCACAAGCTGATGTCTGCCACCCTCAGCCTGTGCTGAGGCGGAATAGGAGAAACCAGCCTGCTCCTTGCAGCCTCCCACGTTCCGCCATGAACCCCCTCTGCCTTGCTCTCTGACCCCGACGAGATGGAGAAGGTGGAGGTGGCAATGCGTGCTGTCACCCTCCCCTGGTCCCCACACAAGGTCAGCTTTGAGCCTCTAATCAGCCCTAGTCCAGCTGTTCTCAGGCTTTCCGTAGGTGGGGCTGGCAGACCAAGGTCAGAGAAGAGCTGTCGGCAGTGACACTATGTTGTTGTTGGGTTTTTGTTGTTGTTGTTTTTTTTGTTTAACCCACTGCTGCTATTACATTAAAGAAGCAGCTGGTGAGATAATGTATACCAGAGTGCTTTGTAAATTATAAAGTGCTTATATAATTGTCATGGATAATCACTACTGCTGTTCCATTCCCAGGTTGCAGCAAGAGCAGTGAACTGGGCTGAAGGGTGGTGTAGTCCACTGGAGAACTGAACGTACTGGGGATGTGGGGTTCAGAGGGAGGTCTCCCAGAAAGGCACAGATTTGGAAGATAACTGGGAGAATAAAATTGGCTTCTTGAGTCACATGAGCACACACAATCATATGACAGCCATAGATGGGACAGGAGGAAAAAAAAAAGAAGTCCTAATTAACTCCAAGAAGATTTCTTTCAAAATGGTTTGTCTCCGGGCATTTGCTATGCTTCTTTTCCTTGGCCTGCGATGTGTTCCCCAGTACTACTAGGATTTCAGTTTCATATTATTCTCAAAAGCATTCTCCTTCACTCATGCTATCGTAAACATGATCACTGTGACACTGCGACAATCACACTGCATCCTATACAACTCCTTCCTTGCTTGTGTACAATCCTTGGATGAAGTTATATTATGTAACAGTTATTTTATAATATAAAAGGGGCTGATTGTGTTCTTGAAAGAATGGAAAGAAGAAAGTAGGAGGAAAAATGTGGCTAATTATACAAGAAGAAATTTCAACCATGCAGGAGTGGTCAGTGGTTGGAATCTAACACCCAACTAGTTTCAAGGAGACTGGGGCTTGTCTCCTGGACCGAATGATCATATAGATTTCTCTAGCAAGAACAGTGTAGCCATTTAGGAGCAGAGCAGAGATGGGTACAAATCTATGACTGATTGGTTGAAGTTAGAAAAGTAAATAAGAAAGCAGAGGCTGTGAGTGGAGTGCAAGTGGACCAAGTGGTAAAAAGAAGAAAAAAAAACTGACTCTCTTATTTCTCTCAGCAACCCTATGAGGTACAGGGGATATTAATCCCAAGTTTTTGGACCAGGAAATCAGGCGGGAAGAAGAAAAATGATGCCAGGGGCCTATGTCAACAAGAACAGGCAGAAGGAAAGCACACACCCTGCCTTCTTCTCTCCATTGGATTAGGCCAGCTGTTGACAATCCTCCTATTAATTTATGTAAAAGTAGCTCCAGTTAGTCTGTGACAAGATATTATAAACAATCCACATTTATTTCTCACCATTCTGGAGATGGAGCAGATCAAGAAGGAAGTGCTAGCAGCTTTGGTATCTGGTGATGCTTTGCTTTGTTGAAGAAGTGTGTCTTCACTAACTCTTGGGTCCCATAGGGGGTCTCTTTATGACCCTTAAAGGCCTGACCTTCTAAGAGACACCCCTTTGGGGATGAGGATTTTAACACCAGAATTTGGGGGGGCTGGGGAAGATGACATTCAGACTGGAGTCTAGGGAGAGGATAAATTTTTTAGCTGTGTGGTAAGGAATGACGTTGCCAAGAGATCAGATCGCAGCCTGCATGATTAGGACAGCAGTTACCAATAGGTAGAAGCAGTGTCAAAAGGGAATTGAGGAACGTCAGAAATGAGCTTCTCTTGGGCAGTTCTGTTTTTATTTTTTTATTTTCCCTTCCCCAGGCTGAAGAGGTATCCATCACTCCAGCAAACAGACACATTTTATCTGGAATTTTATATTAATTCTGCTGAGCCGAATGCATTGTGGGAATTAACTCTGAAATCTCAGTGGCTCAAGGAGAACATCTCTCATTCACGGAACATTTGTAGTGTCACGGGCTGTTCTGTGTGTGTGGTGTCTGAGCAATGTAGGTCATCATTTCACGAGGCCCCCATCCCAAAAGGAAACATCATTGCTATCCATTGCAGAGCAAGGACGAAGGGGAAACTCGGTGCTAAGTTCTAAAATGCTTCTGCCCAAAGGGTTACTGACCACACTTTCCTCGTATGTCCTTCATTAAAGCAAGCCACTTACTCATGTAAAACAACTAAGAGGCAAAATGTGAACTTCTTAGAAAGAACTAAAAAAACAAACAAGTATTAGTGAGTATCAACGATGTCTGTGACCCACACCAGAGTCACCACAATTGGATAGCATTACAGACTGATCCCACATCCTAGTGAAGATGGAATAATTTTATTTTTCTAGGACAGCCGCTATATCTCAACGTCCCGTGTTTACTTTTGCTAGTTTCACATAGGACCTACATTCAGTGGAAGGAAAGACTGGGTGGTCACATTTAGGATTGAAAGACACCCAGGTTGATGGATCTGAAATGATGAACGAGGTTCAAGAATTCATTTAGACTGGGTATAGGAAGAAAATGGCTGCCAGTCGAGGACCTAGAAAGCTTGCGTAGTTTGAGATGAACTAGGCTGAAACTGCTAAGCAGGGAAAGAACTTAAAGATGTAGAAAGAGTGGGAGAAAATGAGGGAGGGGGTGACACTGTTCAAAAAGAAATGTTCTCATTCCTGACTTAGGTAACTATAACCTCCCCCATCCCATATATCACCTTTATAGTAAAAGGAAAACACAAATTAACCAAAAGATGTATGGCAACACATCTTGAAAAGGGTGGATCTTTATTTTCTGGAGATGATCCTATAAGAGTGTCCTGGAGCGAGGGCTGGGAGGGAAGGTTTCTGAGCACTTTCAGCCTGTAAGCACAACAGTGCTCCTGGCTGCAAATCAAAGGCTTACTCACCTTCTCTGGGGGGGCTGTGGTCTCATCTTCTCAGATACAATCTGAGAGGGTGACTTGTGACTACGAAGCCCAGACTTATTACAAGGTATGCACTTGAGACACTAATAAGATTGATCTACACTGATATAGCATAAAATACAGTGAGTGTTTAGGAACTAGATGATGAAATTTCCATGTGGATAACCACACAGAATAATCAGGTTGCTGAGAAGGGAAGGGGTAGTTCATCTGTATACGCAACCTTATTTTGATCCAGATGTCAGATACCAGTTTTTCGACATCCTTTGATGTCCTTGGACATCCTGGCCTGAGATTCCAGTTAAGTGATTTGCTATGATCCATATCATGCTGATAAGAAAAAAATAAATGCAATTATGTTTTATTTTGTTTGATTTTTTATTTGGTAAATTAAATCACCCATTTCACACAGCATGTGAAGTTTCTTTAAGCTTACTTAATGTTATTTCCTCACATCTAAGATTCCAAGACAAATTGGTCTAAAGTTCAATGTAACTGAAATTGCATTTGAGTTTCTACCTTGTCAAAATGACTCCTTTGACTCCAATAATTACCAGAAAATTATAATCTTCAATCTAATATTCTCTTTATTCAAGTGGTCAGCTGGGCTCAATTGGAGATATAACAAATTCATGTTTTTCTCAGAACAGTCTCAGGGATACAGCTCAGAATTACAAAGAGGTATTTTGCTTTGCTCAATAAAACCATGATTAGGAACAAAGATAGCTGGTTTGCTATAAATGTCCACTGATTTTGTAGAATTTATAGCAGGGAGTGAAGGGGATGAGGTCAAGGCTAGAATTTGAACTCAAATTTTAATTTCTATGCTTATATTAATGATGTCTTTTACAATTCTCAATCTCTACCTAAATAAGAAAAGTCCTAATTTTTTCCCCATGTTTTAAAAGTAACACCAGAATTAATGTAAGTTGTATTGAAGATGAAAAGCACTTTTACACAAGTTTTTAAGTATATAATTAATATTAATAAGGTGCATTCTGATTAAGGTAGTTATATTTGATGGAGTATGAGGAATTATACTTAACCGCTTACTTTCATGAATGTGACAAAGGAAATAATTACACTTGTGCTTGGTAATTAGATATCAATTTTATATGGTGAGGAGAAATGAGGAGCCATATTTTTTTAAAGGATACTGGACACAGGAAAGAAACAGATGGGAAGGTAGCAAAACAATGAAAACAGTGTGTTGTCACCTCTTCTTTCAGGCATACAAGGATGGACTGAAACAATGTAGCTGTTAATGATTGTGAATGCAAGAGAACTTTGCTACCTGGTTCTTGGACCAGCTGACCTGTCATTACTGTACACTGAGAGAGGGAAATGGAAAGCCATGTTTGGCAACATCTCGTCCGATGTCTATGCCCACTCAGGCACTGACAACAGATCACACACTTCCGCTGGGCTTGGCTTGATATCACAAACCTCTTGGACACAGGGTTCCTGGCAGGAACTACCAACTGATTACAGCTGCCCTGTGAAATGAACCAACTTACCCCTGGGGTGGCTGGAACCAAGCTGGGAAAGCTGATAGGACTTACAAACTAGTTACAGGCAATGCATACATAGCTATCTCTTCTTGGAACAAGAAGTGCTCCTAACCAAAGTCAGCCAGAATAGGTTGGGCTCGTTTTTACATATTTGGTAACAGCAGTAAGCCTCTTTTCCTCTGCCTATTTCAGGAAGACTGATGGACTGCTCCTGATAATTTCCTGCTCAAGCCTACAATTAACTAATTTATTTCCATTTTACCTGGAAAAAAATGTGTGCTTCAGAGATTTAGAAGCTTTTTGTAAAAGAACGTGCTTCAAAATACATGAAAATTCTGGTCTGAAGCTTTGACTAGATTAAGTATAGTATCACATAATAGAAACAATAAAATTGATAAAAAATTATTAATATATATATCATCTGAAAAATCTATGACCAAAATAGAAGAAATCAGCTCCTAAAATATTTTCTCAGACGTTTATAGTTATCACATTATTATCCACATGGATGATATCATGTATCCAGTATTGCCTCAAAGTGATCTATAATCCTTTCTATCCATTTCCATGTTTTAAATAATTATAATACTGACTCTTATGCACTGATTGCCTGCCACATTTTTATGTAGCTGATTTCTGGTCTTCACAAAGCATTTGTGAAGTATCATTATCTCAATTTGCCCTTATGGAAATGGAGGCATGTAGGATGCATGAAACTGGTCCAAGTTCACTAAAGCACCTGGTCTAGACTTGAACTCAGAGAACTGCTCAACCCCAGATGTTCTCTGTTTTAATGATCTTTTCACTACTCACATTGACTCTTTATGGGATTGGGAACTCAAGAGCTTTGCAATGTGGTAACAAATCTTTTTTGATTCTAAGCAAGACTGGTCATCATTTATAAAATTCTTATTTGTCCTCTCTCTGTATGATACTTGGCATTCCAGCATTCTACATAAGCTGTTATCCAAACTGTCTAATGATATTTAGAGCTCTAGATGACTTCTAATATACAGTACACACTAATCTGATAATTTTGGGAAAACTGAACTTCCAGACTCTCATCTGTCTCTCTCTCTCTCTCTCTTCCTCCCTCCCTTCCTTCCTGTTTCCCATTCTCTTGGGTCTTAGCCTATAACATAAATTAAAACATTCAGCCTCATATGATCTAGCTAGAGTCAGAGAGAATATCCTTAATAATGTTTTCTGTTTTAATTATTTCTCACAAAAGGATAGAAATGCACATTTTTAACAACATGAGGTAACTATCTGCTGGTGTGAGAAAGAACAACTGTAGGGACTGAAGGAAAATTAAGGTAAACAAGGACTACAAAGAGTGAATGTGAAACAAAGTACCTTTCATCTGCTTTCTGTTTGAGTTCTTTTCTGGGTGAGCTCTGAGAATGTTCATTAGATAAAGAGAGAGAGAAAAAACATGTAGGTCCCTTATAATAGCCTCTTCATTCTAAGATTCTCTATACAGTACTGGTTGACAAGATCAAATTACTACAAATTGTCTTAGGTTATATTTTTAATGTTTCCTATACATCTATGTGGATCAGAAGATTTTTATATTTTAGATATATTACACATATCTTTTTTCACTCTGATTTTTTAAATTGCCTTTTAGTGAGCAGAAGTATCTTGTGAGGAAGCATAATTTATCACTGATTTTTGTTGTGGGGGGAGTACTATTTGTATTCTGTTTAGGGATGAATAAAAGATATTTACTTATATTTTGTTTTAAAAATATGGACTGGAGATACTGGTATTTTCCTTGTGTTCAATTGTTCTGTGAATTTAATTGGCTTTTTTTTTTTTTAAAAAAAAAAAAGGTTTTAAGCCAGATGCTGGTGGCTCACTTCTGTAATTCTAGCTACTCAGGAGGTTGAGATCTGAGGATTATGGTTAAAAGGCTGCTCAGTCAGGAAAGGCTATGAAACTGTTTTATCTAATTAAACAGCAAAAAGACAAAGCTAGATGTGGAGCTGTCGTTCAAATGGTAGAGCACCAGCTTTGAGTGGGAAAAAAAGCTACGGAACAGTGCCTACTACTGCTCCCAAATTAATGTGTCTTATTTTTCCTTCCATATGTGTGATGTACTTAAACTTACTATTTAATATTGAAGTTTAATTTTTAATTTTTTTAAAATTACTTTTGTGTCCTGTGTGAAATAGGCATGAGATTCATTGTTTTAAATTATGAATTCCAGTTAACTCCAGTAGCATGTCAAAAGGACTTTCCTCTGTCCATTGGATTGCTTTTGTGCCTTGTACAAAATCAATGGAGTATAGATACGTTGGTCTATTTCTAGACTTCCAATCTGTTCCATTGATCTATTTGTCTATGCTGACACCAAAACACACTTGCTTGATGACTAGAGATTTATAGAAAATCTTAATGGCAAAAATAGTACAAATCTTCTAATTTTCTCTTATTTAATATCATCATGCTTATTCTATTTACTTGAATTTGAATATAAATTTTAGCACCAAATGGTCAAGTTTTATAAAAACATACACTAGATTTATGATTGGGATCAGGATGTTTATACAAAGATCAATTTGGAGACAATTTATACCTTAAAATATCTCGCCAGTTATTTAAGTTTGCATTAAGTTTTCCTCTTAATCCTTTGTAGATCACATACATTTTAATTTGTTTGGAAGTACTTTTATGCTTTTAGTTGTTATTGGTAATGGCATCTTAAAATTTAATTTCCGCTATTCATGCCAGATGACTGATTTTGGTATGTTGTTTTTGTATCTTTTGTCAGGTTTATCACTTTAATTAAGTTTTATTAGTTCTGTAGGATTTTCTAAGTATTCAATATTATCATCTGCAAATAAGGACAGTTTAAGTCCTGCCTGTCAAACACAGATATCACTTATTTCTTTTTATGTTCTTTCTACACTGGTAAGGATGGCAATCACAATATTTAATGGTAGAGAATGGGGTAGAAATTCTTGACTTCAAGAGAAAATAATGTATCCTTTCAACATTAAGTGAGAGGCTGGCAATAGAATGCCCTCTGTTAGATTGAATATGTCTCTTTCCTTTTAGTATTGATAAACGGGGTAATTATTATGATGTATATTAAATTTTGTCCAATGCTTTTTTTAATCCAAGGGCTTCTATCTAAAATAGTTAAGAACTCCTAGCTCAAACAACAAAAGCTGGGTATGAGTTGCTCATGCTTGTGATCCTAGCTATTCAGGAGGCTGAAACCTGAGGATTATGGTTCAAAACTAACCTGGGCAAGAAAGTCTATGAGACTTATGTGAATGCCACCATCAAAAAGTCAGAAGTGGAGCTGGCTCAAGTCATAGAGTCATTTAGTTTTTCCAGTGGAAAAACTAAAGCCTCCAGGCCCTAAGTTCAAGTCTTACTACTCCCTTCTCTCCCTGCAAAAACAACTAAAACTAGCAAGAAAGATTTGAACAGATACTACATGGGGAGAGAGAGATACATGGGGAGAGGGAGATACATGGATGACCCTTTAGAAGATGATTAGTTGCCAGAGAAGTAAAAATTCAAATAGGTAATGATTCAATCGGCATGGGATCCTTGTTACAACTTAGATTCTAGAAAAGGAGGAGAAATTAATTCTGGTGTGGAGGTCAGAGGATAACCTGCAGATAGGCTATGCTTGTGAATTTTCTTTGATGTGTTGCAGAACTGTTCCAGAAATGGGAAAGAGCAGATGATAAACCAACAGACACCAGACAGCTGAATGTTTTGGCTTCTGCTCTTTCCCTCCCTTCCAAGGCTCCTAGTTTTAGAAAATCTGCACCCCGTGCCACCACAGTGAGAACGTACATTCCATGCTTTTCTGAATACAAAGTTGGCCGATCAAATACTGGTGTGTGTGATTTCTCTCATCTTTCTGGAGCAAATTCTTATTCCCTACACCTGAAGATGACAACTAGTAACATTTTTATTTTCTATCGCTAAAATAAATATCTTGCCTCTGATTCTTACAGAGAATTTCTGCATAAAGCTTTATATTTTCATTTTCATTTAGGGAATTTTTTTACAGGCCCTGATTTTAAATCCCAAGAGTCATGTCCGCCAAACCAGAGCTGTGAAAAGAGTAAAATGACCCATAAACTCCACTGAATGGAAGACTCCCACCCCTAGGTCCCTCAAGGGGTTGGACAGCAACCTGGGACCAAATTCACTAGTCTTGGCACAGTAAACACGTAACTGTTCTCTAACTGGAAGAAATAAAGATTGCAAATAGACTGGTCAGTTTTTCTAACTATTGAGTTATGTGGAAACATTTGATTTGAATATGTTTTGTTTTTCAGGATTGCTTTTGCAGAACTGTGTCCTTGACTAGGTATCATCCTTTTAAAGACTTAGAGTCAGGCTTTGAGAGATTAAGTAACTAGCCTGAGTTGATAGAGAATAAGTACTGAAACATCACATCAACCTGGCAGTTCCTCAACACTGTGATAACCACTGTCCTACTGAGAGGTCCCTCATTTGGTAATCTCCAGTGTGGATCTTCTTTCTCTCTCTCTCTCTCTCTCTCTCTCTCTCTCTCCTTCACCCACCCCTTTCTCTTCCAATTCAAAATAATTCATTGCTAGCTTCTCCATCAAGAGAAGTTCATGTACTCCTCCTTACTTGATCTCCTTTTCATTCCTGTTGATAAAAGGCCCTTGAGAATTTCCATCATATTCCCAATGGGAAAATGCAGATACCCAACTGTAGCTTCCATCCAATGAATTGAAATGGATGAGTGGATGAAGCCAGGGAATCTACCTTAATCACAAGTAAAACCCTTGGTTATTGAGAGCTAATAGTTGGAGATCAACAGGAAGAAATTGATGACTGTTCTTGTCAAGTTCTGCTCAAACTTTGTGGGCACTGATTTAACCATTTTGCTCCATGTGATTATAAACATCTACCTTTCTGCCCCTTGAAAGCTGCCTAAGAAACACTGGATTTAGTAAAAAGTTATTTTTAGTGATTTTAGTCAACAAGTGAATTAAGTATAAGGATATTACAGCAAATTTACTCATCATTTAAAAGAGGGGATGTCTTCCTAACTTGGCCACATTCCTCTTTCCACAGTTCAAGTCTCATTTTACTGCCCATGATCTAACCCAGCCTTTCAACTGATTACTTCTGAATGTCTAATTTATTCTAGCCCTATCTATGAGTTCGAGAGTAAGGGAAAGAACAATTGTACTTTCCAAACAAAATTTCTCTTTCTCTTTCTTTGTCTTTTTCTTTTTCTTTTTTTTGTCAGTCATGGGTCTTGAATTCTGGGCCTGGGCACTGTCCCTCAGCTCTTCAGCTCAAGGCTAGCGGTCTACCACTTGAGCCATAGCACTGCTTCTGATTTTCTGGTGGTTAATTGGAGATAAGAGTCTTACAGACTTTCTTGTCCAGCCTGGCGTTGAAACGTGATCCTCAAATCTCAGTCTCCTGAGCAGCTAGGATTACAGGTGTGAGCCACTGGCACCTGTCCAAAATTTCTCTTTCTAAAGAATTAAGCTACTTCAAGTCGGTCTTTCTAAAAAAAAAAAAAGACAAGTATGCATCCTATCTCATTTTCTCTATAGCATTAAATCTATGTAAAGTATGAAGATCAGCAGGCTACTCTTACATGAGGAAAATGTAATATGAATCGCTTTTATGTGAACACACACATACACATATACACACACACACACATAGGCAGCACAAGGGATAATTAGGATTCATTACTAGGGGTATTAACCAAAAGGAAATTTTACTTATTGTTTAGTTACATCAGCCTACACCAGACAAAGTAGGGGCACAAAACTATATAACACAATCATCTGTTGAGAAATGAGTCAATGATATATACTCACATAGACAAAATCTTTTTTTGTCTTTTTTTGTGTGTAGAACAGTTGAAAATTATACTCATGGTTTTTTGTTTTGTTTGGTTTGGTTTGGTTTTTTTTGCTCGGTCGTGGGTCTTGTACTCTGGGCTTGGGCGCTGTCCCTGCGCTCTTCAGCTCAAGGAGAGTGCTCTGTCGCTTGAGCCACAGTGCCACTTCCGGTTTTCTAGTGGTTTTTATTGGAGATAAGAGTCTCACAGACTTTCCTGTCCCAGCTGCCTTTGAACCTCTATCCCCAGCTCTCAGTCTCCTGAGTAGCTAGGATTACAGGCATGAGCCACCCGCGCCTGGCTTATACTCATGGTTTAAATGAAAGCTGGGCTTACAAAAATAAGTCTGAATTTAGATTGGCACTATTGGGAGATTTATTTCCATTTACGTGATTGGTGCTAGACTTCTCATTATTCATATTTTATTTGAATATATAAGTTTAGAAATGATGGTGGACGTCCTTTACAGACAAACTGTTACAGCTCAATGCAGCTACTTATGTTTCAGCTCACATGTCAGTGACCCCTATTTGAGACAATACTTTTATAGATCATCATAAACTATCATGTAAGAAATCATTTCCTTGACATATTTACATTGGATGAATATAATGTCACCTGTGATTTTTTTTAGTTACAAATAACATTAGGATATTTATTGATATTGATGAAGGCAAGAACACTTACTGTCTGAATACTGCAGACTCAGTTTATGATAATATGATTAGTTATACTTATAATGCTGCTTAGGCACTGTCTTGCTAATTACAATATTATAAATATTAATGTCACAGCCTTTCTGTTTGATTGCCACTCATGGAGTCATTTATCATGATATTTTCCTGGAACCTACATTGT
This sequence comes from Dipodomys ordii, assembly GCF_000151885.1. NCBI lineage: Eukaryota > Metazoa > Chordata > Mammalia > Rodentia > Heteromyidae > Dipodomys > Dipodomys ordii. The sequence continues at coordinate 232,913 of NW_012267458.1, forward strand.
AAGGTTTTATTTCTTTTCATCTTTCTTTTTTCATTATTGGACTTGCAATCACACACATTATTCTTCAAGGATGCTTTATTTTTGGCTACCTTTTAGAAACAGGACAGTGATATTTCCCATAAAACCAGCTAGTGATGTGATATTTCTCTGACTCTTGCTAAGTCTCTTTCCCTACCATCTAAAGCAGTGGACCCAAGGTTTTTGTTTTCCATTCTTTTTCATGTGACCTGCTTCAAGTTAAGATTCATTTGAATTATTAAATGCTTCCTTAAAGAATCTTTTCATACTGCCTCTCTCTTTTTTTAAAGTTAATTATTGATGTAGTGACAAGCTGAAAAGACTAAGAATTATAATTTTTTCCTCCCCTCGCTCAGGAATCAAGAAATGTCTTCTGACAATGCTTGTCTATTTAGAATAATACAAAAGAAACACAAAGGCAAAATGCTGAAATGTTGTTTTAGAAAAGAGTTGCTGAAATCACTGTATTATACAAAATGTAAATGTAGTGTATATTTCTCAGAAAATAGCAGTTAGTGAGCAAGTAAGGATATAACCTTTTGAGCCCAGGTTTAACCACACAGCAGAGGTAGTTACAAAAGATACTGATTAGGTTTTAAATTTTTTTTAAAAAAAACTTCATCATATTATTCAGGACTCCAGTGATTTGATTGTCTTCAAAATAGAAAGGTAATGTTATAATTTCCAGAGATTGTTAAAGAATAAAGAAATTCCCAGCCTCCCACTGGAAAGAACGCCCATCATCACTGCAGTCAGCAAGAATCTAGAGGCACTTTACACTACAAACTTCAATCTTGTTTTTTATATGACCTTGTGTTATATTGCTTTTATAAAAAGGTAATTCACAGACCCACCATATAACTGTAATCAAGACTGCTTCAGTGTGACTCTACTGGAGAAAAAAAAAAATCACCTCTTAGGAACCGCATTTCCTGTGTGAGGGAGAAAACAGGAAGGCCAAAACCAGACAGGACAGACATTTGCCAGGATAACAGCAGAGAGGCAAGCACCTACCTTTCCAGTGAGCTCCGCAAGGCGTGGAACCGGTTTTCCCTTCTGGCGACTCAGAGTGACTGGACTCTGCCCATCCCAGTCTTGTAGCTCCTCGATGCTCTTCAGGTAAAGCAGGGCTCTGAGGCCGGTGCAGTAGTCTTCAATCACAGTGAAGTCTTGATTCTGAATAGCACTGCATACCTAGGAGAGAGGGGATGAGTAGTCCCCATGTCAATCCAAGACCACATTCTTCCAAAGGATTCACTTTTCAATCATTCTCAACAGATCTATTTATTTTATGCCCCTTGATGGAAGGCAGGAGCTGGGGTTGCTGAGAGGATGGAAAATGGTGAATGCATATATTAATCTGATGTGCTAATGGTCTCCCAAGTATTCACACATCTAAAACACAAATAAGCACGGTTTATTGTATATCAGTTATAACTCAGTACAGCTGTTTAAGTTGTAACCCCTCTTTACGGTATTTTCACCAAAAAAAATGGAAAAAAAATGGAAAAAAAATTAGATGAGCTTTGCCAGGCACAGAGTATTTACACCTGTAATCCTAGCTACTCAGGAGGCTGAGATCTGAGGATCATGGTTTGAAGCCAGCCTGGGCAGGAAAGTCTGTGAGAGTCTGATCTCCAATTAAAAAACCAGAAGTGTGGCTGTGGCTCAAGTGGTAGAGTGCTAGCTTTGAGCAAAAAAGCTCATGGACAGTGCTCCAACCTTGAGTTTAAGTCCCAGGATTGGTATCTCCCTCAAAAAAAAAAAATCAAACAAAATAACCAGTGTGAAAGAGAATTGAAGGCTTGGCTTAGCTCGGCAGTGGAGGGTCTTCAAGTGTGAGGCTCTGAGTTCAAACCTCAATGTTACCAAGAAAAATGTGAATTGATATGTTGGGAACATCAGAGCTGAAAAGCAAATATTTTCGTTAGGCGTCAGAAAGGGACAGCTGGGTTTTTGTTGATGTTGTTGGGTCTGTTTTGCTCTGTTTTGTTTCCTTTTGTGTACTGAGACACAGATGAGGGATAAGGAATTAAGATAGGAAGGTATGTATGAAAAGTTTGGTCTCCATAGGAGAGCTAGGGATATAAATTTTAGTGTTAGGAAGTTATTTTCTAGTTTGCTTTTACAGAGATATAGTCATTTTTCATTTCAAAATATGGAGAATGACTTTTTTCTTATTTCCTTATCACTCAAAATCATCTGAATGACAATGAAATAAGAATAAAAATGTAGCCAGGTGGGCTGGGAAGGTGGCTCAGTGGTAGAGCACTTGCCTTGCATGCATGAGGCCCTGGGTTTGATTCCTCAGCACCACATAAGCAGGAAAAAAAAAACTGTAAGTGGCGCTGTGGCTCAAGTGGTAGAGCGCTAGCGTTGAGCTGAAGAGCTGAGGGACAGTGCCCAGGCCCAGAGTTCAGGCCTACGACCAGACCCCCCCCC
>NW_012267458.1:235482-261579 GCF_000151885.1 Dipodomys ordii
TGGGGCCTGAACTCTGGGCCTGGGCGCTGTCCCTCAGCTCTTCAGCTCAAGGCTAGCGCTCTACCACTTGAGCCACAGCGCCACTTCCGGTTTTTTTCCCTGCTTATTTGGTGCTGAGGAATTGAACCCAGGGCTTCATGCATGCAAAGCAAGCGCTCTACCACTGAGCCACCTTCCCAGCCCCCTGAATCTTTTATCTCCAATAAACTACTCAGATAAAGCCCAAAGTGGAGCTGCAGTCCAAGTGGTAGTCTGTTACAGCCTTGGGACAGCAACAAGGCCCTGAGTTCAAGCTCCAAGACTGTGGGAATGGAGCAGGAGAGAATAGAACAGTGCAATACCCAACGTGTCATAGATCAGATTCTGTATTAAATATTTCTTAACAAATATCTTAATGCATTTTCAAATTTAGACTTCAAAGTAACAGTAGGGAATAGGCTTGATTTTTAGTCCCATTTTGCTGAGTTGGAGAAATGACTGACTTCAGCCACATGGTTTGAAACTGTTGGAGTCAGGATTCATAACCATGAAATCTAATATGAGCTAGATATAGACACCGACAGAGGAAAATATTTTTTAAAAATGTAACTGCATCAGCTTTTCTTTCAATCATCCCATAAGCCAGATAAACATTTTAAATGTTTTGATCAAATTATCTTAAATCCTAATATGATATTTTTGAAAACAATACTGCCAGATGGAAATGGTCTGTTTTTATTTACCTTCTAAACTGTATACGATGGATAAAAATAGTAAACTAAAACCAAATGGCAAACAACACAAGCTCTTCATTTCCTATACTGAGTGTGGTTTGTTACTACAAGGCAAGAAAGAGCATGTGGTAATACAAACAAGAACATTTTTTAATGCAGCCCAATTACCTTAAAAAAAAGAAGCTATTTCTCAGAAGGAAGAATTTGAACACTAATTAGGCCTGTTATAATTTTCTTTAGAGTTGATAGGTTGGGTTTTTTTTTTGAGAACAATTATAATGAATATCATTATAATTCCCTCCACAGATTTTTGTATCTTTAAATTTCTTTTTAGCAGTAAAATGTCAATGGATGCTTTATTTAATCCCCTTTGTTCATTCTAAGATCTTACGTTTTACAGAACATGCTTATGGATATGTTTTTGCTATGCTCTCAAACTAGTCCACAATATGAACCCAAGAAATCGGATTTTGAAAATCACATCATGTTACGTACTTTGTGAGATGTTCAGGAGTATCTTTCAAAACCTGCTGATAAATCGACAACTACTCTGAAATGAATGATTAGTGAAATTTAATGGGTCATTCCTGATTTTGACAGTGTGAAGAAGGTTTGAAAGTAATTAATTCTCTTAATCCATAAACATGACACAATTATGCATGATACACTGGCATGACCAAAAATAAACATACAGTATTTTTGAGCAAAGGAAGAACATAGCTAGGCCTAAAGTAAGGATTACTCCCCTTTTCCCACTTCTTGTATGCTCTTTGTCCTACAATATTGTAAGAGGCAACCTAAAAGATGCTTTTGTCGGGTCTTGTAAATTACCTACAAGTCCCCCAACTTTTTATTTGTGCCCTTTGCCCTGAGCTATTCTCTGTTGCATTTCATTTTGCAATCACCTTGTACTTGAAGAAAAATCAGACTCACTGATAAGAATCTTGTATTGGGGACAATTTGTCCCTCCAATAGGCAACCCCTTCCTCTTTTCAACTTAAAGAAAACAGCACCCAATTCAGGTGGTCATCTTGTTCTAGTTCTAGTCTAGTAATAAAATAGTATTTCTCAATCTCCTCTAACGACCATTAAAGACTGAGCCATACCTGTGATCAGAAACTGTTTTAACTATGTATGCTTTACTTACTCTCAGTCCCTAATTCCACCTACATAACCTGAAGCCTATGTCCATATCTCTGAAGATGGCTGAAGGCAGCTGCTGACTGAAGTGCTGTCTTCCCATGGATACACTATTTAGCTTCTTTCCTACCATTTATCCTTATTTGCCACATGCGGACAAGTAGCTGGGCATAACTGTAGACTCCCGGACTTTGGGTCTGAGGTCTAAAAAGCCAGTTCAGCATCAATGTTCTGTATAGTTACAACTACATAGCAAGTGAACCATAGCCTGCAGGCTAGAAAACCTAAAGAAGGAGAAACACTGGGCATCATCTTGCACTGAGGTCAATTCTTAAAACTCTGGAGTCTACCCTGAAACATGAATCTAAATGTTACTCCTTGAGATTGAAGTGGGTCTGCTGGGTCTGACCACGTGGTGGATAGGGAAATGATTTTAGCTGGCACCATCTTGTCTTCATGGTGGAGGAAGGGGAAGTCCCACCTCCCAGGTGATGGGCATGCCTGAATAGAGGCCAGGGGCAGGGAATTGGATGATAGGTTCCTGGACCTGTCAGCCCTGTGCCACGAACTTGGGAGACTCCTGAGTTTCCTGTGACCCTGTCTCCTGACCTGACCCTTTTTTATGGTCAGAGGAGCTCAGACGCCATTATGTCAGGCCTCCTGTACTGTGTCCTGTTTCCTGGTTGGCCTTGGTCAACATGGCTCCCCACTTCAGCTCTCCATTGGGATGATGTGGGTTGTTAGTATTGTTTTTCTGCTCTTTCTTTCCTCTCCTGCTTTCATAGCTTAGTTTTCTACCAGTGTTAAGTGTGTTCCCAGGGCTGCAGGCCTTTGGGACACAGGAGTCTGCCTACATTCGCCAGCTTTCTAATCAAGACTCCCAGCTGGACCTCTCAAAATGTGGCTTCTCTGTATCTACCCAACTGGATTCAGCATACAACTAGATCTATTTAATCATATGAAAAATTGCACACTATGTACTTTCCTGAAGCAAGTAATTTATTTTCAACTTTTGACAAGATTAAGCCTATTTATTTTTGTAATAGAAATATCTGATAGTGGAAACTTGGCAGACTGGTATTTTCTTTAAATTTTGGAGGGAGTTGGGGTATATAATTCAGTGATAGAATACTTGCTTAGCATGATTCTAGGATATTAAAAGATTAATTCACACGCAATCATCTGGGGATAATATTAAAATTCGGACACTGATTCTGTGGGCTGCGATCAGGACCTTTGAGTCGGTTTTGCCTAGTGAGAATCCTGCAGAGAATGTTCATGTTACTAGACATTCTCCTCCCACCTTCTTATTACAGGAAATTGAACCTTTGCTAAGCAAGCACTCTACTACTTAAGCCACTATTCCAGCCTCTTTGATTGTTCATTTCACTTTTTAGAAAGGGTCTTGCTAACTTTGCCCAGGCTGGATCTGATTAGGGCTTTCCTGTCCCAACCTCCCAAGTATCCGGGATCAAAGACATTAACCACCAGGCCAGATTCATGCAGGTGAATGACTCTTGGAGTGAGCCATTCTTGGAACAGTTGAGTTGCATTAAGCATCTGTAGTGGCGGATACTATCTAAACCTGAAATGTTTCCCAAAAAGCTTTTTTTTTCCCAAACAGTATATCTTAATATTTTCCATTTTACAGTATATCTTAATACAGTATATCTTAATATTTTCCATAGTCCTTTAAAAGAAGCATTCCTTAGAGCAAGTTACATTTTGAAGAAACACGAGTAATAGTCTGATTAATTAAAATAAGAGGATAGAAACAAACCACAGCATACAAGCAGTCTGATGGTGACAATACTTTGTGGGATCTGTCAGCTAAAGAGAAATGGGCTGTCTGTTGTCTAACCTTTACACCCTGTTAAGGGTTTCATCTCCATCTCAAAAGTAAATACAATGGCTACCTTTAAAAACAAACAAATGAACAAACTCCAAGCATGTAACTGCTATGCCTAAATGCACATATTTTATATGACATCTCTCAATTGTTTAACAGCTCTGCTTGGACTCTTAATAGCTGTTAACATGTTTGCTTAGTATAATTTGTAAGTTCTTTATGGGAAAGGCTGGTTTATCTGTCTTCCCAGCAGGGCACCAGGTGCCATTATAAGGATCATCCCCACCATTAATTATTTTTATCAGTGTGGCTATCCCTATGGTGAGCTATTTTATAGGGAGCCTCTGGGTCCTCAGGAGACACAGCCTTCTGCAGGGAGGGAAGAGGTAGGTGGTAGTTGCCTTTGCTGCATGATTCCAACTGGGGCCTAAAAGTCCCTCTGCAGCCCAGCCCCCTCCTGAGGTCTGATACAGTGGCCAGGATTTTTACTTGAAGGTACACCCTTCACAGAGTCCATCTCTATGAAACACCTGCACAGATTCCTCGGAGGACTACGGGGATCTGCCTTTTGCATGGCTTCTCCATTATATAAAATTAACCAGATTAATTGCAAATTATTCATTTATGGGCATTTGCCTCTCTAGAAGCTCCCTGACCAATCCTCTATTAATTTCAATACTCAGAGTAAGAGAGGGCAATATCCTTACTTTAAAAATGGAAAGTGCCAGGCTTTCTTGAGCATTTATATGACCTAGGAAGTTAAGAGTTTAAGGGCCTGCAGGTAGAAATAGAGCAGCATGGTGTTCAGACTATGTCTCAGCTGCATACTGGTGAGCACCTGCCTTCAGTTTAAAATGGAGATTAAATACTTGGGTTCCTGAAATACCAAAGGACACATACTTAAGTACTTACAGAAGTAAATGAGATTGGCACTCAAAATAAATTTCCTATCATGAAGAAAAATCATTAGTGCATGAATTAGGCAGATATATTTTTTAATCCAATTATTTTTTGGCTTCATGCTACAAAAGAAGGTTATGACCCTCCTTGCTTTATTTTTATTCAGTAATTATATATATATAATATATATATATAAAATGCTTTGGGTTCCTTTTCAGCAGACTTAATGTCGGAGACCGACCTCTGCTATTTAGGACCAATGTGAATTGGGTTTGTCATTTAACCAAAGTTCCTTCCTTCCTCTCTGTTTGAATAGATAGATGGCAATATCATATTTTTGCAAAGATTAAATTACACCACAGGGTGGAAGTGCTTTGGAAATTTTAGAGCGCAGACAGATGGGCTGGTCTTAGATCTCATTGTGCTATCAAGTAACCTAGAATTTACAATGCCTAGCAAAGGCCATATGGAAACTTGGCCTGTTTAATAAAAATCCAACTTATTCTGAAATCCAAAACATTATTAGGAAGCTATTAAACTGAGATTAAAAAGAATAATCTTGAGTAAAAATAATTTGGCAAGGAAAAGCTCTACAAAAGCAGAACACCCTGACATTGGCACATATTTTTGTATGATAGAATAGCATATTCTTCCAAATGATATTTTTAAGTTTAAGTATGCTAGTTTTTCTCTGAACTTCAAAAGGTTGTATAGGAGAGTACAATTTAACATGTCCATCTAAATGTCCATTGCTTCTTGATCCATTTTTCTCCCCCATCTCGTCTTGTCTTTCTCCCTAGACCTTTTCCCCTTTCCTGTTTTCTTTAAGGTATGATAAAGTTTTTTAATAAGGATTTTTTATTGTTATTTTTGATTGATTGTTATTTTTATAGTGAGGATTGAACTCAGGCCTGTGCTCAGTCATCAGCTGCTCTTTTTTGTGTTGGTTTTATTTTTGAGATGGGGTTTTGCTTTCTGCCTGGGATGGCCTAAACCTACAATCCTTCCAGTCTCAGCCTTGGTTAGTGGCCGAACACTAACAATTCTCAGCTAATAGTTGAGAAAGAATCTTGAGAACTTTTCTGGCCAGGCTGCCCTTGAATTGTGATTCTCCCTATCTCTACTTCCTAAGTAGCTAGGGTTACAGCGATGAGCCATTGGTACCTGTCTAAAGTGAGAATATGGATCTATTAGATACAACTCATATAACCCCCAGTCATAATTACCCTTTTTCATTTAATTCCACATAGGGGAATGAACTCCAGATGTTAGACATGTGTGCCTGCCTTCAGATGCAATTAAGACATGCTTATAACTTAAGTCCAAAGTAGTACGTTTCCATAAGTTCATTGTAAGATGAATACTGGAGAATTATTACATTTAAGTAAAAGTAGAAAATATTCTGTAGTGTGTTTTTGGTTTTCTTTTTGAGTTATACTAATTCAGAGTCTTATAAGCTGGAAAGGATTCAGGCTTCTTTCTATGACCATTATCCATCAATGAAACCCTAAGTAAAGACAATCATCCATTCCATTTTTAAAGATTTCCTAGAAAAGATTCTATGATCTCTCCTAATTGATTTGGATGAAGGTTAAACTGTTTAAACTAGGGAGATTTTTTTAGAAAAGTTTTATAGTTTTCAAAGTATGCCAATAACACGTTAGAAATATTTAGGTAGTGATTAAGTTTTTCAATATATGTTCATAAATAAGACAAAGGGAACTGATTTGACTTTGGTACATCAGCTCCTTCTGGAGATGAACAGTGGAAAGGTGAAGTGGCCTGCAAGATAACACCAAATTTATAAATGAATAATAACAGAAAGCCACAGGTTTTTTTTAAAGATCTTAATATTTCGATGACCCATTGAAGAGTTATTACTCAAATGGGAGAACAGACCTTTGCTATGTGGGAAGACAAATGAGATTTGCAATTCCATCTGTTCCTACCCATGAATTAAAATAATCCCATCCTCCAATGGCATGAGATCAGTAATTGCTTGCTCAAGATGGAGAGCTGACCAATACTGATAAACAGATGTTCAGAATTACTCTGGACTTTAAGAAATGATAATACATATTGCTAACGTAATAATGCAGATTTTGGGACAACATAAATATGACTTTGCTTATGAGAATTTATGCATAGAACTCCAAAATTAGAATTTTTTTAAAAAATAAAGGTGAAAAGACAGCTTTGGAGATAGATAGTACACTGGGATCTGGGGGCAGAAATATATTTGTATATTCACATAAAACCACAATCTTAGTTGTTCTATCATATTAGTTTCCATTTGTTGGAGCAGTACAACATCAAAGTCATGATGTCCCAATATATTGCATTTAGCAGTAATGTAACGGACTCCGTGCAGAAATCAAAGTGAGAGTTTCTAAGTAGTTTCCTGGCAATTGAGACAGCAGGCTCTTTCATCTGCTCTGTAACTGTGGCAGTGCATTGATTTAAACTCCTTCTGAGATCTCAAATGCTTTTATATTCTTAGGTCTCTCAAGCAGCTTTTTTTTCCACAGTGATAAAATTCTAGCATTCAGCAGAATACCATCTTGTTTCCCCCAAAAGGAGAGGGCTTATTTCAGCTTTGCTACTAAACTGCACACGTTCGATAAGTAACATAGCTGTCCAAATGTCATCCTATTAAGAAATCTGGCTTTGAGTTCAGTTTTCTATGTTCTGACCATGGCAAATTGGATTGAAGGGAAGAAAAGAACAACAAATAGTCCTACAGATGTCAGTTTTCAAAGGTTCAGTTTAAGGAAGAAAAAAAAAGCACCCAATGGGATAAGTAGATCTGCTTACTATGTATTTTCAAAATGTTTTGTAATTATTCCACATCAGTAAATCCTAATTGTATGGAAGTCACTTGTTTTATTTTGTATATCATATTCTATTGTCAATCACATGACAGACCCTCTTATCTAAATTCTAAAATTATAGATCTTCTGACAAAGCTAAAGTCCTAGAATCCCCTACATCACAATGAAGAAGGAATTTTATAGGGCTTGGAAGACCATTTGCAATGTCAATATGTGACTAGGCTTCATTCTATTCTTAACCCAAGCTCCACTGAAGAGAAACTGGAGAGAATGAACTATTTCAGATCACCTTTTGCCAGTCTTGAAGTACATCCTCCAAGGTCAGCCCCATTCACCCCTACTTCAAAGAGTGTTTGCACTTCTACTGCACTTCCATTGCACTTTCTTGATGCCAGGCCGTGCCAATGGTGGCTGGAATGCTCAGTCACAGGACTGCAGGGTGCTACAGGGTAGCATCCACTGCTACCCTTTGGCTACTTGTATCTGTCCTTTCCAAATTGAACTTCTACTGGAGTCACATCTCAGTACCTGAACCAAGCAGTATTAGAGAGAGAGAGAAAAAAAAGAACCATACAGAGACCCAGCACTTCCAGCCTTTTGTGTGAAACTAGAGATACATTGGGCGAGTCATGCACACCATGGAAGACCAAAGAATGGCGATTTCTCTCTTTCAACTTCAAAGGTACTGCTGTTGAGAACTACGCTTCCCCACAGACACAAACACAAGACAAAAAAAGACTAGAGCAGGACCGAAGTCCTCCGCACAACAGGCTCTCATGCACCCCATTCTTTGGTTAGAAGCTGTGGCAGCAGTTTAGGGAAGCTTGGCCAGTCGGCCCCAGAGACAGCAGAAGTTTTCTATTAAAATAGTCTCTCATGTTCCTGGGCTAGGGCTTTGGTGTGGCCGCAGTTACTGGAGTGATTCTCAATCACTGTCTGGCCCTGTGTAGGCAGAGAACCTCTCAGGGTAAAAGAGGGGAAAGGAATAAAATGCAAACATCCAAACAATGACTGTCAGATGACTGAAATCCATAATGCCAGGTGATCTTTCTTTAGCCAACATAGTCAACACAGCTAGGGAAATGTGATTTATCCTGTTGTTTACTAAATTGCTACACAGAGTTTGGATGAGAGATAAATAAGAAGTTGGGATGCCTAGAGAGGAAAAGTCTATGTACGGGGAAAACTTACAATTCAGATTTTTTTTCTATGAATTATAAAGATGGATTAAGCTATGTGGTCCCTCAGCAACATAAGCAGACATTTAGTGTTCTAAGAAAATAACACAGTTTGACAACAATGAGAAGATTTTGTTAAAACAAAAATAACATCTCAGATTAAAATAAAAATAACACTGTCCACCTTTTCAGTCAAAGCACTCACGACACAGTCTTTGTTTGTTCTCCTATTATTGACAATAACAAATTTGAGAAAATACCATGAGAAATGTTATCAGGAAGTCAATGACTTTGACAGAGTTGCCAACATATTCTGGGATAAGAATATTCTGATTTAAAAATGAGTAATCCATGAGTTAGGTGCTATAGAATAGATAATACCTTATCAATAATCAAATTAAAATACTATAAGCAGAGTGCATATTTACAGAAGTCTGGGTAAACAGAGTAACAGGAAATATATATTACTTATTTTCTGAACTACAAGAGGTTGTACAAGGGGTCATAATTTAACATGTCCATAAAAATATCCATTGTTCCTTAATAAGGGTCACCCCTCCCATCATTCTTCCCCATCTTGTACATTTCTATGCACTTGTTTTCTCTCATATGTGGATCTTAATCTTGAAGTACAGCCTCCCAATCAAGCACCAGTGGCTCATGCCTGTAATCCTAACAACTCAGGAGCCTGAGATCTGGGGATCATGGTTGGAGTCCAGCCTACACAGAAAGTTCAGGAGACTCTTACCTCCAATTAACAACCAAAAAAGCCAGAATTAGAGCGTCGCTCAAGTGGTAGAGTGCTAGTCTTGAGTAATAAAAGCTCAGGGACAGCACTCAGGCTGAGTTCAAGTCCCAGTATTGACTCTTTCTCTCTCTCTGTCTCTGTCTCTCTCTCTGTCTCTGTCTCTCTCTCTCTCTCTCACACACACACATATAACCTCACATGTATACGTAGATACACAATTTAGTTGACTAAATTATAGTATATGCAGTCGTAAAACTCCATGGGATAAAGTTCTCAAATTAACAGACATTTTAACAAAAAGAATATCAGGAAGCTAGAATGATGTTTTAGTTGGGGAGGCTAGAGAGAGGGTAGTAGATGATTTTTAAACAAAGAACAGAGGACAAATATAGCTAGAATATTCAATATACATATGTGATAAAGGAGGTGGAAGAGTATATATTTTACAAAAAATAGTATATAAAAACATTAAAAACTCATTCTGCATTCCTTATACAAATAAAAATACAAAGATAAAAAAAATACAAAGATCACAAAATTTCTTCCAAGGGGCAGGGCACAGGGGTGTAGAAATAGTACTGTGAATTGTATAGTAGTTTAAAAAAATGTCTTTTAATGAAGACCAAGAATATAAAATGATGACCTTCAACTTCCAAAGCTGATCTGTTGGACTGTGTTTACAGATAAACAAAGTGTCTAAAAAGCAGTTTTATTTATGCATCATTCACTAAAAGGAATCCTACTGTATGATTTGTCAGTATGACAATCAACCTGATAGGTAAGAGTTTGAAAATTTAGGGACGACATTGACATATGGCTATGTGGTTTTTCTATTCAAATTCTACCTCTATACACAGAAGTCATGATATTAGAATGCAAATACCAGGGAATAGAGGCCTAAGCTGGGATGGTGATGGGCAAGAATATGGTCTATCATTCTTTTGCTTAGGGAGTTTATATTTTTCTGATTTGGGAATGGAGGAAGATTTTCACGCATCCCCATAAAATGCTCTGCCGTATTGGTTTGTGTGACATTCCGATCTTTCAGATACATGGGCTGGGCCACAAAGACTGCTGAAATATTCAGTCCACAAGGATGCTATTGCTCAAGTGGAGACACTTGGTATCTTGGAGACTGATTTGATCCATGTAACTATAGATGTAAAGGATGTAACTCTAGATGTAAACTCTTGGCCTCCACACTGTAGAAAAAAGTAACTCATAGACTTTTGGTGTTTAGTACAGTTTTAGATTTATAGAATAATTGAGAGGCTATAGGTAGAGTTTCAGATACTACTACTACTCTATGGTTTCTTCACTAATATCTTGCACCAATGTAGTATAAGTTACAGTTAATAAATCATCCATAGCAATACATTATTAACTATAGTTAGTAGTCTGCAAGATGGCTTGCTCTTTGAATTGTCAACTCTATAGATTTTGACAAATGCATAATATATTTGAATCATTAAAGTTTCATAGAGAATGGTGTCACTATCCTAAAATCCTGCCTCTGTGCCCCTCTGGCCTACCTCCCATCTTTCCTTAGCAAGCATTGATCTTTCTATTGTCTCAATTGTTCTGACTTCTCTAGAAAAATCACATACTTGAAATTACATAGCATGTAAATGCTCCTGACCCACTTCTTTTCCTTAGAAGCATGCATTTAAGGTTCTTCCATGCTTTTTAAGCTAGTACCTCTGATTTTTGCTCACTGGATGGAGCTCTTCAAAGGGAGTCATGCCTCCAGCCCCCCCATGGTTTTTCTCTGATCAAGATAGTTTATTTCATGCTATCACAATTCCACTATACAAATCCATCGGTGTGTTTATCCATTCACCTCCTGAAAGATTATCAGACCTTTCTTTTTCAATTTTAGTATATATCTTTTGAAAAAATAAAACCACTTTTCCTAAGTAGCCATAATAATGTTTTCACCGTTCAAAAGTACATAAGTCCCGAGTGTCACCGAATAATCATATTGCAATTTCCTTAACTGCCTCTAAATATTTTAATAGTTGGTTTACCCAAACCCAGGTCTACTGTATGACTGCATATTGCATTTTTTCCCCTGTCCCTTTAGTCTTTGTTACTTAGCTCAGCACCTTTTCCTTTGCATAGAGACTGCTATAGAAATCCCACAGCTGGGGTTTGACAGTTTTGCACGGTGCCCTTCATCTTTCTATTATATCCATTGGATCTCCAAACGTGTACTGTTTGAGTATCACTGAACTCCTAACGCTAGTCCACCAGGATTCTGTGTGCAAGGGAAGCTCAAAGTCTTTGAAGGAACCCATGTCAGGAATCATGCAAGGGATGAGTCACCTCTGCTCTTGCGCATGCTCTGTTATCCCCCCGGGCTTCAGTTTACCAGTTTATCATAAAGGAAGCAATTCCAGGACAGTGCAGTGAAAGATATGTATCAAGAAAGGATGCAAAGTTTTGTGTCTACTCTAAGAAGCCCCACCAAGGTGTTTTTTGGCCTAAGAGGCACTCACAGGGGTTAAGAAGGGCGAAGGACTACCTGTGTTTGGAATCCTGTGAACTGGACAAAGCCGCCCTTACAGTGGGAAAGCTGGATGTGAGCTACAGACTTCACAGTCCTCTTTTGTAGCTCTCATTTCTTTATGCTTTCCTCAAGTTCCTTTGTGCTTGTTGTACTTTGAGTAAAAATGAGTTCGTAGCTATTATCTTGTGAACCTTGATAAGTAGGTTCACAACTTGGACTGCATTTAGACCTTATAATAACACCTTAACTAAATAGTATTGCTTTCTTCAGTTCATAGCTATGTTAAAATGAAGTTATGAAGATAAAAGACTTTGGCATAGACCACAAAGCTAACGAATAGCAGAACAAAGATTAAAAACCTGCCTCAATCTGCTCACAAGAATCTCTCTTGTAGCCACCCTAGTGACTGCAATTCACTGCTACAAATGCATCTGTCTCTCCTGTCACACAGGAATATCCCTATCTATCAATCTGTCTGTCTTTCTGTCTTATCTCCTTGATACTTCTTGATTAAAACCAGAGTAATGTCCCATAAACTCATTCAAAGTTGAAAATGTATTTAATATACCTGACTTACCAGTGTCACAGCATAAGCACAGGAAAGAACACACATTATTGACCTGTATGTGTTCCAGGGCAGTCTAGAAGCTCATCTCACAGAGTTCTTATAAAAATTCTATCATAGAGAAATACCCCTAGATACCTAGTTTACTGCCTAAAATACTGCATATAACCTAGAATACTATAACTATGTTTTGCTCACCAGTTCCCTGCACATACTACTAATATGTATGTACCTAGTACACTATATATACTAATACTACACATGCACAGAATATACCATAACCATATTTTGCTCACCAGTACACCCAGTGTTTACTAGATAAACACCTGCCCTTGGAAGTCAGTTGCTGGTAGATCATGCTGATAATTCTAGTAATTCAGGAAGCTGAGATCTGAGGACTGTGGTTTCAAGCTAGCCTAGGCAGGTATCTTTATGAGACTCCCATTGCCAAGCAAATAGTCAGAAGTGGAGCTGGGCTCAAATGGTAAAACATCACCCATGAGCAAAAAAGCCAAGGGAGAGTGTAAAGCCCTTGTTCAAGTCCCAGTACCAGCAAAAGAAAGTTCTGTGTCTGGGATATTATTTGTCCAATATATAAATTAATGAAGCAATGTAAAGACATTGAAAAAGTGCTATTTAATGACAAGCATAATTCTTTTCTATCAATGATACATTTTTATCTCACTCTAATTATGCAAATATATCATAATTTGGAATTCATAACAACCCACAATAGAATAGTTTTCTTTCAACTTCTACCGCATTTAGCATCTGTATCACTTATTGCACTATTGAAACATCAATTTATTTGCATTATTGCTTAATTATTCTTTGGGTATACAGCATCTGTCCAGATGCAAAGAAACAGTTCTACTTCTTTTGCCATTTTGTCTTGATAATCAAAATACTATTTGCTCAACAAAGCTGGACAGAGCTTCTTTATGGATTTTTGATCATCTGGTGTTCTGGATCTTGACAGCAAGCATTGATATATTCTTTTTTCTTTTGGTAATCTTCTTTAATAATAACTGAAGGAATGTATAACTCAGAATTTGTAAGGATATATTTTAACAGTGATTGAACATAGTATAAAATTCAAGATACGCAGTGTTCTAAGCTATCAATTTTTAAATGTGTAAGTATGTACAGTAAAATATTCATATATGGCTATCTACTTTCTAGTTACATTAAAGGACAGAAAAAAATGTAGCCCAGAGAGGAAAAATATGTTTTATTCCTAGATTCTTATATTTAATTTTTACAAGTTCAGCCTCCAGAGTAGTCTAGTTTTCTCTTTGGATCAAGACAAATATTTTCATTTTAAATAACTCAAATTATTCCAAGTTCCTACTTTAAATAACATCAGCACTTCATCAGCTTACTCTAAGAAGTTCAAAGTAAATGATCAAATTTACTACTGAGTCAATTTGTGCAAATATTGACATTCAAAAAGATTTGCCCTCTTCTAATACATGACCTGCAAAACCCCTGCATCTGTGCAGCACACACATTCTGTTTGTAGGTGTGTGTGAGGTGTGTGTGTATGAGTGTGCGTGTGTGTGTGTGTGTGTGTGTGTGTGTGTGTCTGTCTGTCCTGTTACCTGTTTCCTCATATATCATTCTGGATTTTGAGCATAGACAGAAATCATACTCAGAAATCATTCACTTATTCATTTCAGCAAATACTAATTTATGAACCAATCTTCTGGCTTCTTTCCACATTCTTTTTTTCCCATTTTAAAATATTTATTTTATTTATTTTTTATTGTGAGAATACCATACAGAGGAGTTACAATTACATGGGCAAGATAATGAGTACATTTCTTATCAAGCATTGTTGCCTCCTCTTTGTTTCCCCTTTCCCTCCCCTTCCCATACTCCCCCACCTCCTCCCACCCGATCCCCCCCCCCACACACCAAAGTTGTGAAGTTCGTTTTTCGACATAACGACTTGTACATCTCATTGTTGCAATGGGTCCACATGTATCCCTAGTTAAACGATTTGTTTTTGCCCTTCCCCTCCACAAATTATACCAATATCAAATACAGTGAAAGCAGGGGTTATACCGTGGTGAAGGGACATACAAAGCAACAAAGAAATCATCTTATAAATATGTTAGAAACAATCACAAGAAAGAAAAAACATTTGAATACTTATCTTGGGGTCCATTCCCCTAACATCAACTTATCTGACCTTTTCTGCTTGACTCAGACATATACTAGTTACTGCAAATAAGGGAAACCATGGGACCTATGTTTCTTTGGGCCTGGCTTACTTCACTTAATATAATTTTTCCAAGTCTTTCCATTTCCTAACTATACTAAACAATACTAAAGCTACCAGCACAACTATGTTTATTGAAGCATTATTTACCATAGCTAAGACATGGAACCAACCCAGATGCCCCTCAGTAGATGAATGGATCAAGAAAATGTGGTATATATAGACAATGAAATTCTATGCCTCCATCAGAAAGAATCATATTCTATTATCAAACAAAGCTCGTGACTACAGAGCCTTGAGGTAGTGTAGCATTATTTTCTATCTGTCATCTACTACACAGCTGTTGTGAAGGCCAAATGAAATAAAAATTATGGAGGACAGTTTACCAAGAAGACAGTGTTGGTATATATGTAACACACCAACTCTCATTCAGTGGTAAAAATAACTAACTACATTCTAAATTTTTATCTTAATGCAAAACTAATTCCTTTGGGATAAGATGATTCTTATCTCCTCACATGAACTGATCAACTTCTAAGATAAGTTACTCCACTGAATCCCAGGACAGAAAAATGATCATGCCTACATTTTAAACAACTTAATTGCCAAAAATAACCAAACAACATAGAGTTTTGAGAGCAGGAAATGCCTGCATTTCAGCTGTCATGATTTGAGAGTATGAAGTCCAATTACCATGTCCTCTCCACAAGTCAATACACTGTAGGCTTTAAGCCAGTTATTAGTATAAATTAGGCTAAAGGAAAGACAAAATAAATGCAGGTAATTTGGATTTCATATGTTTTATATTTTAGTCTTGTCTAGAAAAGTCATACTTCAAGCCATTACTTACATTCTGAATCAATAGCACACATTACATAATTATATAATTCTCTGGCTTAAAATGGTACCATTTTTCTAAACTCTTTTACTCTGTGTCTTATGGAGAGGCCATGTCCTATGAGAATGCAATATTCTTTTACTATGCAAAACCAGGCGTGTATACATGTGCATGTGCATGCGCACATACATGTAATGTAGTGGTACATTTAGCCATAGTGAACTCACCAGTGATTGAACAGATATCTTTTCTTCCATCATTGTATTAGTGATGAGTCTTACAACTTTTCTCTCACCTGGTGCACTTCGGTGTCACATGAATGCAGTTAGAGTCCATCATGTAATGACTGTTCTAGAGGTATGGTAAACAGATCGTGGCTCATGCCCATAAAAGCATGACAACCGAAATCCTATCACTTTCCACATGAAGAAATATGCCAAATATTGACATGTGTAACATGTCTATACTTGTGGGGTTAAACTAGCTATCTTAAACACAAGTTTGACATTTTGATTTTTTACACATATTGCCATTTTTTTGTTGTCTTACCAATAAAGGACAATTGATCTGAGGGTAATGAAGGCTTATGTGTACATGTCCTACTTCTTATTTACAAGAAGTATTGAGATTTTCCTCATTCAGATCCCTCACCTTAAAGAAAAGAAGTCAAGAGTAAGCCCTGTCTGCATGGGGGTAGAACCACAGAATGGATTAGGGGTGGTTAATTAGGAACATTTATTTTTCAAGACTGAAGAGTCTGGTTTGAGTTTTCAACAGGTTGATGAGTCAGGCAAATATTAACATGTGGGAAATCTGACCAGTCAGACACAACAGTAAAGCTGACTATTCCAAAAAGATGAGTTACTAAAAACAAGATAAAAATGTTTTAAGGATCATAAACTTAAAGATATGCATAATGTAGATTTCATTTCTTTTCATGGGGTCAAGAATGTCTTTGAGGGGCTGGGAAGGTGGCTGAGTGGTAGAGCGCTTGCCTTGCATGCCTGAGGTCCTGGGTTTAATTCTTCAGCACCACATAAGCAAAAAGAAAAAAGCCGGAAGTGGCGCTGTGGCTCAAGTGGTAGAGCGCTAGCCTTGAGCTGAAGAGCTGAGGGACAGCGCCCAGGCCCAGAGTTCAGGCCCCATGACCGGACTCCCCCCTCCCCCCTCCCCTGCAAAAAAAAAAAAGAATGTCTTTGAGAAGGACAAAGGGTGTGGCCTGTGAACTATGCACTCTTTAGGCACTTACTGTCTCTTTTTTAAAATATGGATTAATCTAGACCTCTAGCTGTCATTCATCTCTCTTTTGGCATCTGTCCATAAGCATGTGCCCATGGAGCTATTTGGGGCCCATTATTATTTTCATCATGGTGAATCATTTATAAGAAGCAAAGTTCCCATGGGGTCTGGGTGAGAGACAAGAGACACATCCACTTACCAGCCCTGGAGCACATATGTATTTTCAGTGTTTGTCTGCAGAGTAGGACAATCCTGAAATCTCTGCAAGGTCCAGTCTGTGGCCAGAAAAAAGTCACAGTTTTCCCACACTCCCCCCACCCCTGCCTCCAAACTCACAATTCCAGGAACGATTCCTCTTTTTCTTTCCATGATCATCTTACACGAAATTTCTTCAACTAAATAGTGTGACTGGCATTGTTGTCCTGTCTACTGCTTTCAGTCCTTCAGTCCATCATTACTGTTGTCCTACCTGCTGTTCTAGTTCTTTCTTTGCACTCTTGACTTCAACCAACTTGTCTACACTTACAACAGTTAGAATGAGTATTCAAAAAATAATCATTCCTCGCCACTCCTTAAAACTAATGGGTGCCATGCTTTGAAAAGATGGAGTACTTTTTTAGTAGAAGTTACTGTGGCTGTACTTCGTTGTGTATCTAATTCAGGACATTTGAAGCTTCATCTTTTTTTTCTTTTTTTTGGGGGGGGGAGTCTGATCATGGGGCCTGAACTCTGGGCCTGGGCGCTGTCCCTCAGCTCTTCAGCTCAAGGCTAGCACTCTATCACTTGAGCCACAGAGACACTTCCGGCTTTTTTCTTTTTGCTTGTGTGGTGCTAAGGAATCGAACTCAGGGCCTCATGCATGCAAGGCAAGCGCTCTACCACTGAGCCACCTTCCCAGCCCTTGAAGCTTCATCTTAAGTCAGTTTTCCACACTATCGCACACGGCCTATTCTATTCATACATGTTTAAGCTCAAACTCATCATGCTCCATCATAGGATGACTTGAGGGCTGAAATACAAAGTTTCTATTTTATGTTTAGATCAAATATTTAGATGACTTATTACTGAAAAGTGACCTATACTTTCCTTTGCCTTTCTGTTGCTCTGTTTAAAATAATGACTACATTCTCAACAAAAGGTCATTGGTGTCAATGGACAGAACAGAGGATCAGATCACGTGTGGTAATTGCAAATTAATGCTCTCCTGGAAATGCATTGACTATTCACTATTGATCCACAGTTGAATTGCAGAGACTACTGAGAAGGAAATTTTACTTTCCTGAGCTTTGTGCGGTGAGAGGAAGGATTTGCACATGCACACACGTGTGTGTGTGTGTGTGTGTCTTTATTGTTTGTTCCACAGTACAGTTTTTCTTTCGACTGAAATTTTCTCTGTTTCCATTCTTAATTTCTAACAGTGAGATGACTTGTAAGTTGTCATTAGAATACATACAAATTCATGATTCTGTCTCCAAAGCTGTTGAGAAATCGACCATGCTCTAACGAAGATGCATATCCCACATAGTTGACACACAGACACATATTTCTAGAGGGCCAAGCTTATGAAAGCTCTTCCTCTTAGTTAAGATAGAAATACATTTGGTTCTCTCTCCTCCAGAATTGTACTCTGTTCAGTAGTCTGCAATAAAATATTCTAAACTTTCCCTAAAAGCATTTTACCTGGATAACATTGATGGCATGATTTTCTTTTTTTTTTTTTAGGATAAACTTGTTATATGAAAACAAATACATAAGTCTATTCTGAGGATCATCTTTAGGGTATATATGACGAAGTTGCAAAAAAATCTTATAGGCCAAATATCTACACACTTTTTCACAGAATATTTCTGACACTATCCAGTATCAAAATTTTAACTAGTAATAAATTTTTTACCTTGTACAACTCACAAGTTTTCATCTCAATACTGAACTTATTATGTACCTAGTTCAGGCAAAAGTCATCTGGTGTAAGCTTAGTCTGTAACTATGTATTGGAAGTCAATTGAAATGAAGAGATATTCCGATAGCAATTTCCTCTACTATTTATTATAAACCTTAAATTTACTGATTTTCTAACTTCCATAAAAGTCTTTGGAGAAATGTTCCAAGGCCTGTAAGAACTGTGATATTGCCTGTAGCATCTTTCATACTCATCATTTGCAGACTTGCAATTTATACTGCCAAAATAAATGTATACCCAAGTTTATTTTCTTATTCTTTATTCCTTGGTAAATCATTATCATCTATTCCAAGAAAACCTTTAATAAATGTCAATTGTATGACTAGAATTACATAAGTCTGGTACCATGTCTCCTAGGAGTTTATAATTAATTAGAAGCAGACATGATCAGAGTTGGTACTCAATATACAATTAAACTGAGAGCTGGACCAGACTGCAGAAGGTTCCTTGACATGCCAATCATAGATAATGAGAAGGCTGGCAGGGCTCTGTAATCTGGGGCAGCTTCCTCTGTAATCTGAGGAAACTGGGACTGATACCCTTTAACATATTCAATATCATTTCTCTCTTCTAACAAGGCAATAAGAAAAACACTCCAAGTTCTGTTTTGTAGATGAATAAACCAAGGTTTGTAGATGTTTAAAAATAAACCCAGCTTAATCCAGCTAATAAATGGTGAGGTCAGGAGTTATGCAAATGATCATGGGACCTCACAACTTCTACTATTGGCTTCCATGGTTATTTTAATGGCAAGAGAACCATACAGAACACATAGCCACAGCTACATTATGAAGAATATGCAAGACAAGAATGAACTGAAATTTTTCAATTGTGTCAGAATCAACAGATGCTTCTTAGATGAATTCCTGAAGAAAAAGGAACTTCATCTGAGAACTGGTATCTCACACGTGCAATCCTAGCTACTCAGGAGGCTGAGATCTGAAGATCCCAGTTTGAGACTAGCCCAGTCAGAGAAACTTGTGAGAGACTTATCTCCAATTAATCAGCAAAATGCTGGAAGTGGATTTATAGCTCAAGTATTAGAGCATAATCACTGCGTGAGCTAATTGAGCACACAAGGCCCTGAGTTCAAGCCCCAGTACCTGCCCCAAAAAATTTAACCAACAAATTAAAAACAACAAAGTTCAGAACAATGATTTGTAAAGTGGAATGCTAAACCAAAAACCATATCTTGTATAGAGGACCAAGGCAGAACTATATAGCTGTTAGTTTCCTCAGTAATAAGAGGTACTATTTACTGTTATAAAACAAATCTCTGAGCTCTGATATACTTTTTGGTTTACAGATGTAGGCATTCTGTTTAACAATGTCTTATTTCCCTTTACTCTTTCCTGCTCTACCCCACCCCATTCTGCCTTCAGACACATCCTATTTAAAAATCAAATGTTAAACCAATAAACAATCACATTTTCTGATCTTGGAAGATGAGTAGGAAACCTTAATTCACTCCATAAACAACAAGCTAGGAAGAGAGTCAGGAATACATAAAAAAAAGAAGAGGAAGATGAAATAGCAGCAAAACTACCTCACATCAAGAAGTGATGATTAGATTTTTTTCCAAGAACGTTTGAAAGGTAGTTTGTTCCAGATAATTGTGAAGGTGGTGACCGAACATGAAACTTATAAATAAACCTGCACATACTTTCTCATAGGGTCAGGAAAAGAAAATCATTTAAGGTTGGGTTTATTAGTATTACAAAGAAAAATCACTTCTCCAATAAGCAAAGGTGAATTAAACAAGAACAATAAACAAACAACAACCTGATTTCAACACATTATATATAGATATAGATATGGATATAGATATAGATATAGATCTGTTTTGGGTCCATTAAAATAAGGATAGTTGTCATGAAGCAGAGAGAAATGTCACCTAATAAGAAAAATAGCTATGATCCATGAACCTCATTTCAATAAGACAATAATCCAGGGTCATTTCCAAAATGTAATGGAAAATATCGATAACTGGGATAGATTATATAAAGTAAAATAGTGTGAAATAAAACTGAGTTGGGTGATTGGAAACTCTTTGGGAGGGAACTATTTATAAAATGTGTATTTGTGATGTGTTTTCAGACTTTGTTGCAAAAAGAAATACTTAGAATGGCATCATCTTTTCAGCTTTTAAACAGTAGGGAAAGTTTACTAATCATACTACAGCATTTTATGATATGCTAAACAGATTTGTGTTCAATTGATATTAGATTAATATTTAACCATGCTTCCTTTGTATAGAACATGAATGATGAGTTTGTAGCACTAGCATAGCATGTGCATCCCATGTTAATGAAGAATTTGTGTTGATAAAGGCAGATTTGGGTGCCAATGCCTATTGGGAATAGTAAAAATGAATCTATCTTTGCAAATAGTGTATGAACAGCAAAGGGAGCTCTCACTAGCCCTATACAAGAGGAGAATGAACTCTCAGAAAAAAAAGATGAATTAACAATGATCAAGATGCCCTGTAGGTACAGGGCTGATAAGACCAGCTAGGCCATTTGTTGATGGGTCTTAGGAAACAAAGAAGAGGGAAGAGTGGCCTGTAAAATGTAAAGACCTTGTTTCTCCTTGGAGACTTGTCATTTTCCCGTTGCAGCTCACTGAACTTAAAGTAACCCCTGGCAACTTGATCATGGCCTATACTGCCAGAGGGATTCTGCCTCTGAATGTCTTGTACCCCTCTCCATTTGCCCCTGTGCTCTCTGAAACATAACAGGAAGGCAAACACAAACAATGGGGTAAAATAAGAAATCAGAGTTTTCTTATCCTACGGGTGGAATAAACTCAAGGACATTACAAATGTCCCTATATATGACATGATGTCACAAATCTACAATCTCTAAGATGGAGTTAGAAATGCTTACTGATTTACCCACAGTTTTGTATGTGTTAAATGAATGAAAGCAAAAGACATTTTGAAAAATAGAAGGTAATATTTAGCAGACGATTAATATTCTTTACAGTATATTCACTATGGCCTAGATCTTTGTAACTCTCTATGCAATCTAGGCTTTTGAACCCTAACTTAGCAACACAGCCTATAAAATGTTGAGATGGGTTTTAAAATAAATATTTAATTATCTACATCCAAACCAATGTGGCCTTTTCAAAATAATCACCTTAGAATATTTTGGCACTGCTCAGAATAATTTTCTGACTTCTTTTGAAGCTTTTTATTGAGGTCAACTATGAACTGACAGAAAAAAAAAGAGACTGAAGACTTGTAGCTAATTTACCTACCAACTTTTTTCACTCATTTGAGCTGCTTGTAGGAATTTAAATTGATTGTGAAAGTATAAAGGTTGTTATTGGTGGTACTCAAAATGTATTTCCTCCTAGAATGACCTATTTTCATCCTTTCTGGGATGGATAAGTTATGATACGGTTATTCAACATCAGTTACGTTCAATCTCAACTCATTTCAAATGGAAGATCAACAAAGAAAGCACAGTGTTTAAAATAAGCTGTGGTGTAAAAATAACAAAACAACTGGGAAATATGTGTATTTGGGGGTTGCTTTTTCTGGGGCTTGAAGTCAGGGGCTGGGTGCTGTGTCTGAGCTTTCTTGCTCAAAGTTAGTGCTGGTGAATTAAGGGAAAGACTAGGTCTAAGTAAGTCACCTTGTTTTCACAGACAGGAGATGGGGGTTGTGTACCCAGCTTTCAAGGTGAGTTAAGCCATTCTTTGAATTATAGCTATGCCATGTTATTTAGACCTAGAGAGGATATGCAAATAAAATGTTGTTTTGCCCCAGAGTGTCCCTGCTCTTGGTGCCTGTTAGGGTGCCTTTGTTTACACTGGGACTTTGTCTCCACCCCAACATGTGGTTTTTGTCTTTAAAACTTTGGTGTAAGCTGTGTTCTGGGGCTTCTGGTCCACCATGCAGTTACTGGCCTTCTCAGAAAGACTCCTGATTCAGTCTTTCAAAATGTGTCCTCTCTGTTTTCTCATGGCCGCATTTTTTTAATATTTATTTTTTTATTGTGAAAATACTGTACAAAGGGGTTACAATTACATGGCCAAGGTAATGAGTACATTTCTTATCAAGCATTGTAGCCTCCTCTTTTGTTTCCCCTTCCATCCCTTCCTATCCACCCCCCCACCACCACCAAAGTTGTAAAGTTCGTTTTGGACATAACAACTTGTACTTCTCATTGTTGCAACGGGTCCACCTGTATCCTTGTTTAAACGACTTGTTTTTCTCCTTCCCCTCCACAAATGATACCAACATCAAATACAGTGAAAGCAGGGTTCTACTGTGGGGGAGGGACATACAAAGCAACAAAGAAATAATCTTATAAATCCGTTAGAAACAATGGCATGAAAGAAAGAAAACATTTGAATACATATCTTAGAGTTCATTTCCCTAACATCACCTTATCTGATCTTTTCTGCTTGACTCATACATATACCAGATATTGCAAATAAGGGAAACCATGGAACCTATTTGTATATGAGGTACCTTACAACACTCGCACCCACCAGAAGATTTTTTGTTTTTCCCCAAAGTGTAAAAAGGGAGATATTCAGGCACTGGACACACTTATGCCTATAGTCCTAGCTACTTAGGAAGCTGAGATATGAGAAATTGGATTCAAAGTCAGCCCAGGCAGAAAAATCCTAAGACTCTTATTTATAATTAACTAGCAAAAAGATGGAAGAGGAGCTGTGGCTCAAATGGTAAAGAGATAGTCTTGAGTGAAAAAGTTAAGGGACAATGTCCAGGCCCTAAGTTCAAACCCCAGTAATGGCACAAGGGGAAAAAAATGAAAGGGAACTGATATTTTAAAACTTCAGTGAAGTGTATGAAGACTAGCAAAGAAGTGAAAGTTGTAGGAAACAGAAATCTCTGCATATTAAATAAGAAAAAGGGAAGAGAATATAAATTATCTGTTCACAGCCCCCAAATTTAGACACTATTTTAAATGGCATGTGGCTAGCTTATAGTTAGTTCCTTTCGAATTGAAAATACTTATCTTGCAATGATACTTTTTTGCCTATAGTAAAATCATATTTCAAAAATATTAGATTTAATTTCCATTAACTTCCCTGAAATTTAGATGTGACTCTTTTGTCAAGTGGAGAATAGGTAGTCACTTGAAGGCATAATGGGTTTCCATTTAATTTCTTCTCTTTGCTTATAAACAAAATTTGTTCTACTGGAATCAAGATGCTTTTTAAAATTACAACCTTTTGCAAATAACCTTCCATTAAAGTAATTTCAAATAATGTAATAATTAACATAGTAATTAGATTTTCATTGAAATGATACCAAGACCATATTTTTTCTTATATGTTATTGCAATACTATAGTTTCTATTTTTTTTAAATAACCACTTGCAAATTGCTCTTGAAATTCTAAATTAAATACTCATTAGCGTGAGGAAATAAGAAATTGCATAATGGAAAGAAAAATGTCTCCTTTTACTAGTTATGTGAAACAGTTCTGATGCCCTTTAAAAATCCTTTTGAACATAACCAGCTCTTTTTGGTATATCATATTCTGGCTTTCAAGTGAAAGATGGAAGTAAAAGTAAGAAATCGTTGAATAATTCTTTTCCACCTACCCAAGAAAATATTTAGAGTACAGTGTCTAAAATTTTTACCTCCTAGCCATCAATAAAGTTAGAGCCCTGAAGTCTTCATATCCATTATCACTAAGATAATGATGGTAACTCAGCTGTCCTTGGATAGAAACAGAGCCACTTGCTGCTCCAATAATGCCTCTTTCCTCTAACTTAAAAAAAATCTATTTCTCTGGTCATATTTCAAAGATTCCATTCCATGAAAGTGGCTGTGATTACTGTGAAAATCTGATTTGGTTGTTGGAGTCCAGTGAACGATTGTCACGTGACCTTGACACTCTACAGCAAAGACCCATTGAGCTTTTCCAGTTGTGTTTGCAGGACTTTCTATTATCTTCAGTTAAAAAAAAACCCATACCAAAAAAAGACAAAAATGAAAAATAACCCATATAATCTCAATAAAGGTTAAGATCATAAGTATATATACATGACCTCAAGACTTCTTACAATTTTTGACATTGTGAGTCCATCAAAAGTTTGAAGAGCTAGAACTCTAAGGGCTTTGTCATTAAGTTAAATGATGCAAATCCATAGTCCATGTAAAAGAAGTAACATAGGTCTTACTATCTCTAACTCTATATAATGTAGTTGGATGAACATTTTCTGATGAGATCTATTACTAAAAATCAACTGACAGGTTGGATTTAGCCTCCATACAAATGCTTAACTAGTGTTTCAGCAGAAATTGTTGACTATGATTAAACTAGAGAAAGGATCCATTCATCTACTGAAGGGCATCTGAGTTGGTTCCATATCTTAGCTATGGTAAATAATGCTGCAATAAACATAGATGCGCTGGTAGCTTTAGTGTGGTCTTGTTAGATGAATGGATCAAGAAAATGTGGTATTTATACACAATGGAATTCTATGCCTCTATCACAAAGAATGACATTGCCCGGTTTGTTAGGAAATGGAAAGGCTTGGAAAAATTATATTAAGTGAAGTAAGCCAAGCCCAAAGAAACATAGGTCCCATGGTTTTCCTTATTTGCAATATCTAGTATATGTATGAGTCAAGCAGAAAAGGTCAGATAATGTGATGTTAGGAAAATGAACCCTCAGATATGTATTTAAATGTTTTTTTTTCTTTCATGTGATTGCTTCTAACGCATTTATAAGATTATCTCTTTGTTGTTTTGTATGTCCCTCCCCCACAGTACAACCCCTGCTTTCACTATATTTGAAGTCGGTATAATTTATGGAAGAGAAGGGGAAAATCAGTCGTTTAAGGATACTGGTGGACCCATTGCAACAATGAGAAGTACAAGTTGTCATGTCGAAAACGAACTTTACAACTTTGGTGGGGGGGGGGAGGATTGGGTGGGGGGGCGGGGAGAGGCTGGGAAGGGATGTTAAGGGTAAACAAAGGAGGAGGCTACAATGCTTGATAAGAAATTCCTCACCCACCTCCCACTTATCTCAATGTTTGACCTTTTACATCTTTAGACTTCACATATTATAAAAAAAAAGTCAAGTATTTTCCTTTCTTTGTGTAGCTTAGAGATCTTACTTAGTGTCATGTCCCCCTCATTCATTCAAATAGAAGGATCTGTTTTTAAATCAAGGCTAAATAATATTGTATTTTACATAATTTATAATCATATTCAATTAGTTTTGCCTTTCATCTGCTGATGGTCACTTAAGTTGTTTCCTTTTCTTGGTTGCTGTGAATCATGCTTCAGACACCTAGAAATGCAGATCTGACCACCTCACCCCAGTTAGAATGGCTATAATCAAGAACTCTAATAACAACAGATGCTGGAGGGGATGTGGACAGAAGGGAACCTTACTTCATTGT
>NW_012267458.1:261849-288423 GCF_000151885.1 Dipodomys ordii
CCCATGGTTTCCCTTATTTGCAATATCTAGTATATGTCTGAGTCAAGCAGAAAAGGTCAGATAAGTTGATGTTAGGGAAATGAACCCTAAGATATGAATTCAAATGTTTTTTTTTCATGTGATTGTTTCCAACATACTTATAAGATTATTTCTTTGTTGCTTTGTATGTCCCTCCCCCACAGTATAACCTCTGCTTTTACTGTATTTGATGTTATAATTTGTGTAGGGGAAGGGGATAAACCAATTGTTTAAATAGGGATACAGGTGGACCCATTGCAACAATGGGACGTACAAGTCATTATGTCGAAAAATGAACTTTACAACTTTGGTGGGGGGGAGAGGAGGGTGGGTGCAGGGGTCGGGGGAGGATGGGATGGGAAGGGGAAACAAAGGAGGAGGCTACAATGCTTGATAAGAAATGTACTCATTATCTTGGCCATGTAATTGTAACCCCTCTGTACAGTATTTTCACAGTAAAAAAGAAAAAAGAAAAAAAAGAAATGCAGATCTAGGTACAAGGTGTCCATTTCATTTCTTTTGCATTTTTCCCCAGAATACGGTAGTCAATATATATTGTCTTCCATAAAACAGAAACATTTGCAGAATGGAAACTGACATTCCCACTAACAGGGCACAAGGTCTCCCCTTGCCCTGCATTCTGCTCAAACACTTGCTGATCAAAGCTATCATAATAGCTTTGGATCTTATTTTGGGTTTGGGGTTTTCCTGAGAATTTGTGATGTTGAACATATTTTGGTGTACCTACTCATTGGACTTTTATGTCTTCTTTGGAGAAATATCTTTTTAGATTCTTTGATTTTTTTTTTTTTTTTGGTCAGTCATGGGACTTGAACTCTGGGCTTGGGTGCTGTCCCTGTGCCCTTCAGCTCAAGGCGAGCGCTCTACTGCTTGAGCCACAGCGCCACTTCTGGTTTTCTAGTGGGTTTTTATTATTATTATTGGAGATAAGAGTCTCACGGACTTTCCTGCCCAGGTTGGCTTTGAACCGTGATCCTCAGATCTCAGCCTCCTGAGTAGCTAGGTGCCACTGGCATCCGGCTTCTTTGATTATTTTTAATAAGGCTGTATTCCTTCCTTCTCCTTCCTTCATTATAACCTTCTCTCTCTTTTCTCTCTTTCACTCTCTCTTTTCTTCTTTCTTTCATCTGATTCTCCTTCCTTCTCTTTTCCTTTCTTTTAAAAAAACGTTAAGAGTTTTTATTATGTTGTTCCCTTAAATGATACATGGTTGGTAAATATTTTCATTCATTCTATAGGCTGTCTATTTGCGGTTCATTTCCTTTGATGTGGAGATTTTCCCCATATTTTCTTCCAGGAGTTGTATTGTTTTAGGTGTTATTTAGAACTTGAACTCAATTTTAGCTGATTATCTCACCATTCTACCTATTAAATCTTTGGGAGTTATATTTAGAATTGTTAATTCTTCAAGCTTTAGTTTATTTCTGAACCCTCTGTTCTCTTTCATTGTTCTATGTTTTCTGTTCTTGTGCCATCAACATTCTTTTAATTACAGAAATTTTGTGATATAATTTTAAATCAGGAGTTGTGATGCTTGAACCTTTTTTTTTCTTTTCTCCCCTCAGAATCCCTCTGGCAATTCAGTCTTTTGTGATATTTTGTATTTCTATTTCAGAACAAGCTAATACATCTCAAGGAACTAAAAAAGGAAAGAAAATATAAAAGTCCAACATTAGTAGAATAGAATAAGGAATTATGTCGGTAATAAAAATAACTTTCTGTAAAATCAATAACTCATGACATGATGTCTTGCTGAATTTGCTAAACATTTTAAAATGAATATATGGTAATCCTTCACTGATTTTTACCAAAGTTGAAGGAAATTTCATACTTATTTGATGAAGCCATTATTATCCTGATATTAAAGCTATGAAAGAATTTTATAAGAAAAGGAAATTATATATCCTTAATGAACATCTCTAACAGTAATTGAATTCAATGGTGAACTGAATTCTACAGCATTGTAAAGGACTATCCATATGATCAAGCGAGATTTAACTCTTGGATCTGAGGATTTTTCAAGCCATACAAATCAACAGGTGTGATCTATCACACAAACAGAATAAAGGACAGAAAACAAAAAAAATCTCAATAAATACAAGGAAATAGTCTCAAATTAATATCATTTCATGATAAAAATTGTCCAGAGATACAGAGGTACTATAAATTAACACAATTAAGACAATCATACTTAATGGTAAAAAATGGAAAGCTTTCCTTCCAAGATCTGGAATGAGGATACCTACTCTATATTTCTGTTTAGCATACTATTAGAATATCTAGCCAGAGCACTACGATGAGAAAAAGATATAAAATCCAAAATCAGAAATTATCTCTGTAGATGGTATAGTCTTATATAAAGAGAAAGCTCTAAAGTTTCCACCATAAAACAAATTCAGTAAAATTTCAGGATACAAAACCAACATAAAAATTAGTAGCACTTCTATAACTATTAGACAAAGAAAATAAGCTCATTATGATATTATAAAACATTAGAATAAATTTGACTAAGTAGGCAAAAGATATCTACAGGGTCAACTATGAAACTTGATGAAAGAAATTGAAGAATACAGATACAAATAGGAAGACAGCATGTTTTTATGGTTTAACAACTAATATTGTTAAATTGTCCATACTACTCAAAGACATCTACAGATTCAATGACATTCTCATAAAAATTTCTATGGTATTTTTCAAACGAATAGGAAAAAACATCCACCAAATATGTCTGGGTTAAAGTGGTGGAGTCTACCATTGAAATGTTGGCATCCTTGTCTAGGTTATAGAAAAAGATAATAAAAATAAATAGGGCCACTAAGAAATGATATATTCCTAGCAGGAGTAAA
The DNA here is from genome assembly GCF_000151885.1 of Dipodomys ordii. Lineage (NCBI taxonomy): Eukaryota > Metazoa > Chordata > Mammalia > Rodentia > Heteromyidae > Dipodomys > Dipodomys ordii. The sequence goes on from NW_012267458.1 coordinate 264,735, forward strand.
AAGACTTCAGTGAAAAAAAGTCATCTATTAAATGCAATCTCAAATAAGGAAGGCTTTCAGAATGTCAACTGTAAGATTGTTTACAGTATGTTTTGATTTTTCAGGTAAATTAAGGAAAAAAAATGAAAGCAAGTGAGGTTTATGTCAATAAAAATGTGCCTGGATTTACCACTTTCACTTTTTACTTGACATTTCAATAAAATATGACCCTCACTAAACCATTTATTACCTTAGTACCTATTAGATGTGTTTGTAATTAATATTAATTATATATTTTCTGCTCTTGTTGGAATGTAAGCTTCATGAGGTTTTGTCTGCTTTATTTAAAACATTCTAGCATGCTAAGCACATAGTAGGATCCCAATAAATAAATTAAAAATTAAAAAAAATGAATGGATGAGTGATTCTGTGATAAATTCTGATTCATAAAGGAGACAGTTGATCACCTGTGTTCAACTGATGAAACTGTAATAACGTTTCAGTTTTCAAACATGGTTACTTTGCTCAAGTTATTCGGCTTAATTTTCAAATACATGAATTCATTTAAAATGGAAACTGAAGTGATTACTTTGAATATAAATCTTTATCCCTATTGTGAACTTATCAACAGTGTATGTATACAATAGGTAGTGTAGGTGGAAAAGAAGAATAGAAAAATGAATTTGTACTACTGTGTCTGTAACCATTATTTCTCTTCCATTGTATTAGTATCATAATCTAGACATTTACATACATTGCATTTGTCTCCTCTCTTGTATAGAATACATTTGATTACTTTATGCTTTATTTCTGGATAGAAATAATTAGAGCAATAGGTTTGATAAACATACAACCAGAGAAGGGATTGAGTTGGATAATAAAAAACCCCAACAGATGAAACTGGAGAAAATAAGAGGTCAACAATGGAGACATTTAGGTATTTGAGATGAATGGAAAAGACCAAACTAACTACTAGAGAGAATTTGGTAAGAAATTAAAGCAAACAAACAAGAGATTCTGACTTGTACCCAAAACCCAGCTGACATTAAACACTGTGAATTTGGAGTAAATCCACTTGGCAGAGATACTAGAATGTCTCTAATAATATTCAGTAGCCCAGAAGTATAGAAAATGAAAGGCTATGGTAACCCAGGAGCAGGGTAATATTCCGTTACAATGGAAGCGTGATAGAAATATTAGACATCTCCACCCTATTGAAATGCCAGGCCAAATTTGTAAATTCAAGTGTTTTATAGAATTCATGGAATGGAATGACTACTCAAAATACATCTTCATGCTGATTTTTTTTCACACTTTAGCTAAAATTGCTTAACAATATTTTCTAGCTGACTCAATATTTTCTAGTCTGACTCAAGTTAATGATAGGATCTATAAATAATGTGTGATTTTCTACCAGTAAAACCCTATGTGTGGAATTGTACATTTTTAACCAAACTACATTGGAGACAATATACTATAAAGCTTTGTAAAGGTCTCTGGGCCATTCCAAAACAGAGTTGAAGAAACAACTACTCTTTTTGCCATGTAGACATTCTTACTGTCTTCAAAATTTTGATTGAAAAGTCTCTCAGGCACATTTTATTTTTAAAAACATTTATTAAATTTATATTTAGCATGTACTTTGTAATAGTGTGATAGATTCCATTGTCTTAGTTTCAGGTACTCTATGAGTCTGCATTAAGAGATACCCATGTAGAAACCAAAATTGGCATAATTATTTCACCATGTGCTTTCATAAGGAAACATGTCACTCAACAAATAGTCTTAGGTCTTAAGGCCCTATCCAGTGTTTCTTCTACCCTCATTTCAGTCTTTTTTTTTTAATATTGGCTTTATATATAAGCCATTTTGTTGTGTTTAGTCTGGGTACAGAGAAAAATAAGTCTATTCCACACCTGGGAAGACATGTGCCTCCATTACCATCTTGATACTTATGAGTGCTTATTTCATAAGACAATGTAAATTAGGATTGTCAAATCAGAAACACAAGAAATTGGCACCACAATGTGCCAGAGAACATTAACATATCCAACTTGGATTTCTAATTACCATCAACACTAAATACCAATAAATAAGGAATGAGAAGTCCTATTAATAGAATAATATACCCACTGATTCTAAGAAATATTTGATCCTTAGGCCAAATCAGACCTCAAAACTTGTATAGCTCATGCCTCAGAGAAATAATCTATTCTAAAATGTGCCACTAACAGTAGGCTACAACTGAGAAATACTATGAAAGCTGTAATACTGTATCCATAATAAAATTTGGCCCTGAATGGGAATGCAGGTCTATAATCCCAGAACTTGAGAGACTGAGGCAGGGCCATCATATGTTTGAGGATAATTTGGCATATAGAGTGAGGCCCTGTAAATAACAATAAAATGCAATCGATAAAATTAAAATTACATATTTCTTAACTTTTATGACTTATACAGATGGTATTAAGAGTACATTTCACAACATTCCCCTTTATGAAAACAACAGCAGAATCCTTAGCTTTGTACCACAAGCTTCTGAACAATTTAAATTTGTATGTTGAAACATATCAAACCAAATGGTTTTCTCATGTGTCTGCCAGAAAGTCCACGTTAAAGCCTGAAATAACTTCAATTCCTTATGACATGTCTTAGGTCATATATTGGCCTTATCTTCAATTTCACTATCCTTCTCAATGTAAATTTTCCTCACATTTGTTTTAATTCGGTAATACTGTTTGCTCTTGGTATTTGGTCGCCTTTATTTTAGACACAGATGAGTAAGAGCATGTCTTTTGAACTCTGGGCCTGGGCGTTGTCCTGCGCTCTTCAGCTCAAGGCTAGTGCTCTACCGCTTGAGCCATAGCGCCACTTCCGGTTTTCTGCTGGTTTATTGGAGATAGAAGTCTCACAGACTTTCCGACCCTGGCTGGCTTTGAGCCGTGATCCTCAGACCTCGGCCTCCTGAGTAGCTAGGATTACAGGCGTGAGCCACCGGCATCCAGCTTAAGAGTGTGTCTTGAGGGGGACCGTAAATAAGCCTTTGGCTTGTCTAGACTCAGAAGAGGGGCTTAAGGGGTGCTTGCCACTCTGATCCCTAATTGTTTCTTTCTCTTAGAGGCTCTAAAATACGGATTTTTCTCCCACAGTATAACTATAAGACAAACTTTATAAAATGGCAGACATAAATATTACCTGGAGTACTGAAGCTCCACTGTGGAGAAACTGAAGTCCACTTTCCGCCGAGTCAATTCCACCGGTGGCCAAAATAGGGAATCCAGGCAAAGCACGGGCAATGGAAGTCACGGCTCTCAATGCAATAGGTCTGATCGCTGTCCCTACAGAAAATAACATCATTAGGTAGGCCATTAGCCACCAAAGCATGTCAACTTCTATTTACCATTATGGTTTTGCTTTTGTGCTGGTACTGGGGCTAGTTCACATTGGGGGCCCTGAGCAGTCATTTAGCTTCTTCACTCAAAGTTGGAGTTCTACCACTTGAGCCACAGCTCCACTTCCTGCTTTTTATTGACTAATAGGAGATAAAGAGTCTTGAGGACTTTTCTTCCCAGGTTGGCTTTGAACCATGAGCCTTAAGATCTTAGCTTCTATAGCTAGGAATAGAGATGTGAGCCATTGGTGTCTGGATACATTTACCATTATGTAATGATTATGTTTTATTGATCCAATTTCACATTTCACCATCTCTAAGATGTATACACATATATAATGTATGAGCCCTTTCTTTCATATACACTACCTTGTTGTTCGATGAATACTCATTTCAAGGACTTTGAGGCTATTGTCGAAGTTGTGCTCTGAAAATGGGTATAGCAGCCTCAGAAATCTTATGTCAAATACATGTAAATTACAATTTGATATATATGTATAAAGATTGTATGGAACATTTAAGCATCTGTTATATTAAAAAAAGGACAAGGAACAGCAGGTTCTAGAAACAAAAACAATCAATCTCATACAGAACATAAGTAGACATTCAACTATGTGATATCTGATCAAAGTGTAATGCAGCTGGTGTAAAAACAGAGACTCCCTACACAGGCACAGTGCTGAAGAACTTACAGATTCCATAGTAATTTGTACATTTATTTTCCATAGTTGGGAGAAATATAGTGAGCCTTATGTTGTTTTTCATATATTAGAAAGTTTGAAACCAAGAGAATTTACTGGGCTCCAGCACTTAGACTCTGTCTATATACATACACTTATGTATATCCCCATATATTTTAATTAGCCAGATTAGTATATTATCATCTAATAATCATGAAAACTACATGGATGAAGAGAGTACTTTGAAGTCATTTTAAACATGAACACACTGTTTGGTGCTTTAAAGATTACACATCCCAGTGTAAATTAATGCTTTCACTTACTGACTTCAATACTAAAGATTGAACCAAGTGTTAGTCAAGTGTTCTAGTCCCCAACATGCATACCCCCAGCCCTTTTATTTGTAATTTGGTTTTGTGACAGGGTCATGCTAACTTTGTTCATACTAACTTTGAACTCAGGATCCTCTAACCTCTCCATCCCCCAAACTTGGGATTATGGCTATGCCCATCAGGCTTAGCTACATTAATGCTTTTATAGTAGGAATAGAATTTGATATTTCTAGTGTTCAGTCAAAAGTCAGTAGTCCCTTTGAAGGCCTTTCCTGAACTAAAGACAAGTTCTACTTGTGCAAGAATTTGATATTGCCTTAAATCAATGCCCAAGAAACATAAATCTGCAATTGGTTCAGCCTCATGTGGAACCCTCACTACCACCTCCACTACCATCAGATTATCAGTACAGATTTATTGCAGGATTTCAAGGGAGTAGAATGGACTTTCCTTAAAGTGAGTGGCTTTTAATTTGAAAGGTTCTACATGGTATTAGTCCCATGACTAGATGATATTCTGGAATATGCAAAACTATGGAGAAAGGAAAAATTTAGAGGGAGCAGGCATTCAGGGGGAGGAATAGATGAGTGGACAGAGCAGAGATGATTTTCCAAAGATGTGAAAGCATTATGTGTGATATACTAGTAGTGAATGCACTTTGTTATACATCCACCCAAATTCATAGACTGTAGGGCACAGGTCTAAACCTAATGTAAGCTATAGGAATGGGACATAATCATGTGTCAGTCAAGGTAATCAATTCCAACCAATGTACTACTTTGCTCCCATTTGTTGAAAACAAGGAAAGGTGCGTCTACAGGGCGGATGGTTGCTATATGGTAATCTCCACACCCCCCTCTTGGTTTTGTGGTGAACAAAAATGTTCTACAAAGGAATTATTATTTGTTTAACATGGCTTTCTTTTTATCCTTTCCACAGACAGCAATTCAGATAAAACTAAATTTCCGTGCAATATTTGTTGAAATGTCTATTTGCTCCTCTGATATAGACTAAAAAACAGCTTCTTGTAGGATATAAGTATTTCTTAGTTGAGATTGTTTAATGCTGACCCTTCAGAATTCTATAATGGACAGTTGTAAGTCAAGGGAAATTAGAAAATGAGATCCTGATTCTGCAATTGTATCAAAAATATTTACCAATGATTTATTATTTTAGAATTTTCTATCTTAACCATTGAAAATAGCTGGCCTAGTAGATGGGATAAATTAGGGAACATATATCTGCAAGTATATATGTATATCTTTAGAGTCATTCCAAAGAAACCTGAAGAACAATAAAAGTTAAAGGAAAGCAGCATTTTTATAGAAATCTACAACTTCAACCTTCAGACAGATGTACAGCGATCTCCATATAATGTACTACCCCATGCAAACTAAGCTAATGGGTTCTTTATATACATGCTACTTTGAAGTAATAAAGAAATATTGGAATTCTCCCCCTTCCCTACCTTATTGAGTTTACCCAAGAGACTAAAGGAAATTTGAACTAAGCAGATAAATAATTTATTTCTAACTGCACTGTTAGAAGACTATCATTAGCACTAAGGGGTAACATTTCAAAGTGCTATACAGGGAATTGGCTGCAGATTCCAGTTGATATTAATGGACATCAAATGGGAAAAATCCCAGGACTCAGCTTTGAAAATTTAACCAGTTACATTTAAAGGGCAACATTATTACACAGGTGTTAAAAAGCATCAGCAAATCTTCGCTGGCATTTGAAGATGTTCAATTAGGTCAATACGACATTTTCTCTTTCATGTTTCTCTTTCATTTTTAAAACTTTTCTAATCTACCTAATGAACATAAAAACCTTTAAAATTAATAAAGGCATCTCTGTGGTTTTTTTTTCTTAAATTAAAAGTAATTATACTCTCTGGAGAAATGGAGTGTCCTATTATCAGGAAATAGTAAATTCAATTCCTTTATTCATTATAAACCCTATTTGATTTTTTAAAAAATTACTCACCTGATTTTTTGATGAGTTGTTCTTTTTATTTTAAATATATATTTTTTATTGAAAAGATACTGTACAGAGGGATTACAGTTACATGAGCAAGATAATGAGTCCATTTCCTATCGAGCATTGTTACCTCCTCCTTTGTTCTTCCCCTACCATCCCTTTCCTCCCCCCTCCCCCATCTCATCCCTCCCCCCCCCCACAAAATTGTAAAGCTCATTTTCAACATAGTGTCTTGTACATCTCATTGGTACAATGGGTCATCCTGTACCCTTATTTTATATGACATATACTCTACTTGCTCTCAGGATTTTTATGGAGAATAGGTTTTACAATGACTTTCATTCACAAAATAAAATAGGTGTCTGGAAGAAGTTGAATAGTTTTCTATATGATATTATATAAATTTCTTTTTATTTTTAATATGGTAGGAATAAAAATTTCAATGAAGATGAAATTTTCAGTGTAAAGAAAATATACCTATTAATATAATTTGGAGGTATACATACACACATATATCTGTTAAAATGCAAGACAAATTATAGCTATGGAGTTGATATTGAGATTGTTAAGGTTTATCTCATTTCTGTAATTATAGCTTTTAGGATAAAAACTAGGGGAAAAAAGAAGCCAGTTTGAGAGGCTTGCTTGAGAAATGTGAAAATAGACTCTATCCTGAAGGAAATAATGAAGTTTAAATCAAGAAATTGAAATCCTATTATCTTCAAAAACTAATAGATAACATGCAATTTAAATTAAGTTCTCATTTATGTGGGTGCCCAGGAGGTGAACATGACCGGAAATTCAGTTTCATTAAGCTACTCTCTTTCAGTTGTACAGAATCCTTCAATAAAACAGAGGCCAGTCTCGGATCCTCATGTTTTAAAACAAGCCGCCTGCTCCAATAAACAAACAAACAAAAAGGAGCTGATCTTTGCTTTGCAATGTTTCTACCAAGAATTCTGAGTTTTACTAGAGTGGCTCTCAAGGACTAGCTGATGGGCTAGATTTTCTAGTTTCTAATCAATCTCTGCCTTCCATGTTGTCACAACTTAAAATTCAAATCAGTGCCTTGAAGTAAAGAATTTCCTCGATAAATTGCACATAACTTTGTTTTGTTTTTGATAAGGAGAGATTTAGTATTACTTTAATCCATCTGATTCCGAGGGCAAAAAGAAGTTGTAGAAACAATGCTATCAGTTATAAGGTATCTTAAATACAATTTCAACAATGCTATTATGGGTAGCTATTATCGATTAGGACTTAATGTGCATATATGCATATATCATGACTCAATCAGACTCTCTGTTCAATCTTCACTTTCCTATCTACATCTGTCTATCCACAAAGTATTTACTAAACACCTATGTCTTTTTCTATCTTGATTAATCAGTTGTATCCTCACCATATACTTAGAACAGGAAACCTAAACAACTGCCTTCTAAATCTTAGTAGGTTGCTTCAAAGGAAATAATGAGTCCTAGTATACCATGTAGGCCAGTGTTCTACTAAGGAAATCACATTTGTTTGAACATCATTCATTTGGTAAGGATTATGAATGTGCATTCTAGACAGCCAACTGGAGGATAAATTACTGTCTGCAACAACATTTGACAATTGGGCCAAGTCCTGTTGTCTGAATCTGAGCTCCACTCCTCAAAGTCAGTGTGGTGGAGAGAAAATTTCAGAAGCTCACTGTACCTGAAATTTTGACAACTACAGAACAATGAAAATTGTAGTAACAACATCTTAGAATTGTGTGAGGGGGGAAATGATGTATATTCTCAAAGATACTCATGAGAAATTGTGGAAAGATTTGCTAAAATAATCTGAACTATCCTAAAGAACAACTGACTTCACAGGGAATATTTGGTTTTCTATTATTATTATTATTATCGTTATTATTATTATTTGTAATTTCTGGGACTTGAACTTGGGGCCCAGGTGCTGTCCCTGAGTTCTTTTGCTCAAGGTTAGTGCTCTGCCACTTTGAGCTACAGTGCCACTTTCAGTTTTCTGGTGGTTCACTGGAGATAAGAGTCTCATAGACTTTACTGCCTGGGATGGCTTTGCACCATGATCCTCAGATCTCAGCCTCCTGAGTAGCTAGGATTACAGGTGTGAGCCATCAGCACTTGGCTCTGTATTTGGTTTATCTTGACATCATCTTCTACGCTCTTCTTGTATGTTTACTGATGCACTGAAACAATGGTTTTTTTAAAATTCTTTAATTTTTTTTTTCTGTTTTCTTTAAGTAGTTATACAAAGGAGCTTCAATGTCAATTTGTGAAAATAATGAATCTTGATCAAGGTCACCCCTCTCATTGTCCTCCTCCATCCCTTCCAACCCCACCCATCACCGCAAGTTACCCAGTTCCAATTTCACATATGTACATTGAATATTATGACTGTGTCCACCTTTCCTCTCACCATTTTTCTCACTCCCCTTGCCCTCCTACCTCCAGACAAAACATGTTTCAGCTTCCTGCTTTTCATGTCAATAAATTAAAAGTTGTTCAAAGGATCCTTCCCTGAGTAGAACATACTTTAGTCAATTTGTGTATATAAGTATATGACTCCACGTATGTTTTCATACATGCGTATAATTTATATCTGCTTGACATAGGAGAGACAGCACACACTCTTTGTCTCTCTGAGCCTGACTTACTTCATGTAACAATTTATTTTCCAGATTCATCATTTTCCTGCAAATAAGAAAAAATTATTGTTCCCGATGGATGAATGTATATACACATACATACACATACATATATAATACAGCTAAGCACATACACATTTTCTTGATCTATTTCTCCATCAAAGGGCATTTGGGCTGTTACCATACCTTGGTTCTAGTGGACAGTATAGCTTTGAACATGGATATCCAAGATCTTTACTGTATCCTAACTTGTAATCTTTTGCATAAATGCCCAAGAGTGGTATCACTGGATCATAGGATAGTTTTTGCTTTAGTTTTTTTGAGTAATCTTCAAACTGCCTTCCATAGTAAAGGGAATTTTTAAATCAAACAACAGCATGTTACCCATGATAACAGAAATTTTTAGACTCTGACATCTTCAGAGAAGCCTACATGCCCCCTTTTTACCTCCTTCTCTATCAGCTGTCACTTAGTAGTGTCACAGTGCTGTTAAGGTAAAAAAAAAATCTCAAAGGCAGATATCCATATATTTAAGAATTTCTTCTTGGAGAATCAAAAGGTCTGTGCACTAAATCAATATAAGGATTTTTAATGACATTGGAAATGAAGTTTATTGGTGAATAAGGAGGGAGAGATTTAGTTCGCATGACTGAATCATTGAAGAGAAAGGGAATTTTTAATGGGCAAGACAGTGTGGAACATATGCTAATATTGGATAACTGGAATATTGAATAATTGAGTTTAATTCTGTTTGTTTTTTCCCCTAATCATTTGACTCCTAGGACAGCTACCGTTACACAATTAATTGTTAGAACTAAGTCCACAGTAAACTCCTGATAATAGCTCTAGCTGGCAATAAAACAAAAATTGGGTTATAATACTCACTTGTGCTCACTGTGTGTACAAAAGGAAAATGTAGTTTTAATTTGCTTACATTAATTGAAACATAATGAATTAAGTGGATAACAAATTCATTAGAAATTGAACTTTGACTGTCTAATTGTTAATAGTTTTAACACCATCCACAAGAAAGAAAATATGAGCAAATCAAGAATTTTAGGGATTTAGGAGTTGAAAGATTGATTTTTACACAATACTCATAAATCAAGCTTCAACAAATTTATGCCTCACTAAAACAAGTTTAAAATGTTAATGAAGCTAATATACTGGTAAATATGTGAAGCACAGCTATTTAAAAATACATCTTTACACATGGATTAAGGCCCTCTGAGAACATTAGCATAATTCAACCAGAAACGGAAGCATTCAAAGGAACCAGGGCTATCCATAGAGATGCAAAAAAATAAAAGGGAAAGGTGGAGAAAGAAAGTTCACTCATCTGATGCTGTTACTACTTTAGAAATCTCTTCTTTTGTCTTTTTTTTGAAAAGCTGACTTTTAATGAAAAAATTTAAATTTTAGTTGTGTTGATTTATCTTTTTGTTGTCTTTCTATCTTTATAGCAATGTTTATCTGCTTTAGAACACATTCAATATACCTGTACTCAATTCATGTTCACTCTATATGGACCTAGCATGTGTCAAACATCTTATTTTAATGCAATAGAATTAGTGATATTCACCAATGAGAGGACCTTGCCTTATTCTTTATGAAAAACTGTCAGCTGCCATTAGTAGAAGGAGCGGGAGCACCACTCATGGCCTGATTTCCATAGGCAGTATCAATGCTGGGTCTTCATATACATGTGTAATGGGACCCTCCTGACTATGAAGAAAGGGGCTGTCACTTCTATTTTTGATACAAAGAAAGGAAAGATGAAACTGAATAAATAACTTGTCCAATGCCAGCTCCTAAGAGTTGGACAGGAATAAACAATCAAGCCTCTGTGGCCCAAAAGTCCCTTCTTTTCAATTATTATTGAGACATCACACACAGTACAACAAATGCAAAGAGAACCAGCCTTGCATGGTCTTTACCTAGAAAAGCCAATATCCCTATCACCCAATGCTAAGAGCAGAGGTGCTAAATTCCAGCCAGTTAGTTTTAACGTCTAAGCTCAATTGCTTCCTTCATTCATGAGTCAAAGAAACTTCCTTTACCTAATAAACATCTGCCATATCTATCCATAACACAGAGACACAAAACACCAATACAATCATAGCAACTTTGGGAGTATCAGTGATCTAATTCATGGTAAGCCTTCAGCACAGTGGCTGGCCTGTCGCTTATGTAAGTTAATATTGTCAAAGCCAGAAAAAAAAAAGCTCAGAAAAATAAACATTCAGTGATAAAATTACATTCATACATTGTCCTTAGAAATCATGAATATTCATCAGTATTCATAGCTTGAATCTGTTGTTGTAAATGTATTTATAAGCAAATATTTATTAACCTTTCAAAGGTACTTTAAAAACCTCTGAAGATATATCTTTTTTGACCCACAAATTCCATTCTAAAAAGTCTATCACATTAGTATATATTACAGGTATGCCGATGGGTTGAAGGAACGTTTTAGTTTATTGTTTATTGAAATGTAACAGTGAAAATAATTTAAACACCCATGGAAGCTATTGGCTACTAAATAAATTATGCCTCCTCTATGTATGATATCCCAGGAAACCTTTAAAATGGACATATAATATCTGTAATGTGTAATGTTAAGAATTAATCACGAGTCTCACCACATATAGGGTATGAGCCCATTGTTGTCAGAAAGAAAAGTGTATGATTACATTTAGCATACGAGTGGCATTCAGAGAAAGTTGAGTTTAAAAGTATTCACAATGGTTCAAGAAAAATGTGGTATATATATACAATGGAATTCTATGCCTCCATCAGAAAGAATGACATTGCCCCATTTGTTAGGAAATGGAAAGACTTGGAAAAAAAATATATTAAGTGAAGTAAGCCAGACTCAAAGAAACATAGGTCCCATGGTTTCCCTTATTTGCAATAACTAGTATATGTCTAGGACAAGCTGAAGAGTTCAAAAGCTATGCACATATGACCATATAACCTGATACTAAGCGAAATGAACCTCAAGATAGGGACACAAGCGGTTTTATCTTTGTTGCTGTTCTTTTTAATGTACTTCTATGTGATTTTTTTTCTTTGTATGTTCTTCCCCCGTGGTACAACTCCTGTTGTCACTGTATTTGATTCTGGTGTCCTGCATCTTGTATATGCATTCTTCTAATTTGGAGAGGAGAAGAGAAATAACAACATGCTGAAATAAGTACACAGGATGACCATTATAACAATGAGATGTACAAGACACTATGTTGAAAATGAACTTTACAACTTTGCAGAGTTGGGGAGAGGAGAGAAGAGTTGGGGAGTGGGGAGGAAAGGGATGGTAAGGGAAAAATAAAGGTGGGTATAATAATGCTAAAAAAAAAAAGGTATTCACAGTCCTCAGGGCTGAGAAACTCAGCAAGGCCAATAGCACAAGGGTTGAAGGAGAACTTTTAAGCTTTCATATCTACTTACCATTTTTTGATTCTTTTAGATATGAAGGTGCTCATAACTTTTTGTGCAATAAAAGGATGACTATTTTTATAATGTTCTTAAAATTCTCTTGATACCAAAAGGATTCATCAGAATTATATATACAATAATAGATAGTTATAAAATAATTAAAAAGAATCATAAGAGTTGTCTTCAAACATGTGAAGGATTTCCAGGAAGAAAAGACAGATTCTAAAAGACTCATTCTAAGCATACATTAATAGTTTCATTGTTCTTATGTTTGTCAGTAATGTTTTGCAAGTTCAGCTTTGGAGACTTTTCAATCTCTTGAATGTTGGTGGTTGCTTGACAGACAAGACATAACAGAAAGACTTTTGCAGTGTAGGACATAGGAGGTCTTGTCTAACTCTAAATTTGAATTTTAATTCAAATTTCATGGTTTAAAGAGCATGGAATTTGCTCAACAGATTTACAAAGATACCAGAAGTGAAATTAACCTAGAAAAGAAGCAAATATGGTTACAATAAAAAATGAACACTAGATGTATAAGTTACTGACTTCTTTTGAGTGCTTTCTAAATGCCAGATATTTTCTTTTTTTTTTATTGTGAAAATACTGTACAGAGGGGTTACAATTACATGGGCAAGATAATGAGTACATTTCTTATCAAGCATTGTAGCCTCCTCCTTTGTTTCTCCTTCCCATCCCTTCCCATCCTCTTCCCCCCCCACACTCAATTCTCCTCCCCCCTCCCACCAAAGTTGTAAAGTTCGTTTTTGACATAACAACTTGTACATCTCATTGTTGCAATGGGTTCACCTGTATTCCTATTTAAACGATTTGTTTTTTCCCTTCCCCTCCACAAATTATACCGACATCAAATACAGTGAAAGCAGGCGTTATACTGTGGGGGAAGGACATACAAAGCAACAAAGAAATAATCTTATAAATGTGTTAGAAACAATTGCATGAAAGAAAAAAAAACATTTGAATACATTTCTTAGGGTTCATTTCCCTAATATCACCTTATCTGACCTTTTCTGCTTGACTTAGACATATACTAGTTATTGAAAATAAGGGAAACCATGAGACCTATGTTTCTTTGGGCCCTGCCAGATATTTTCTTCTGATTTCCATAACATTCTCTTTATAGCATCACTATGAAATAGTATTTTTGTCTCTATTTTTATCCAAATGTAACCTAAGACTCCATAGGGATTGCTATTACATTTTTAAGATCACTCCATTACAAAAATGTCGATCCAATATATGAATCTAGGTGTTTCTGATTTGCAAAACTATGTTCTTAACCAGACTACTGCATTTCTTCTTCATTTAAATGCTCAATTATCAATTAAGATTGAGAAAGATGAGTTGATATTTAAACTATATTATCCACGTATGATAAACAAGAGAAATAGCATCACATTAACTGTTGGATAGGAATTAAATTAAAGCTAGAGTAGTTAGTAATTGCTTTAACTACAATGACCATATGGGCCAGTTTTCCCATGAAAGCTCCAGTTTATTGTACTTATACTTATTTATAATTACATGAGATAATTATAAGTAGCATCCTCTTTCATTTGAAAAGTAACCCAGTTGGGAAGGTAAATTATAAAACTAGACTAGTTATCACCAATGATAGTTTGAGATAAGAATGACAAGACAAAAGACAATTAAAGAAGAAAAGTGAAATTTGATGACACAAAACTCCAGCCACTCTCTCTGTATAATTTAGAAACTCATTGTATGGTCCAAGACTTAGCATTCAATTTGCTATTTGAAGGAAAAGCATTTAGCATTTACCACACATAGTCTATACATGCTTTCTATTTTCAACCTGTAGGTGGCCACCACAAGCTACACTTATTAAACAACTCATTAGTAGCATTTTCAATACTGTCATCTTCAGATAATTAGCAATTTATTTAAATAACCAATTTCTGTAGAAATAATTGCCATGAAATGCCCTGAACCTACTTTTTTTATAAACTATAATAAAAGTGTTAAGATAATCCCTGACATTTGCAAATGCCATTAGCTCACCTTTCCTTTTGATAGTGCTGTGGCATTATGTTTAAACAATTACCTGATAACACCGCCATTTAATGAAACAGTACAGTAAGCACATTCTTCAATATGGCTAGGGAGAACATACAGATTTAGAAAGAAATACAGTGTGTAGACATGTTTACACTGAGGAAAGACACAGCTAAAAGAAAGGATTGCTGAAGTAAGGCCTCTATTTGTTATTTTCAGGTTGTTTGTAGCTCTCACAATAGAGGCAAGCACATAGTTACTTTCTTTGGAGCAAGAATGGAGAACTTCATAAGCCTATTTACGCAACTGGTTAGTATAATTAAAATCATATGAATCTATAAATATGTATAATGTGCTCCTTGTATGGTTTGATTGCTAACCTCCATATAGAAGAAAACAAACAGTGAATTTTTCATCTCTCAGTCTTAAATACTTAAGTACCTTTTTACTTCACAACAATTCACACTTTTTAAAGTTGGTCTCAGAGAAAATGCTACATGGTTTGTAGATCTCAGCTGGAATTTCAGCAGTTAGCATTTAGCTTTTAAAATGGACCAAAGTTCTAAATTTGTTTTTTTTTCTTGCTATTCAGCAACCTACCCCCAAACCAAGAGCCAAAGATCAGGGAATAAATGGTGCTGCTAAGTAATGCATAGAAAATTGTTTGAGACTTTCATAGTTTTCATGTCATTAGCTTCACAAGCCAAAACAAAATTTTACTGAAGCCAATGCCAATATTGTTTTATGACTAGACTAAAATAATCTTGAGAACCTGGAAACAGTATACTAAATGATCCTTGTATTATTTATGTATTATTTACTGCATCATTATAAACCATGCATTGTGCATTATTAGTACCATTTCACTCAGGCTCAAAGAGTTAAATAGCATGTGTATGTACAGATGTGTGGTTGTGTGGCTACACATGTATTATGACAATGAAAGAAAAATGTACAAGGTTATGGTCAGGGTAAAAAAAAAATCTATTGCTAGGATTCAACATGAGCAATTTTCTTGATTTCCAGCTAACCAAAAACCCTCTCTGAAGTAAGTAATCTTTCCCAAGTACGTCTTCTCCAAGTTACTGCTACTTTTTTTTTAACGAAATTATAGTGTTTACTGTAAGTATAAATAGAAGGACTAACTATTCAGAGAAGATATTTTGAACCATGACAGAGTAAATAGACTCAGCATATAAAATATTTATGATGCAACTTTGCTTAAGGATATACAAGTAAATGCTATAGTACTGCACGAAAGTCTCACCGTTCTCTGTGTATTCAGTATGGTTCCCATCATCATGACTATGCTGATTAGAATGACCTTTGCTTTGGGAAAACCCTGGATAGCATTTTTTTTGAGAAATAACAAACAAACCAACAACAAAAGTAACAGAAAAAAGAATTCACACCCCCACTCGGTTAGCATTCTTTCTTTCTCTGGTAAGCTGTGATTTCTCTTCTGTCTGCCACCTGAAGCTGTTTGCTCTGTGGCCAGGTGTCCACGGTAGCATGACCATTCTGGTTAAACTTTTCCTTTCATTTTCTGCAATCATCCGCTTTTCACTTCACAATGGATTACATGTGCAAATCCCTGTGCTCTGTGATAAGATACTTTCCTCCGTGTTGGCTGAAACACAGCTGGAGAGTGGGCAGGACTAGGCAGGGGTGTTTGGTTCTCTACTTTAGAATAGACAACTGCCAAACACCATATGCGGACAAGGGGCAACTCCACTTGGCCCTTTGTCTGAAGGCCAAACTAGCTCTCATCCTACCATAGACGTGAGGTCTGGCAGCATCTCCTTTCATACCACAGGGAAGCTCTAAGCCCAAATGGGGGGTTAGCCTCACGCAAGCTGTGGTCTCTGAAACTTTAAATGATTTACAACTCTGGGTTTAAACTTGAGATGTTCTTTAGTCAAATGGGTGGCTAGATACAAGTAGCTCTTTGGATAATCCATTAAGCAGGCAAAACTTCTAACATATGCAATTTAGACCCAGATACAATCAAGGAGAACCATCTATAAACAGTTAGCATAGTAAAGGACAGAGGGAGTATAAAACCATCACTACAGATTCCAAAATCATTTAAATTACAAGCAAACAAATAGTACAGCTTCATAAAATAAATCCAACAATTAAAATAAAAACATAAACAAAATTCCATGCAAGAATACAACCAATCAAAATCAAAACAAAACAAAATGAAATAAAAATAGACTCATCACTACTACAGAAGGTGAATTCATAATAATAATAATCACAACCATTTTCACAATGCAAGCCATAGGCTCAAATAGTTTCACTGGCAAATGCTTCCTAATTCAAGGAAATAATAATCTTACACAAATTACTGTAGGAAATAGGAGAAGCAATTCCCAACTCACTTTATGAGGTCAATATTTCTGATGCTAAAATCTACTAATACTTAAAAAAAGAAAATAAATTGTGGACTGACAAGATGGATGCATTATCAGATACCCAAGTTCTGGGTATATGATCTATGAAATATGAAAAAATTAAATTCAGCAACACACATAAAATATCACAATTAAATGAGGTTGAGGGTGAAGTTGGGATAGTATATTAAAAAATCAACTAATATAACTTACCATGTTAACAGAATAAGCAGCGAAGGGATATGTCTCAAGTCCAGAACAGTTCATTTAAGGAAAATAAAAAAAAAACTATCGTTGATGACTATGATAAAGAAAATAGGAATAAAAAACACTTCAACAAACAAGAACTACC
Source organism: Dipodomys ordii (assembly GCF_000151885.1). Taxonomy (NCBI): domain Eukaryota; kingdom Metazoa; phylum Chordata; class Mammalia; order Rodentia; family Heteromyidae; genus Dipodomys; species Dipodomys ordii. Next base: position 281,979 of record NW_012267458.1, read on the forward strand.
ATTTTGAGTCTTTAACTCCCATTCCTCTCATGGGGAGCAGGAAATGTTTCTCTGTCTTTCTCTTTTCCCCCTATTTGAACTTGTTATACTAAAATAAATCCTTACTACAACTTTTCTTTAAGATGAGCATCTTTCAAAGACTCTGTCCTACGACACAAGAACATTACCTCCTCATTAACAAATAGGAAATGAATCTCTGAGCTTCTAGGATAAAGGTGAATATACTGAAGGTCATCAGTGGAAATGCATTTACATTGGATGATAAATCTATGTGAACAAGATGACTCCTCAGAAGCTATTTTCTATCTTTGTCATGTTGCAGGGCCTCTTTAATGTTTGTAATCGCCATTACACATCATCACTTAGATACCCATGAGCACTCTACACCCCCCCTGCAGTGTCCGGGACAAATCACTGATCACTGAGAAGTAAGGACATAATATTTTATTAGATATTCTGGCTGGACTAAACATTAAAAAGTATGACTCCTAGACCAGTCAGTCATGCTAAACCCACTCTATCTGGAAAAGCAGTGTCAGCCTGCCACAAAAGCAGGCTGGCCCTTTTCAGACTGCTGTATCCAGTGAGGCCCCAGAGCCAAATTTCAAAAATGTCATCAAATGATCACAAATATTGTTAACCTATAATGAGAGTTTCTGTTTCTGCACTTTATGCCCAAATTGGTATTTGAACATATCTTTACCTCTCAAACATCGACAACAACAACAAAAAAAAAACAACAAAAAATAAACCAAGAGAGAGCAAGCACACAAGGGTATGATTCCTATTAAAACCTTGTAATCATAAACTCATCTTCCCTAGCTAAATCTCTAAAATCCATTTGGCTAGTAGCTGCATCCAGCCTATGAGGGGATTGAGATGAGATGAAATACCCTTTCTCTATTTTACTTCTCCAATCTTTTATGTGTTCTGGTGATATTTCAGTCTCTTGTCAAATTGAGGTCATTACTCCTCTGTCAGTTGGCATGGACGTGTGGGTGGATTGGCAAGCGTGCCTCTCTGGATGACGAACTCATTGCCAAATGGCAGTCAGCTAACTTCTGCTTGCATGAGAAGGAGACCGCCCATTATCGGGTCCAACTTAGTGGCAAAGGGTTGTATATTGACAAAATCAAATGCACACATCTAAGTCAAATGTGATGCATATGTTTTCCCTCATTCATGGATGATCTTCCCATTTATATTGTTGACATAAGTGTTTTTTTATCATCCAAAATGCTTAAATTCTGTATAATGAGGCCAAACAGCATTAGACCATTCAGATATGGCTATTGGGCATCACAGCTGTGCTAAACTCAGTTACAGAGGGATGGCTAGAACATACTTCCCATCCATGACTCAAGGGGAGAGAGCTTTTTTTTGTAACTTTTGCCAACATTGCTATATTTTATTGTTGTTTTCAAAGAGCTCAAAGACACTCTGAACTTTGCCAAAGTTTCCAATCAGCTGGAGTTTTTCTAATTTGGGGAGGGGAAGGGAAATAACAAAATGCTGAAATAAGGATACAGGTTAACCCATTGTAACAATGAGATGTACAAGATACTATGTTGAAAATAAACTTTACAGGGCTGGGAAGGTGGCTCAGTGGTAGAGTGCTTGCCTTGCATGCCTGAGGCCCTGGGTTCGATTCCTCAGCACCACATAAGCAAAAAGAAAAAAGCTGGAAGTGGCGCTGTGGCTCAAGTGGTAGAGCGCTAGCCTTGAGCTAAAGAGCTGAGGGACAGGGCCCAGGCCCAGAGTTCAGGCCCCACGACCAGACCCTCCCCCCCAAAAAAAAGAAAGAAAATAAACTTTACAGCTTGGGGGAGGGGAGGGATGGTAGGGGAAAAACAAAGGAGGAGGTAACAATGTTTGATAGGAAATGTATTCGTTACCTTACTGTAACCCCTCTGTACATTGTTTTTACAATAAAAACATATTGTTTTTAAAAGACAGTGTAATTGAGTGCAAGTTGAAAGCAACTGTATTCAACTACAGTAGTCTCTCAATTTTTTTAAAAGTAGAACTCTAATCCACTTTAGATAGGGCCAATTGTCCTAAAATATACCATTTTTGGAACACCTATGTTTATTTTACTCTATGCAATGAGAAAGGAAATATAAGAAATGGTCATAAGAAATGGTTGACCAACAGGAAATAGCATGGAAAATGTCTCTTGTTTGTATAGTACATGGTCATTTATTTATTTATAAACTCTAGAACCCCAGAATTCTTATTTACTGAACACTGGAATAGTATGATGCAGTTCGTAAAATTCTAGATCTGCAAAACACCAAACGGTTTCAAAGTTTCAGGGAAAGGGTGCACGATGTGTTTCTTATATCTAGTACAAACTTTATTAGAGAAACATATTTGTGATTGCCAAAAAGTGCTCGCACTCTAAAGACTGTAGGCAAACCAAATGCTAACAAGTTTAATTATTCACAATAGCACATTTATGGAGAGCGTAATGTCACAATCAATGATTACAAGCTCATACAGACAGCACTGTAATAATTCTACAAGGCATGTTCAGAAGTGAATAATTTAGAATTTGAAATCAATAGTATTTAGAGACATTGGAAAATGTCAAATGGAAAATGAATGCCAGTATTTGTTTTCTTTCTGGAATATTTTTTACTTCTCAGATCTTAATTATTCTTTAAAAAGATTTCCTAGTATGTGCAAGCAAAAGAAAACATCTGCCCAATGAACACTTTCAGCAAAGCAAGGTTTGCTGGGGAGCTAGTTCATACACGGGAAAAAAGCAAGTATTTGTGAGAAGTTGGTCTGAGTTTCTCCCCTATTACTAGCCTCTTGGTTTTCCTTTCTTATTCCCATACTTCTATCCCACAGTGGTTTTATTCCATGTATTTCTTTGTTTGTTGTACTGTAAAATACCATCTTTGTCTCAAATTCTTCCAACACAAGGTATTGTTTTCATGAATTCTTAAATTAGCATATTCTTTTATAATTAAAAGTAGAGGGAGTTGAGTTAGTTACGCGAGACATTTATGTTCTATATTTTCACCATTTCTGCAAGCCTAAATCATTTTAAAGCCAAACTTCATTTAAAAATTTTTCTTACATAACACTTGGAGTCTAGCTATTTATATAAAAATATCAATTTGGCTATATTGTCTGGCAAAACCAAAAAGACACAGACTTACGGATATTGGAAATCGTTTTAAAAAATGTTCCTATAAATTGCTATTACTAAGAAAAAGCAGTAATATGGCTCTTCCTTCTTAAGTGACCCAATGTACATAAACCATTCTACAGAGGCTTTCACTTAAATCTCAAAAAATACCAGGAGCTTTTATATTTTATGCTAAAAGGAGTTAAATATGTTACCCTTGTAACAATAACTAGTAGATCTGTATTCATTCAAAACTATTAAATCCCAAGCCATTGCTGCTTTCCATATTACTTCTCTTCCACAAATTACCATTTGCTATGTATTTACTGCTTCCCTGAACTTCATCCTGCACACACACACACACACACACACACACACACACACACACATGCCTACACATTGTATGTATGTGTGTACATGCTTGTACAAGTGGTCAAAAGAACCTTTCAAACAAATTTCTATTCACTCTAAAGACAAAAGGAAAAAAAATCTCAACATTTTTCTACCAAAGCTCTTTTAGTTATGAAAGCATGTAGTTGTCAACTTGAATCCTTGCTGGTTCTTTTTATTTTTTTTAAGACTTCTAAAAAAAATATATTTAACTAAATTGTCCATTAATGTAGTGATGGCCAATTGCCTTATGGACCATCAAATTAGCCATCATCTGAGAAAGAAAGGGAAGAATATTTAATTTCAGGTTACTCTAGAAACTATAGCAACCAGACTGTCTGGCAGCCAAAGGGTGGAAAATCCAGATTAGATAGATGGATTTATTTACATATTCACTTTTACATTAAACAGAGTGGATGGCACATCCCTGTATAAAACCTATTATTTAAACACTTCAAGTGAAAAGTGTTAAAATAAATGACTCATGACTTATGAAGTGTTAAAATAAACGTTTATTTCAACACTATACATGTCATAAGCCATTTATTTCAACACTTTCTACTTTACAAGACTCACACAAGACTCCTTTGTTAAGAATATGTCAAGAGTCTCAGAGGTGGAGAATAAAAATGAGAGTTCTCAGGCTAGAGTTTTGGTTTGGGGGAGCCTATAATCAGAAGGCAGGATAAAGTGTAACACCTGACAAAAACGTGTGAGTGCGAGACATACTGTTCATCAACACCATGTTCTATGTCTAACTGATTCTGAGACGTCAAGACCTGCGCAACAGATGACAAAAGAAATGCACCACGCTGGATATTTCTGCAAGAAAACATATGTTCCGTTTCACGTTTCTACTCATTAGAGGCGCATGATGCAATCTAATGTCTCCGGAGAGCCATTTTTCAAGAAGCAAGCAGCACTGCGTGCCTAGAATATGGTCAGGAGATTGTGTAAGTCCCATTCTAAGTGTCCTCTGAAGAGTCAATCATAGAATCCTCCCAACAGTAGGGAGAAAGAAATATTTTTATTCAACTTTTTTTTTCAACTCCTAATGAAACAATCAAATCCAGGGTGGCTGGGTAAACTGACCAAAAGAAACTGGTACAGTAGAACCACAAACTACTCATGCTGAATCATTGTATAGTATCTCTTAATGATGGTTAAATAAGGAGCAGTGATCAATTATGAAGGGATGTATCAAGTTAGTGGAGGTCAAGTAGTCTGATGAAGGCTAGGTCAGTGCAGATGGTTAAGTGACATCAGAAAGTGACAAGAACTTCAGTAAATGGTGAATGGAGACAGCACAATAGTAGTTTGGGGAAAAAAGAAGGAAAAATAAACAGAATTATTAAACATTAAAGCTTTTTTCTCACATAAAAACTCAACAAGAGTTGTATTTTTAGTCACTCTTCATATCCTTCACCCTATCTGTGCAAGGCTGAACTTGAAAGTTGATATGGACAATAGCTGATATAGGTAGATAGGTAGGTAGGCAGGTACACATTTCCTTACAGAAGTATACAACTTTACCTTTCACCACTGCCATTCTGAAGACTCTAATTATTTTATGATTGAATGGCATATATTGCAATGAAATGTCCTCATAGGGAAAAAATATTATGTTTTTACCCTTTTGCTTTCTTTAGCGGTGATTAGTTCTCTAAATATAAGGTATCATCACTTCTCCAAAAGCATTGCAGGTTATATGATTGTTCCTCTGAAGTTGGCAACATGTAATAAATGTGCTTTATTCCTAGACATCAATCAGTTTCAAGAATGGCGGTTGCCAGTAGAATGGTAATAATGGAAACAGTCGGTTAATAAGTACTACAGGCATTAAAACACCACAGGATGGGAGGTGAAGTCTTCTTGTTATCAAAGAACACTCTTGTATAATTATGGTTTTGTAACTAGTTACATCAGTTTCTAAACATTTAGTTTTTACATTTTCTGTACCTTGCAAAGAAAGTAGCTCACACGGTAGTATTTCACACTGATATAAGAAATATTATCCAAGAAATAAAAAAGAATGTATATTCTGGCTCAATGTGGTGACATTGATCATTTAATCTCAACAGTATTTCATTTAAGTAGTTGTTAAAAGCAACTACTTTTGAGAAGACATTGAAATTTACTGTAAATGTACAGAATTAAAGTAACACTATTTAAAGTCTTGGGAGTAACCTGGAATGTAAATGCTTAAGCAGTTTATAGACTATAGAGATATATTTTATTAAATATAGGCTTAGTTAAAAAAGTGATTTTCAAAGTAAAACTTCATTTTGTATTAAAAATATTTAAAATTTAGTCCCTCACCCAAACTGGAAATCTGTGTGTGTATGTATATATTTGTTGTTGTTGGAGAGAGCATTTGTAAATTGAATATTGATAGATAATCTAACCTCCTATAAAAAGTCTAGTGGGGAGTTCAGGAGTTCTAAGAGCAGAAGGGTCCCAGAAGTTTTCTTCCCCTCCCCTCCCTCCCCTCCACTCCCCTCCCCTCCCCTCCCTTCTCTTTCCCCCTGTCCCTTTCCCTTTCCGTCGGTCGTGGGGCTTGAACTCGGCCTGGGTGTTGTCACTCAGTTCTTCAGCTCAAGGCTTAGCACTCTACCACTTGAGCCACAGCACCACTTCCAGTTTTCTGGTTGTTAACTGGAGATAAGAGTCTTGCAGACTTTCTTGCCTGGACTGGCTTTGAACCTCGATCCTCAGATTTCAGCCTCCTGAGTAGCTAGGAGTTTATACTGAATAGCATGAATGCATTTGTTCACTCTGAGGGAAGGGTTTCTTTTCTTTTCTTTCTTTCTTTTTTTTTTTTTGTTGGTTGTGGGGCTTGAACTCTGGACCTGGGCTCTTTAGCTCAAGGCCTAGCACTCTACTACTTGAGCCACAGCACCACTTTGGGTTTTCTGG
>NW_012267458.1:288473-421839 GCF_000151885.1 Dipodomys ordii
TTTTTTTTTTTTTGGTGCTAGTACTGCAGGTTGAACATAGTAACTTATGCTTTTGTTTTTTCATTCAAGGCTGATGCTCTATCCCTTGAACTATACCTCCACATCTTCCAGGAAGTTCTAGAGTAGGTGACTCTCAAAGGTACAAAATCCAATAAGTGGATCACAGACATTCTGAACACCAGAAATGCTTGGAATGAAGGCACGGACATGAGAACACAAATCCTGTGATGTTTACAGACAAGGAGAGGGCTGTTCTTGAGTTCACTGAAAGGCTCCTAGACTCGTGTCGTGGGACAGACATGGCTGCTGGATTGGGATGACTGAATCTAGAACAACTGAAAGTTTTGACAGACAGGCCATTGGCAAAGTGCCTGGGATTTCCTTATCTTCCTGAAACTGGATTTTGAAGATATTTTGTTAATACTAAAAAAAGAAGGAAGAGAAAAAGAGGGGCACTAACACATACCTCTCTGCTGGGCACTGTAGTAGGAATCTTTGAATATCTCTATGTGTTTTTTTTATCTCTGTGTATTCCAACTAATCCTCATTCAAAGTTATTTTCACAATCCAATTGCACAAGTATGAAAAATTTAAATACCAAATGACACTTCTTAGTGAGGATGGAGTGGTGACCACTTTCTTTGAGAAGGGGATAGAAAGGGGACAAAGGGTGAACCAATCCAACAGCGATACTCACTACACACTACATTGGAAATGAACTTTACAACTTGGTGGGGAGAGGGCTGGGAGGGGGAAAAGTGGAAGAAGATGAGGGAAGGGTAACACTGTTCAAAAAGAAATGTACTACCTGACTTACATAACTGTAACCCCTCTGCACATCACCTTTACAATAAAATTAAGAAAAGAAAAAGAAAAGAAAACTATCCATGGCAAGAAAGGCTATTTGTGGGCTGGGAAGGTGGCTCAGTGATAGAGTGCTTGCCTTGCATGTATGAGGCCTTGGCTTCGATTCCTCAGCACCATGTAAGCAGAAAAAGCCAGAAGTAGTGCTGTGGCTCAAGTGGTAGAGTGTTAGACTTGAGCTAAAGAGCTGAGGGACAGCATATAGGTCCAGAGTTCAGGCCCCACAACTGACAAAAAAAAAAAAAAAGCTATTTGTGTATCTCTCCTGATTTGCCCAAAAAAGGAAAAAATAGAAGAGAAATAGTACCAAAATAGCTATTTTATTGAAAGAAAATAGTTGCAGTAGGTAGTGCCAAACTTATTCCTGATGATAGCAAAGGTATGACTTTCTTTGAGAAGATAAAAGACTGCTCTCAGAATTGAGAGGCAGGGCTGGACAGGGCATTGGACACACACTATCTCATTTATTCCCCATAACAACACTATGGTGACTGGTTTGGACTATTATCTTCAATTCACTGCAGATACAGAGGTCATCACCTGCTAAGCATGTTTCTGACATGTAAACTCAATAAATTTCTTTGCATCTTGTATGCAATCTCTTTGCAATCACTTTCAAAACATTGGAAAATTTGTGGTTCATGTAGGTTATCACATGTATCCACATTTTTGTGTCTTACTTGCTATCCCCACTGCTATTTAATCCTTTTTTCCACTCTTTAAGGCAATATAGAATATTGCATCCTTTGAGAACTATCCTTAACTACCACACTTCTCTCTCTCCCTCTCCCTCTCCTTCTCCTTCTCTCTCTCCCTCTTCTTCTCACTCTCACTCTCCTTCCCCTCCCTCTCCTCTCTCTTTTTCTCTCTCTCCTCCTATAACAAGCAGGAAGAGCACTTTGAAAGATAATAATGCCCACCTACATGTACCTTTAACGGATGGACTCAGTAAGGGCAAGAGATATGTCTAGTTACACCTGTATATCCAACTGGGAAGAAAATAAGGGCTTTAGGAAGCACTGGGCATGGTCATATACAAAGTCCTTTGAGTTTCAGTGTCCTCCTATGGAATGAGGTCTAGGAACAAGCAACTGCAGACAGACTGCCCTGAATAAATGCTCATTCATACTGCCACCATCAGCAACACCTTTATTATTGGTAATTAATAAAATTCATTCTCAACTTCAACTTCCTGAACAATTGGAAATGTGAAGACAATTGATTTTAAGTTTTTAAAAATTTTTTTATTGTGTGATTTTAAGTGTTCTATGAGTTATTGCTATTGGAAGATTCGTCAGTCAACTTTTTTTTTTAACTCTTCATGAAAACCAGTCTTTCTCTGATGTTGTCTTGAGTTGAAAGCATCTAAAGAATGAACAATTTGGGATCTATTTTTTTCCTTGAGATTGTATAGAAAAGTCACGATCGTCCTTTTCATTCTTGCCTCCCTTTGAGAAGTAGGAAATTATAAGACAGTTTCTGATAGAGCAAATAATATGAGATATAGGTATATTTCCAGTTTTCTTCTAGGCCCACGTCGGGAAAGAAAACAATGAATGCTATACTTCATTTATAATTTCCACTGCAAGCATGATAAGGACTAACATATTATCACATCAAATTAATTCAGCCACAGCATTTAAGATACAGTGAAAATCCCTAATTCAAGTGTACAGTATCACCTATGAAGCTAAAATAAATGGAGTAAGATAAGAGTTCTCAGTCTTTGGTTATAGTGTCAGTGCAAGACTTGAGCTGTGTTAATTCAACAAGCTTGATCTTGATTGCCAAAGCATGCTTGTCAATATTTAGCTCCCAGTTTGGGTGAGGGAGGGGGGAATGTCAAGGGCCTTTACAGAAACTAGTTTAAATACAAAATACCATAGCAGGATTTGTGATCCTTTTCCTAATACTTAGATTAAACTGTAGATTTTTTTCCCTTTTAGCTTTTAAAACCAAGAATGTCTTTTCCATACGCCAACCGAAACAAGGAGAGAAGATATTGCATGGGAGAATTGTAAATGCAGTTATTAAGGTTTGCTTGAAATCCAGATAAAATTCTGTCACATTAAATCACTCTAAGGCTTTTTTTTTTAATCTGAGGTTTGAAATACCATTTCCCTACCGCGATTACAATATAGAAAGAAAAAAATAAAAGCTCGGGAAAAAATCTTAATCTATATTCAGAAACACATGTAATACAGATGAGGAGATGGGTAAATACCTAAAAACAAATAGTTCACATTTTAATAACTCTACACTTAAAATCTTCTGCAACATGAAGCTGAGAGGTTCAAAAGAACATGCTATTAATTTTTATTGTGTCAAGCGTTGGACCATTAAAGTGATTGCTCTTAAGAAAATATACATGGGTCGTTGAAAGCACTCTCCCTCCACAACAATTAAGAATAAAATAAGGATATGAAATAAGAATAAAGATATGAAAAATAGTATTATTTTCCAAGTTCATCCATTTATCTCTGGCCTTTTCACTTTTCTCGCTTAATAGATATAGGTTTGAAATCTACATTTTCATTTGTACCGAACCAACAAAGTAGTCTATACAATTAGATATAGTAAAGCTTGATTATGGTTAAGAAACTACGCACAATAGGAGCTGGGAAGGTGGCTCAGCAGTAAAGTGCTTGTCTCGCAAGCATGAGGCTCTGGCTTAGATTCCTCAGCACCACATAAACAGAAAAAGCTGGAAGTGGTGCTGTGGCTCAAGTGGTAAAGTGCTCTCCTTGAGCTGAAGAGCTGAGGGGCAGTGTCCAGGCCCAGAGTTTAAGCCTCATGACTGATAGGAAAGAAAGAAAGAAAGAAAGAAAGAAAGAAAGAAAGAAAGAAAGAAAGAAAGAGAGAGAGAAAGAGAGAGAGAAAGACAGAAAGAGAGAAAGCAAGCAAGCAAGCAAACTACACAATATATGAAACAGAATAGCTCAAATAATTGAAAATTACCACCTTTTTGTTGACCAATTTTTTTCACATATATATCAAGTCTTCATAATGGCTGTGAAATGGCCTTGATAAGATGAACCTGTTTTTAAATCCAAATATTGGCTAAAAATGAAATTTGCTCTATGCGAAATCTGATCCACACTGTTTAGCAATGAAAATCAATCAGGCAAAAACATCAGGAACAGTCAGAGATCACGATCTGCTATTTTTGGCAGTTACAGAGGGTCATAACAGGCAATTCTGGTTTCCTCTGTTTAAATGGCACATTTTTCACTTTATAAATTTCTGAGTTAACCAATGCTGATTGAAATAATACCAGTTTTAATTTGTCATATTTATTTTACTGAGACAAATGTACACAGCAGTTTCCTAAAGGAAACTTTAAATGTGTTCAATTTTTTTTCTTTACTGGCCATAACTTAAGCTGCTGAAACTTTAATTCATCTGTACAACTATTGTCATATGGTATAGATGAGAACCTAGGCTTAGATGGCTCCAGTAAGCACAGACCAATACCATAAAGCTCATTTATATTTAGCCAAAACTTGAACCCAGCTCTGATAACTACAATTTATCTGTATCAACACATCAGAAAGTTCTTGGTCAGTGCAAACCTCAAACACAAACATACTCTGTCTTCTGTCTTCTGATCTTTACCAATGTTTAGATTTTCATATAAATGTTCCTCTCTAATTGGTATGAAAGGTTTCATTATGAGAAAGAAAAACTTTAATAGTGGCTTCATCTTCTCTTAAAAACAACACCAAAACTTCTATTATTCCCAGTAAATAATCATGGCAAGGCAAAATCAGGTTTACCATTGTTCCTCTGTTGGGGGGAGGGGTGGCGGGGGGAGGGGAAAGGGGGTGGCCGGTGATGGGGACTTAAACAACTCAAGGACTTAGTGCTGTCCTTTAGCTTCTTCACTGAAGGCTAGTGTTCAACTATTTGAAACACACCTCTACTCTGGGCTTTTTTACTGGTTCATTGGAGATAAAAGTCTTCTAGACTTTTCTGCCTAGGCTGAGTTCGAACTATAATCCTTAGATCTCAGCCTCTCTGAATAGCTAGGACTAGAGGTGTGAGCCACTGGCTCCCACAATCACTGTTTCTTTTATTTTTGGATACTATCCTGGGAATCTTAATTACACATTACATCATACCATTCATTCTTGTTCCTCCCATTTGTGTATCACTGGTAATTTACTGTTTCTAAAATTCCCAGGCTCACGGTTGGAAACCTGGCTGTGAAACTTGTCCTTCCACCCACCGTCTAAAATATCTACATTACTGAGTGATCCACACTTATATTGTGTTTATCTAGGCTCATATATCTTCTTGAGACCTTCCTAGAGCCTCAAACTGAGGTCCCATCTATTTCTCTTTCTACCAAAATTGTCTCACTTCATTTCAATACTTTCACAGCAGTTTTTGGCTAGCAGACATTACCCTTACTTACTGTTTTGTCTCCACAGCTATCTTCTTCTCCCTGTTCTACTCTTTGGCCTATGCTCAGAGTTTACGACTGTGTTTTGCAGATGGTTGGCTCACTTGTGCGTACATTTTGCCTGGATATATAATGGAATCAGAATCTCTTAACCCACATGAAGCATGGTAAGTGATGGAAAAATCTTTGTTTTTAAAGTTGCTTTGTTGTTAGAGGTGATATACAGAGGATTTACACTTACATAAGCCAGGTAATAAGTATGTATTTTTTTATACAGTGTTATCTGTTCCTCATTCTCTCCCAGTCCCTCCCTCGCATCTCTACCCACGAGTTATATAATTCACTTTCATCAATACCCAGTATGTTCCATGGCTACATTTTTTCCCTTTTCCCTCAGATTCTGGGTCCTCCCCCTGCCCTCTCACAGATATGAGAGATATGAATATACCATATGTAAAGTAAAGAACATGGAAAAACAGTTTTTAAGAATCACATTTGTGGGACTGGGAAGGTGGCTCAGTGGTAGAGTGCTTGCCTTGCATGCATGAGGCTCTGGGTTCGATTCCTCAGCACCACAGAAGCAAAAAAAAAGGTGGAAGCGGCACTGTGGCTCAAGTGGTAGAGCGCTAGCCTTGAGTTGAATTGCTGAGGGACAGTGCCCAGGCCCAGAGTTCAGGCCCCACGACCGGCAATAACAAAATAAATAAAAAATAAAGAATCACATTTGCTTTCATTAGACCCATTTCTGGAGCTCTGAATTTGGAAAAATCTTTGTCATTATAGTATGTAAACAACCTAACCAGTTCTGTTTTGCAATATATGGTGTTTATGTTAATACTAATCCGGAGAAAATTGTGATCTTTACAACCTCTTGTCAAACTTTTGAATATAATGTTTCTTCAGTCATTCTAGGTCTATTGCTAAACTCAATTTCAAACACAGAACATAGCTACTCACAAGTTGGAACATTTTGGTATTCTCCAATTAGATGGTCAATTTCCCAAGAAAACTCCCATTCCTTTATTAGCATCAAGGCCGGTTCCTCCACTCAGAATTCTATAAATTAAACATTCCACAGCAGATGAAATCTACAACATTCTTACTGAGAAAAGTAATGGACTATTCAATAGGAGTAAAATTGACTTTCAAAGTCATAGGAATGTAGACAAATGGAACTTTCAAATATAAAGTTTGTGCTGATGATGACCAGATTTGTATTTTAGATAAAAATACAGTCATCCAGAAATAGGGGAGCATGTTTCAGAATTATTTGCTCCCAATATATTAATAGAATATGGATTTCAGAAGCTCTGGTATGAAATTTGCATGACTGGTAACTTTGAGATTAGAAAGTGTTAATAAATGCCCCCAGGAACTAGCATCCATTGGATGTAGGATGTCAGTGGATAACATTAACTGGAAAATGGAAAAAAATAGTATCATTGTACTTAGAATGCTCAGCTGAGAGGAGATGATAAGTGTGTACTAAAGAGTGCACAGGAAATACTGATGCAGAACTTGGGAGCACTAGTATCTCATATTCAATTAAGTATCTTTGCTGTAGTCTGCAATTCACAATCATCCATCTTGGCCTTCCTATGCTAGGTCCTTCCATGCACTTTGTTTCCATAGTCTATTATACCTTATCCAAGGAAATTCTGGTAGTTGAGCAATTTCCCTCCTCCTTTGTGTGAATATTTCAAATCCATGTGACCTCAGTTCTAGCCTTCCATTCATGAGACAAATTTAGGGCAAGAGTCTTAGACTCAGGGTAAATTACTCCAGCACAGAAAATCCCTAATGCTGACTAGTAAAAAAATAATAAAAGGCTACAGGTCTTAGAACACATTTGAGCTAGGGTAAGTCTTGGAGGCAAACTGCAATTGTATGTTGAAAAGGATTATTATTCCATGTCAATCAGTTTGAGAGAAGATAAAGAGGCTGAAGGCATGATTTGGCATGTCAGTTTTGAGACAGTATGGAGTCTGAATCCATGGCGAGTCCAAGTGTTCTTTGCTGCAGTGTGGTTTTTCACAGAGCTACAGAAAGCTTCCTGCCAGCAAGAGGGCTGTATGTAAAATTACGCTAAGATCCTTTTCTTCTGACTCTCCTTCAGTCAGTAGTTTTGGACCATTCCTTCCCCTCACCTGAATCTTGGTTCATAATCTTAAAGGATTGCTGAAGAGTGTGAAATGACAAGGGAAACATGAATGCAAAGATGGACAGAGTATATATGGAGGCAGATTCTGTGGCCTTCCTGTGAGTTGCATTAGCTTGGCATAGGGCCTCAAGTAGGTGTGGAGGATGTTCAAAGTGTGACATTTAATTAACATTGGGATGGTATTAGGATACACACCACACACACACACACACACACACACACACACACACGTACAGATATATGCATATGTCTGTACATATATGTATAGATATGCATATATCTGTACATGTGTGTATATATCTGTACATATATGTATATATATGCATATATCTGTACGTGTGTGTGTGTGTGTGTGTGTGTGTGTGTACGTGAATTCTGCCTACATCAGTGGACCAATGCGATCAGCTCAGGACTGGGTTCATTAACACTTAGGTTTGTTGGCCTTCCCTAGTACTCTTGCTTTCCCTTGTTCTCTGTCTGTCTGATTCTCTCTCTTTCCCTTTTTTTTTGGTCAAATGGTATCATCTACCCTGTAATGATACACCTTGATTTTAGACCATAAATATGAACCGCTGTGGTATTCTGTTATAGTACCACAGGAGGTTGCCTCTCAAGAAGAAAGTACTTGTCAGCTTCAGTTCTCTGGTTGGCCTTCCACTTGCACCAAAGTCTAGATATTTGAATGTCCAATGTAATCTTGGGGTTTGTTTGTTAGTTGTTTAATATTCCAGGAAATTTAGGAAATCTACAACTATTACAAAAGACAATCTTAAAGAAATTTAAATGACATAAATAATAATTATTTTTTATTTTAGGTGAGAGAATGAGAATACAATTTAGGTGGTGTGTTTCCAATCATTCTAAAATATATATCATTAGTGTGTATATGTGAATACATATATAACATATATATATATACATATATGTACATTATATATAGTATATATATAATGGCACACATATACTAAAAATGATTAGATTCACATGATAAGAATCACTAATATTTTTAAACTTCTTTATACATTTTTTTCTATTAACCATATAAGCAACTTCTTGGTTTTGGTCATAATCTGGACATGTCTGATACACTAATTTTGACATTAGTCCAATGTATAGGCTGGTAGAGCAGTATTGACATGTAGACTATTTGGAATATGAATGCTGATATTTTCACTGTGTTACTCCATTTCCTAGGCTTCAGTCCATAAATGCATGAATGCAATTTCTGCCATCCAAGGGCACTATACTTATATATGGGAAGCAGGAAATTTTCATGTTTTCCCCCACAGGCTATTTAACAACACTTTTTTGCCATTAACATTGATTGCTGTTCGTATGTACTTAGTCAAAGTATTAGTTTGCTAAGGTTGTCATAACAAAAATTTTTATAGACTGTATAGGTTAAACAACAAGTCTATAGGTTGGGAAGTTTTCAATTGAAGAACCATTCCCCAAATATTTGGACAAAAGCATGCTAAACCAAAAGTCAAGGCATCATATCAGGTAACAGGATTTTGTGCTGATAATGTATGCAGGAAGTTGTGCTGATGGTGTATACAGGAAGGAAGGAAGGAAGGAAGGAAGGAAGGAAGGAAGGAAGGAAGGAAGGAAGGAAGGAAGGAAAGGAGGGAGGGAGGGAGGGAGGGAGGGAAAGAAGGAAGGAAGGAGTATTGTGTAAACTAAATCCAAAACAGTATATAAACACTAACTGTGTAACCACATTGAAATACTGAAGATAACTTGTTCATCCAATTATGAGTTTTCTTCATACCACTTAGCATAATTATAATTATCTACTTCTGAGTTCAAGCATTATTTCTTTACTAGACTATAAACTCCACAAAGACCTGTGGCCAGGCCATGTTTTTTGTTTTTTTTTTTTTTTCATTTGAACTTCAGTAGAATGCCAAGTCCGTATATAGTAGGGACTTAAAATATTTTTTACAAAAAGAAAAATAGGCAGGGATGTCAATTCAACTTCCTATTATGATTCTAAATAAATAAACTATGGGAGACTGGTGCTCTTCTTTTCAAAGAAAGGGTGGAAACCACCATCGTCCTCCCACAGAATGGCGACAGAGCCTGTGATTCTTCATCTTCATCCTTTCTCTTGCCCTGCTCTGCATGTCTGAACCAAGTACACACATCCCTCATTTTTTTCTTTTTCTTTTGCCTATACTGGGGCTTGAACTCAGGGCCTGCGCCTGAATTTCTTTTTGCTCAAGGTTAGTGCTCTACCACTTGAGCCATAGTGTCACTTCCAGCTTTTTCAGAATAGTTTTACTGGAGATAAGAGTCTTACAGACTTTCCTGCCTGGGCTGGCTTCAAACCATAACCCTCAGATCTCCTGGGTAGCTAGGATTACAGGTATGAGCACCAACAACTGGCCATATCCCTCATTTTTGAACTCATCTTTTGCTTTAAATCACAAGACCCCAGAAAGTTTTAATTAAAATATGCATACATTATCCATGGAAGTTCATTAACATGGGATGGGTAAATTTTGCTGTTGAGAAAGAATCAGAGAACATTAAGTAGACATGCAATTGCTACCTAAAGGGTAGGGTTTGGGGGACAAGTAGTTAGAGCAAACAAAGGGATGCACGTGGACACAGAATTTTTCTACTCAATGAAGAAGAAAAACCTGAAAAGCACAAATAAAAGTTTTGTCTCCTTAAGTTCTTTGAGCGACAGACTTACCTGGCTTGAATATTTTAAAGAGGAGGAGATTGAATAATGTTTTTCCCCAAAACTCAGGTATCCCAGGCAACTTCTTTTATTTTTATGTTCTATAAGTAGTTGTATGAAGGGGTTTCAATCTAGCAAATCAATTTGTGAGCATCTTGATCAATGCCACTCCTTCCACACCATTCTCCTCCATCTCTAGTAATTTTAGTCAGCAAGATTTATTTTCTTAATATCTGTCCCTGTGTTCACTCATCAAGAACTTATTGAGTGCCTTGTATTACATACCAGGTATTTTACTGACAGATGATGTATACAGGGTGTTTCAGAGTTGAAGCAACTTTCTCTCTCTCTCTCTCTCTCTATATATATATATATATTATATATATATATATATATATATATATATATATATATCAAAGATACAGAGAGGTGATAGTTACATGAGTAAGGTAATAAGTGCATTTTTTATCGAGCATTGTCACCCCCTCCTTTTTTTTTCCCCTACCATCCCTTCCCTCCCCACTTCCCCAACTCCTCCCTCCCCCCCCAACTTTTAAAGTTCCTTTTCAACATAGTGTCATTGTACATCTCATTGTTACAATGGGTCAACCTGTATCCTTATTTCAGCATTTTGTTATTTCCCTTCCCCTCCCCAAATTAGAAAAAACTGCTGAGAGACACACAGCCATACAAAGCCTTACGTGTTTTAATAGAAGCACAATGAAAGTATGTGGACTGATCTAAAGAAGCATCTAACTTAGAGAATTCAGAGAGAAGGACTGTTTGCACACTGTGGATCAGACAGGGAAAACTCCAGCTAGACAGGATATTAGTATGAGCTTGTGGGAATTAATAATGCAGAATGTAAAAATAAAAGAAAACTGGGCATAGAAACAATGAGCAGGCAGTAGGAGCAAGTGAGTAGATCGAAAGTACAGAAGAAGCAGGGGCTGGTGGTGCATGCCTGTAATCCTAGCTACTCAGGAGGCTGAGATCTGAGAGTTACAGTACCAAGCCAGCCCAGGTAGACAAATCCATGAGAATTGGAGACTCCCATCACCAACTAACCAGCAAAAAGCTGGGAAGTGGAATTCTGTTTCAAGTGGTAGAGCACCAGCCTTGAGCACAGAAAGCTAAGGGACAGTTCCCAGGCTCTGAGTCCAAGCCCTGGTATGGTACAAAAAAAGCAGAAAAACAGCAGTTTCTTTCAGGATAGTCTGTCATAGATAAACTTAAGAGATTGGAAGGGAAAAAAACCATCTCCTCAAGCATCAAGCAAGGAAGTTCCTGCAACTCAAAGACTGTACTTCCAATACTTTCCCCTTGGCATCTAAAGAGAATGAACATGCAAGGAAGATATAAGAAAAATCAAAGTGAAGCTATTTCACATACAACATCTTTCAAAAAAATCTACCTATTTTTCACACCCTACCATATGCTGCAGTTCAAAATCCTGCAAACACATTCATTTTATTAATGCAGAGTTTTCAAAAGGCTGAGAAGAAATTACTAGGACATATCTATAATACAGATCATTTTCAGTGCATTAGGGAATTTTCACCAGGGCTTTCTGCTTTATGATACCCTCCAAACAGTTACTGAATCACCTGGTAAACCCTAGTGTCCGAATAAAAAAGATTTGCACGGGGTAAATCCTAGATGTGAAATATACTCCCTTAGAATATGACATTCTCTGTGTCTATCTTCCAGAAGTATGTTTACATCAATAATCCCAGCTTCATTTACTCTGTATCACGGTACACACTGCTATCTTGAGATAATTGTGAGCTTCTTTTTCAAAAGATTTTTGCTTTTTCTTCTGGGAATGTGAACTTGGGACAAGAGATTTTTGTCAAAGAGAAATGGACACATTGTTTTCCCCTTGAAAATCCTAAGGTAGGAACACCAGTGAAAGGTTTCAATGCAATCTGACTTTCAGCCAACTCAGAAAAACCCACTCCACAATTTTACTTTCTCTCTGTGTTTTCCCTTTTACTTCTTCCATATTACTTAGAGCTAAAATACAAAAGAAAATCCACAATAATCTGTACAGGGCTCTATGGACACACACGCGCGCGCGCAGAGACACACACACACACACACACACATTGATTAAAGGAGTCCAGTGGTGCAATTCTGAACAACTGAAGAACCGTGCAACAAACTGAATAGCAGGAAGCTGTAACCAGTTCTGTGGGGTTACATTAGAGGAAGAGTTAGAAGATAGTCATTCTATTCAATAGACACTATATAACAAGTAAACTACATAACTTGAGGGTTGGGATGGTTGGAGAATGATAGAAGGGGTGACAATAATCAAGATGCATTGTACTCATAATCTGCCTTGTGGAAGTGACACCTTTCCTTAAAAACATATGTAATAAAAACAATAAAATGGATTGTAATAACTAAAACAAAGCAAATTAAAATATAGTGGACAGCACAGAAAGAAGTAGGTTATTTTCCCAGAAGGGCTGCATTTAGCTAGAACTATATTCTATTTGTTCTACTTTGAGTCTTTATTTGTACAACAATTCATCAGGTACGGTATGTCTTTTAATTGAGGAAATGATCAACAACCGCTTTGAAATATGTTAAGGAGTTTATTTCCATGTGAATTCTCCTGACAAATCCTAAAATAGATAACCTTACTCAGGCACTAATGAGATCATTATAACTAGTTTTGTCTGTATTTAAAGTACAGATTTCAGATCTTCATTAATGATTAACTACTGGAAAACTTTGTTCAATCCCTTGAGTTATTTTTAAGCCTCTATCTACTATAATTACACATATTCAATCATAAAGCTTTCCATGGTGTTGAGCACAATTGAACTTTGAAGAAGAACAAATATGTTACAAATTTAGGCTGTTTAAAAAGGTTAATCTTTAAGTAGATTAATGGTGAAATGATCATGACCCGTTTCAAGATTTGTATATGTGCGTGTGTGAGAGAGAGACTAAGGAAAAGACATATTACTACAAGTTATTTCCTTCTCCCACCTCTTCCTTCTCTTCCTCTCTGTCTCCTTCCCTCCCTCTCCTTCCTTCCCTTCTTCTCTTCCTTCTCTCTCTTCCTCTCCCCTACCTCCTGCTCTTCTCTTCCTTGTCCTCCTCTACATCTTCTCTTTCTCTCCCTCTCTCATTGTCTCTCTTTGAACTTTCTGATTATAAGGTGTCTTTGAGTGTATGTCAACAGTCCTGGACATAATCATTGAATTCAGTCGAGCTGGGTTTCTGAGCTTTCTGTGCTCTACCATTTGAGCCACAACTCTACTTCTAGCTTTTTGTGATTAATCCAAGACTTTTCTTGCCCAGGCCAGCAATAATCAAATCTTAAGCCTCCTGAGTAGCTAGGATTACCAGCACCCAAGTTGGTTTTTAGTTGTGATGAAATATACAAAGTATAGTCTTCCAGAGATGAGTAGTAACTACTCACATTATATTTGTTCAAACTCTGCAATTTTCTTGAAGTTATCCACTTGCTGTACAACAAAGTCAATGAGGTGACAAAAGTTTGGGAGGTTTCTTTCTATTAAATACTACATAGTTATTTCAAACAACTGGTTTAGATATGTATTTTAGGGTCATTTCATGACATTTTAAAAATGAAATTCAGGTTAAATCCAAATTTTCAAAAAGTCCCTAGCAATAGATAAATTTTATTTATCTACTATCTATTGATTGATTGATCGATCAATTGATGGATTATACTAGTACTGGGGCTCATGGCCTTTCACTCTTGCTTGGTAACAGATAAATTTTATAGGTAGAATTATCTATCAGGTTGAGGCCTTTCTACAAGTTCAAGGATAACACTAAGGTTTTCCAACCCTGAAATTTTCATGAAATAGGAGTGGAGAATGTCAACACAGAATTGTATCAACTAAGTAAAAAAGCAGCATTTGATATTCATCTATTCTCTTATTAAATATTTTGCTCTCACAAGACATACTTTTCTAGTACATACAATTACCTCTACCATTCTGCAAAAATGTCAGTTAAACCTTTAAAGTATAAATCTCTGCTTCTGTGTTTATCAGCCCAGGGCTTTATAAAAGTGTGGGGAAAAGGGCTGAGGAGGGGAGTAAGATATTTATAAATGGGAAAATCCTTTGCATTTATCTAGGAATATAGATATTGTCAATGTGTGATTAAATTACTGTACTAGTTTTCCTGGAGGATTTGTATGTTTATTGCTTTTTTCTTTTGTAAGGCATTTATCAAGCTCTCTCAATTTTGATTTCTTTCCTGCATGAACTCACATGTATTAAAATGTAAGTATCTTGCTTGTTTGGTATAAGCCATTTATATTATTTGAAACCCTGAAGTTCCTAAATTTCTTGGTGTACATACAATTCAGAAACAAAATTATTTAGTAATAATTTATCAGGCATAAGTCAATATTTCATGAAATGAATGCAACAAGATATCTTTTGAGTTTTCCTGCTGAATTTTAAGGGTAAAATTGGAAGAAACATTTATTTTGGAAGGAAACATAGACTCTAAATTATTATCATTCACAGCCTAAGAATTATCTTCGGATCCTGTAGTGCGCATAGAAGACATTTCTACCATAATGTTATGGTAATCTTTTCTAAAAGCTAACTTTTGAAGAGTGAAAATAGAGGGTAAACTGGGTACTAGTGGTACATGCCTGTAATCTTAGCTACTCAGGAGGTTGAGATCTCAGGATTACAGTTCAAACCAGCCCAGGTAGGAAAGTGTGTGAAACTAAAATGGGAAGTAGAGCTGTGGATCAAGTGGTAAAGTGCCAGCTTTGAGCAAAAAAACAAAGAAAGTCCCAGAAGCCCTGAGTTCAAGCT
Source organism: Dipodomys ordii (assembly GCF_000151885.1). Classification (NCBI taxonomy): domain Eukaryota; kingdom Metazoa; phylum Chordata; class Mammalia; order Rodentia; family Heteromyidae; genus Dipodomys; species Dipodomys ordii. The sequence continues at coordinate 303,419 of NW_012267458.1, forward strand.
TCAGTTTCAGAAGGTACACACGCGCGCACACACACACAGCCAAGATACATAAAGTATGAGTCATTTGAAATAAAATGAACCTCAGCACATGTATTCGCAAAGTAAGAATAATGACAGGAAAAAACCCACTGAGCATCATTTGTTGTTCACTGGTGTCTGGGAGCCACAATCTTGAGGAGTGTGATCTGTGCATCCTAGTGGACCAGGTACCAACTGTGCACCAGGCAAGTCCCTGTCCTCCTGAGGTTCTCTAGCTAAGAGAGAAAGAACTTGAAGTAGAATCTGATACCAACATGAAGACAAGCACAAAATGCAGGGACTCCGAGCACAGGGCTTCACAGTAGCCCAGGAAGTGTAATGTAGTTCTAGAGTAGGTCTTGAAGAAACCTTGGAAAGCTGGTCTGGAAAGGACACTTGGAAGTTTGGAAAGTCTCTACGACTTAAGGAGCAGATTCAAAAGCAAGAGAGAGCTTAGAGCTGTGAGAAGTTCAGCAGAGATGATCATGGCTAAGGTTAGACACAGGGTATGACAGAAGCTGGGACAATAATTGATTTGTATGCTGGATGCCATGATAAGATTTATATATGGGAATCTAATCCCTTCTGCACATTCTGGCTGAAATGCTGCTCCTTCAATCAATGCAGCTTTTCTTAATCCTTCTAGTGACGATTGATCTCTTTTTGTCAAAGGCTCCTATAGCACTTTCTTTTGTATCTCTCACATTTTCTATTGCTACAAGTTATGGAGTAAAACGAGTAGAAACAAAGGTACAGAAGGCAAGAGGTCTATTCCCCATTAAGAAACTTAGCAATAGTCCATCAGGGCAAATATGTTAACCTTCCTTTTCTGATCTATAAATTCTGGGTTATGATATCAATAAACATTTGTTATACAAACTTATGAGGACATGAACATGGCGGTAGAAATTGGGAAGTGTTGCTCAATAGTTCCTGTGGGAATATACACTTTAGCTGTGCGCCAGTGGTTCATGCCGGTAATCCTAGCTACTCAGGAGGCTGAAATCTGAGGATCACTGTTTGAAGCCAACTCAGGCAAGAAAGTCTGAGAGACTCTTATCTCCATATAACCACCAGAAAACAGAAAGTGGCCCTGTGGCTTAAAGTGGTAGAGTGCTAGCCTTCAACGAAAAAGCTCAGGGACAGCATCCAGGCTCTGAGTTCAAGCCCCATTATCAACACACACACACACACACACACATACACACAGAGTAGAAGTTAGGTCAGATCATTCTCTAAAGCATTTCAAGGCAGGAGAACTTGAACAAATGAGTAGGCAAGGAAAAGATATACAACTGTGTGGATAACATGCTAGCACATGAACAAGCTCTCATAGCTAAATGTCTTTCTGTGGTCTAGATTGGTCACAACCCAATGTTCCCTGTATGCCAGATTCATTGTCGGCATCAGTGACCTCCTAAACAGACTTCCTGCCTTTACTTCCCTTGAAGATTTTCAAACTGTGCAGAAGAGAATGAAGCTGCTCTGATCTGTAAAAGTGAAAAGGGCACCATTTAAGGCATAGACAGGTGAAGGTGAGGACAGAGGAGACTGTGCCTTGTATGGAGGTAAGAATCCAGGTACAGACAACACACCTCAATGCATCTCCACCGCTGTGCAACAGGCTTTTAGGGTTCACCACAAGGTGATTATTAAGTAACATTTCCACAAAATATACATTTGACTTGGTTCTTATTTTTATGGGACTATTTTAGAAAGCAAACCAATAAACAGGATTTAGGCTTTTTAAGATTAATATTCTCATCTGGGTGCTGGTGGTTCAGGCCTGTAATCCTAGCTACTGAAGAGGCTGAGATCTGAGGATCACAGTTCAAAGCCAGCCCAGCCAGGAAAGCCCGTGAGACTCTTATCTCCAATTAACCACCAGAAAACCAGAAGTGGTGTTGTGGCTCAAGTGGTAGAATACTCACCTTGAGCTGAAGAGCTCAGGGACAGCACTCAGGCCTAGAGTTCAAGCCCCACAAATGATTTTTTTAAATATTAATATTCCCAATCATAATAACTTCTATATATATATGTAATTAACAACTTTTCATTTTCTAACACTTCCAGTTAACCAGCAAAAAACATCCAGAACTGAATAATGCCAGCAGTGAGTAAGAAAGCCAAGAGTACAAGCCTGAGTACTGAAAAAAAAAACTAAATCAATAGTAATACTTTAAAACAATATTCTTTTTTGAAGTCCAAAGTTTGGAGGTCTTGAAACTCTTACCTAACTATATTTATTGGTTTCTCATTTGTTGACCTTCATTAAAAGAATCTGAGAAGTTAGATACCAACTATTGCCTTTAGAAATGTTATCAATATTTGCATTTTCCCCTTTCAGGACTGTTTTTGGCTCTGTTTTAAAACTCAAATTCCAATGATTATTAAAATACACGATTAGTTTTTGAATGATTAACATTTATGTGATGACTTTCTAATTTTTAAATTCCTTAAATTAATTCAGTGATTCTAATACTTCTGCTGGTCTGGAATCACCAGGAGGGCTTGTTAAAACAGACTCTTGGGTTCCACACCCCAGAGTTTCTAATTCATCTCTCCTCAAGTTGACCCTGGAATTCTGTGCTTCTAATAAGTTCCCAGGTGAGGCTTGCTGGTGGTCCAGCAACTGTAACTTGAGAAAAGATCTGTGTTACAATTCATCATTGGTGGTTTAGGAGATATGTATGCATTCTTCACTAATAGTTTTGGAGAATAGTATGTTGGATTTTTCTGAGCTTTTGTAAATCTGAGGATTTTCCTTTCACACTGACATATGAATGTCAATTTAGATGTGTGCTTTTCCTGTCCCCTAAAAATAGCCCCCAGACCATTGCCCATTGCCATTTCATTTTGTGTGACTAGACCTGTGGTTACCCGAACTCTCTGCTCATTCTTTTAGTGAAAAAAAACAACAACAAAAATAAAAAAAACAAACAAACATTTCCTAGAATGAGCTATGTAGAACTCTCTTTGTGGGTTTTATTTTTACATTTTTAACATTTTTTTAATTAATAGGTTATTTATTTTGATTCTAATAAGGATGGGTCAACATTTTCATAGCACATTCATGCATTTGTAGGTTTTTTTCCCCAAAGTTAGTTAGTGGGTTCTTTTAAGCTACTTGCATTTCAGGATGCCATTATTATTCCGGGGGGAAAACTAGAAAGAGTAAATGTATCCTTTTCTTTCAGGGTTGATAAATGAAAAATGCCTGCTAAATAAGTTACACATAGAAGTGAGTTAGAACAACCACAGGTATGAGTAGGTCCCCAGAAAATGCTAACATTTCTTAGTTTTTAATGATTCTGTTGCTCACCCACGTCTGGCTTCCTTCTTGATAAACGCATTTCTAGACTCTCTGGATACCACATTTTCTTTGTTGATTCTGTGTTCTCTTTCCTTTCTCTACATTTTCGCGCGCGCGCGCGCGTGTGTGTGTGTGTGTGTGTGAGAGAGAGATCATCACCCATTCAGTTTTCCTGCATCTTAACTTTCCTATCACAACAATAACATGTACATTACTTAGATTTACCAGTTTTGCTTCTTCGCTAGGGTTCAACTTCCCACTTATTTCCCCTACTCATTTGGTGTTTACTTTCTCATTGCAGCCCATTGTCAGCTGCCTTTGTGTTTTTTTCTTCTTAGTTGGGCAAATCTCCTTTATAGGGTTGGAGATAGAAACATGGCCACTCCAAGAGCAATGGCTTTGAATAAATTTTCATGGGACTTTACAGACCAAAGAGCCAGAGTTTCATCTTTCCTTCTTGCCTTGATTTCTGACACTTTGTACAGATGGGATTTCTGTAAAACAATGTAATTACCAAGGAACAGATGCTAAGAACTTAAGAGTTTGATTCTGCTTGGTATTGCCTCCAGCCAACTCTTTGTTCACAGACAAAGAGAGAGAAATGGCAAGTCTAAACCAATGACACTGAACCAATACCATTCATCTTTGCTATCATTAGTACAATGTACAAAGGTACTAATTTCACTGGTTTATATCTACTAGCTTGGGGAGAGGTATGGAGACTCGGTAGGAAACAAACACTAGGTCATTTATAGAAAGTACTTAGATTATCAAAGGTCTCTTTCTTCTGGTTTAAACCTTTGGTTACCACACACTGATTGAACAAGGCAAGAGGAAAGGTTTATTGTGACATTTCCATCCATGCACAATGTATCCTGATGAGCCTCATCCCCTCTGCCATTTTGCCTCACTACCTGCTTACTTTGAAAGCAATTTCATTGTTTTATTATCACCTATGCATATGAACAGCTCCTACCATATCCATCCTCTTTCATTCAATTTGCCCTCTCCACCACCCACCCTTCCCAGAGCCTGTTCTAATCTAGAAATTCATGTTTTTTGATATGCGTTGAGGTGTACCAGGGGTTCGCCATGCTATTTATGACGTGCCTATCTTTTAATCAGAATTAAATTCGTTGATCAATAGCTTTCATTGAGGTTTATCTGACCAAGCACACAGGGTTGCAATGTACTATGCTCACCCTCCATCATTCTTTTTCCAATCTCCCTCCCATTTTCATTTCATATTAAATCTCATAAATAGAATCCATATATCTATTATGTATATATACATATGGATAGATATATAAAAAACATACATATATCCACATATGTATAGATACATACATAGATAGATGTATATATGTATGTATATATGTATAAAGATGTACATGTATAGATGTCTAAATATGTATATGGACATATCAATATACACATACACATATACATGTCCATATACATATACAAATACGTAGGTATATATATCTATGCATATACATTTTCATACATCTGTATGTCCTTGAGTTCTTGCTTCCACAAATGAAGGAAAGCACAAGATATTTGCTTTTTGAACAGTTTATTTCGCTCAACATGAAAATCTCTTATTCTATATATTTTCCTGCCAGTGACATAGTTTCATTTTTCTTTATGGCTATGTATACATGTATATATGTATACTATACATGTATAGTATAGGTATACTATATTTTCTTTATCTATTCTGTTGCTGTTGGGCATCTAGTTTCATTCCACTGTATGGCTACTGTGAAACATGGATATGTAGGTATCTTTCTTGTACATTAAACACTTTCGGATATATGCTCAATAGGAGAATGGCAGGGTCATAAGTTAGGACTCCTTTTGGATGTTGAGGAATATCTATACTGATTTCCATAGAGGATGCACTAATTTAGAGTTCCACCAACAGTCTATGAGGGTCTTCCAATCCCACCTCCTGCCTTCCCATCAATGTTTACTGTTAGTTTTCTTAATCATTACCATTCTGACTGGGATGAGATATAACTTAGTATAGTTTTGATTTGCATTTCTTTTAAAGGATGTTGAACATTTCTTCTTCACGAAGAAATGTGTCTACTAGACACTTGCACTTCTTTTGAGAACTCTTGATTCAATTTCCTTGCCCATTTACCAATTGGATTATTTGTTATCTTTCTGCTCAATTCCTGTACTCATGTCAAGTCTACCAAGTTTTCTGGGCAGAGAAATGAACAAATTTAAAAGGCTGTGACTATGATCACACTAGGAACTCTGTTGATCACTTTTGTAAATGTACATAAGATGTCTTTGGAAATGATTTTGAACACTGGGCAAGGAACTACCATATTCCCCTCCATATCTTTCTAAAAGAATTCACCATATCCTCATGCAGCACAAATTTCATTAAAAAAAATCGGTAGATTGCAAGTCTAAGTCAATGGGACTTTTTCTAAAGCTATTTCAAGTATTACTATTGGATTTATTTAATTATTATGATTTGATTTTACCCAACTTAATAGAGAAGTCTGTAATTTCCTTTTAATATTGACTTAAGGTAACGAACCAAATGTTTATAACTAGTGAATAAAAAAAACAACACAGAAATAATTTTATCTATTAAACCTTTGGCAGGGCTGGGAAGGTGGCTCAGTGGTAGAGCTCTTGCCTTACATGCCTGAGACCCTGGGTTCGATTCCTCAGCACCACATAAGCAGGAAAAAAAAAAGAAACCTTTGGCATCTGACTTAAAAATATCTATAGTTCCTTGTATTATTTCTCAGTATCTAGTGTGAAAATGCATAAAAATGGAAATAGTGAGAGGTTTTCTATACCACTTACAAAATAATTGTGACCTGTCAATACTGTGGAATTTTTTTAAATAGTGATTAATCTTAGTGCCATGTTTATAGATTATTTCAATTCAAATATACAAATTTTCCTCTCATTTTTTGCCCCCTACTCTAGGTTAAGAATATTACATTTGCATTCCAGAATGAATGAACACAGAGTGAGCAGAGAAGAATCAGGTGGTTAAGTATATGGTGGTTAAGTATATGGTATAAGACATTGGTTCTTATATACTGGGGTGCCAACAGTGTGATTTTGCTAAATGTACTTAATCTCTCTGTGCAGGAATATCTTTTTCCATAAAACAGGCTGCCAAGTGTGTGTGTGTATGCCTATGTGTGTATATATGTATATGTGTTTCATATCAGGGGGTTGAATTAATTAAACAACATGATATGTGAAAATCTCTCAATTCTTGGCACATATGTAGATGGCCTACCTTCTGTTAGTTAAGATTTATTACTAAGTTCCCATAAAGCTCTCCAGCAGTGGAAGATATTGAGGCAAAGAGGAAGAGGAAATGTGATCACTAGAGCCATTTAAAACATACACATCTGAGTGCTAAGAATTAAACAGAAACCAGGTACTGTAAAACCATGCCTATAACACTGGCTATTTAGGAGGCTCACATCTGACGATCCTGGTTCAAAGCTAGCCTGGGCCGACAAATCTGTGATACTCTTATCTCCAATTAAACAGTAAAAATCCAGAACTAGCAGCTTAGTTAAATGGTAGAGCACTAGCTCTGAATGAACAAGGGCAAGCAAGAGTTCAAAGGTCTGAGCAGGGATTTCTGATGTCTGCTATGTGGCTGATAAAGGACATGACAAAAGCAAGACGTGTTGCCAACAACATATTAAATAAATGGAGATAAGTTCCAGAAAATTCCTTGGATTCAGCCTTGGGTACATGAATTATTTTTAGTTAATGCATACTAATTAAAATTTCTCACATTATATCATGCTGGATATGTACTGTGAAGGTTGGTCCTCTGTATTTATATCAAATTAATTTAGAATGTATCCTGTTTGGTTTTAAATCAGGAAAAATGACATGGTTTTAAATCAGGCAAAGTGAGAAACGAACACCCTTCCTTTCTCCCCCCTCTTTGTTCCTCTTACTCCTCTTCCTCCTCCTCCTCCTCCTCTTCCTCTTCCCCCTCTTCCTTTTTCTTTCTCTTTTTTAAATCCCATTGTAAAAGAACTCAGTAGAAATATTTTTGTATTACCTCTTACCCCACCTCCCAAATGTCTCTCTCTCTTTGGCCTCCTCTAATGAAAAAGTGCCATGTCTGAATTACTTCCTGGTGCTTTCTGCAAACGCAGTAGAAACTATAAAGGAGATGAAAGTTGCAGGGAGAAAGATGAATGGGCTGAGAAAGAAGGTGAGGCAGGTGCAGGCATACACATACGTGTAACTGACTGAGGACTGCATCGAAGAAATTAAGAAGGACACAGAATGTTTGTTTGAGCATCACAGATGGACTGAGCACTCACAGTTTATCCAAGTCAGTAAGAAATCAGGTTATTCACTGTTATACTGATGGCAGCTTTGTTTCTAGTAAGACCTGCACACTTATACTTCAAGAAAAACACTTGAATTGCTGCTATTTTTATTTTTTGGAAAGAAGATTTTTTTTTGCAGGGTACTGGTGGCAGCTCATACCTGTAGTAGTCCTAGCTATTTAAGAGGCTGAGTTCTGAAAATCTTGGTTCAAAGCAGCCTGGGCAGAAAAGTTAGTGAGACTCTTATCTTCAATTCACCAACAAAAAGCTAGAAGTATAGAAGGGGTTCAACTGTTAGAGTTCCAGCCTTGAGCCTTGAGTGGAAATAAAGCCTATGAGAATCTGCAATCAAGCCTCAGAACTGGCCTAAAAACAAACACACACACCCCAAAAAAGAAGAAAAAGAATTTTCCCTAAGCAAGATAGAAATATAGATAATGTGACTTTTAACAATGGTTAGGAAAAGTTATCTTCACAGATTTTCAAACCAAGATATAATAAATGTTGCCTAGTAAATCACATCTGAGGGCTTTTAGTCAAATTCGGTGGGCTTTTTGACAGAGACTTACCATAGCAGATATTAGAGGAGGACATTAGTAAAATATATGTGATGGTTCATCTTTGAAGAAAGAACTATATCTGAACTCTAGAAGAGCTCTCCTGTTTATATAAACTCTGACAAGTCCCCTAGCCATCTGGAGTTTGCATCTGAGTCTGTAAAATGGTCCTAGTCATATCTACTTTGTAAGATTATTTAAATTCCAGTGAATATATGGTGTTCAATAAGCAAGTGCAGAGGAGAGCAGAAATACCAGTTTACTAATAGTACAAAACCTGCCAACATACAATTTCAAATACTACCCAAAGCAATATGAACCAATACATTGAGATTTATAAATCTTGATATAAAAAATTTCTTAAAATTGATATAAAAAATTCTTAAAATTTCTTAAAATGACACACATAAATTTATATACAAATGAATTGGCAAGCTTAGATACTGCTTGAGTGTCAGGAAGTTGTGTAAAGATGAAATGAACTGATCTTCTGTGGAGATCTCTTGATATGCACACTCAGTGTTACATATACACTGAGGTATACATGCTCTCTCACAATACACATGTTCATGCACAGATCCCACATGTAAACTCACTATAAGAAAATAATTTTCCAGATTCCCATATTTCCATGTGTATTATTTCCTAAATTTTATCTGCCTGGAAGGCTGCAGAGAAGATATCAAGCTGGTCTTCTCTTTTTCTCTTACTTCTCAGCAATTGTTCCTCAGTTTTAGAATGAAAAATACATCCTCACTCAATGATCTCAGGTACTACAATGACATATTGCTGTGGAGCAGGGACATTGTGGGGCCATGAGACAAAAAAGATCATTCAACCATTACTGAAGGTTTTTAGAAAGTGATAGATTCCAATGATTGTGTAGCCAATTTTTTTTATAAATCAGGTAGTTTCTAAGTTCTACATCCCCCAAATTAACAGAAAAACTTGTCAAATTGCCTAATACTTTTTCTTTCCTTTGTGTGGGGGGGGTGGGGTGGGAAGGAAGATGGTAGTAAAAGATCTCCATCTAAATTTTGGCTTATAACATGAATGATGTTCAGATTTGAATAAAATGACCATAAAGTAATGCTTACTAGAGCTTGGTACCAGTAGCTCATACTTGTAATCCTACCTAGTCAGGAGGTCGAACTCTGAGGATCACAGTTTGAAGCCAGAAGGAGCAGGAAAGTCTATAAAACTCTTATCTCCAATTAACCACCAAAATGCTGGAAGTAGAGTTGTGGCTCAAATGGTAGAACACTAGGCACACTAGGCCTTTAGCAAAAAAGCTCAAGGATGGGGCTGGGAAGGTGGCTCAGTGGTAGAGTGCTTGCCTTGTATACATGAGGCTCTGGGTTTGATTCCTCAGCACAACAAAAGAAACAAAAAGGTAGAAGTGGTGCTGTGGCTCAAGTGGTAGAGCTAGCCTAGGCCCAGAGTTCAAGCCCCACAACCGACCAAAAAAAAATGCTCAAGGAGAGGCCATGAGTTCAAGCTTTTATCTATCCCAAGGAAAGCAGAAAAAACACAGCCTCTGATCAACAGTATACCAAACCACGAATGACTTTGGAATCATCCAGGCTAAGGGCAGGGACACTGTGAATCACCATACGTTACCCCTACAACACTGCCATTTTTCTTCTACTTTTTGTTTAGGGTGTGACAGGAAAGAAGTGAATTCAGAGAAAAGAGCTAAAGCAATCACTATTGTAGTCTCCCAACATTTAAGGGTAGCTGAAAGAACTATGAGAGGACTTCTGGGAGTCAAGTTCTTATTCAGTTCATCAATATCTTCATAAAGTTAAAAAACCCACAAACACAGTCTACACACAGGGGTTAATTTCACCCTTGTCTGTCTCTTATACCTGTTTTGTTGTCAAAGGACTACCGATAGTCATAAATGGCTTTCACTGGTTCTCCAAACAGATTCTCTTTGTAAGAAACAGATGTTGGATTTCCATAGTTAAGTTTAAAGAAATAATTTCTGGCCCTATTTATGCCCATTGGGGGCTGAGATGACTTATTTTATTTGTATAGTACTGTAATTCTCTAAATTTGCCACCGAGTAAAGGCTTTCGCATTATTTTGGAAATAAGACTTAGACTCAAACACTCTGACAGAAATGGTTATTTATCTATTGTTCATAAAGTGTGGTCCCCAGCGAAGCCAGAGAAGTCTTCCAGATTTCCCCATTAGGAGATCTGGGGAGGAGTTCCTGCCACCTGTACTTGTACCAGCTCTCCAGATTCTAAGGCATGCTGCAGTGTGGTAACTTCTGTCTCCAGAAATCTCACCTCCCCTGTGGATGAAAGCTCTCAAGCAAAACTTGACTGCATTCTAGAAGTTAAGTAACACTTTCATGCAGGTGCCAGTGGCTCATGCCTGTAATCCCTGCAATTTAGGAGGCTGAGGTCTGTTTTGTAGCCAAATCAGGCAGAAAAAGTCTGAGAGACTCTGATCTCCAGTTAACCATTAAAAAAGCTGGAAGTAGAGCTGTGGATCAAGTGATAGAGCTTCCACCTTTGAGGGAAAGAGCTAAAAGAAAATGCCAAGGCCATGAGTTCAAGCCCCAGAACCATCCTTCAGAGAAGAAAAGAATACTTCCCATTAACAACATTAGTGAATCTTGATGTATTAAAGTCCCAGATATAAATCTGGAATCCATAATTGAATCCATAATCTATTTTTTCTTATATAATCAGGGGTTTGCTTCCAACAAGCTTAAAGATCTTCAGCTACAGACAGACAATAGTATTTTGCTTGTTTTCTGGATGGGAGCAAAAAAATGTCTTGGCTTTGGAGTTGGACAGTACTGGGGAGTCTGGACTGCTGCTCTGGGATTTAAGAGGACGGATGGTTAAAGATAGTGAGGAATCTCATTCTAGTCATGCCTTCCATTCCTAATTTCCCTTTTCAGTGTTTGGTCTTCTTCTTCATTTCCTTAGGGAGCTGAGTGATTGATAGCCTAATCCAATGACTGTATTACAGCTACCTCAACTAGGACTCTTTTCCTTATCATTAGCAGTTAGCCTATGGTTAAATTCACAGCTCACTGCGTGGTACTGCCCCTGAGATTTAAGGGTCTGGCCTTTAGAAAATATTTAACATAAAACTGAAATCTTGACACACTGAGAACTCAGTTCTCTGCAAGGATTCTTTAATTAATCCAGTGTACTGTACCACTGTTCTGTATGAGACAGTGACATGGTGAACTGTTTCTGAGCCTTATGGAGCATGTGTAGTCCTAAATTAAATAGCCACTGATGTGTACATACGCCGCTTTTTTTTAGTACAGTAGATACATATGAATCTGTGAATATTTAAACTCAGACTCAAACAGAGACACAATGCTCTCTAGTTTTACTTTCCTAATAGAACACTTTTTTGATTAATTTCAGCCTTGAAACCATTCTTTGTGGAAAAAAACACTCACATGGAGGGAAGGAATTTAATAATGCATTACCACTACTGCAAAGATAAGATTACTTAATATGTTTGTCAGAGTCCTCAAGTTTACAAAGCCTGTCAAATATTTTCTTAAGGATATAGATATTCATTTATTTTTTTCCAATTTTGTCCAAATGGAAAATAAATACCCAACACTGAAATGTCCATGAAATTGTTGTCTCTGAAATACTGTTTGATTCTATTATCTAAGTGCAGGACAATAGTTATTTCAAAGCACCCAAGGAAAGAATGTAGACCTTGATCTATGCTTTAAACCTTTGCCCTTGCTCAGTCTGTTGATGAGCTCTAAGCGTCTATGAATATGGCAGCTGAGTCCCACATGAAAAATTATGCATCTCATAAACTGCTATTCTGCTGAAATGTCAAGCCAAGGCAAGGCTGTACCTCAAACTCAGCACTTGGCATTTTCCTTCTGTCTGCTTTGTTGCCGTGAAGCAAACATGGACAGTGAGGATTTGTGTAGGGCAGGTAGCAGGCGAGCTCACTGTCAAAAATCTATTATTAGGGCTCTGATCTCCTGCACAGAGAACGAAGGCTAAACAGTAGGAAACTCACTCTCCAAGAAAGGCAATATAATGAGAAAGGGGATTCTTTGTCAATCTGTACATGAATATATTCAAATGAACATTATTTAAATGAGGATATTTAGACCAGTGAGCTTCTGGTGACCAAAGGGATCATTTATAAAGAGAATTATAATTCATCATTTGAGATGTTTACTTTTGATCAAGCTGCAAATATACTACACACACACACACACACACACACACATTTGTATAATAAGGCTTTTTATATTTTGATCTGTGAAAGTTGTGATAGTCTATGAATCATTTTACATATGAGGATAATGGAACAGAAAATTTACATTATTTTGCTATGCACAGAAACTAGTTTTAAAAAAAGCTAAGTGGAGATTAAATGAAGGCTTACCTTTTAGTTGTTTTTTGGCCTGCTTTTTCACCACATTTTAAAATTCATCTAAATTACATCTTTCCTGGGTTATTTTAAACATCTTGGTGTTAAAACCTCAGCTCATATTGACAAAAATGGTTATAATAGATAGCTTAAATTTTGTGACAGACAGTAGGTGTGTTTTTCTAAAAGGATTTTCTGCATCAACAATCAAGGGATTGACATGTAAAAAATACCCAGCCCATTAAGAACTACTTCATAATAAAAAGTACCAACACTGTATTTTGTGATCGAATTGTAATGTGAAATGTAGAAACTAAAAGTTATCCTGCCAAAATCTTCGGTTATTCACATGTGTAAAAATAGTTACTTAAAGCAAAATGATTTTCCAATCTATACTTTCTTCTTCTTCTTTTTTTTGATGGTTATTTTGGAGATCTAGTCTAGCAAACTTTTTCCACCTGCCTGCTGTCTCTTGAACTTCAGTCCTCTGGATCTCAGTTTCCTAAGTGGCTAGGATTACAAGCCTGAGCCATGAGTATCCAGCATCTTTTTAAGTTATAATATGGACTTACTTTTGTGCATTTTGTGCTCCCACCTCTCAACAAGCATGGGACTACAAATTTAACTTACACCTTTTTGAATAATGAAATCATCTTTAAGAGTCTTATAGCTACAATTTTTATAAGATCACAACTATTACAAGAAAACACATGGATTTAAAATTAGTTGTCATTTCTATGTAAGAACAGTGATGGAATATGCCAGTATAATTTGTTCTGAAATATGCCACCATTTCCTACATCTCTTCTAAGGTACTTGTGGTTAGTAAATATAGACTAATAAAAGATCAAATCTTGAAGGTTACTTTTAAAGGAATGAATTACAGATCAGTAACAGAAATACACAAATCTTAATGTTGAATAAAAGGTGTTCTATATTTTCCATTAAATTTCCCACACAATAATTTCAAATAAGCATTTAAAAACATAAGACAAATTTTCTTTCTTTGGAAACATCGGACCAACTTTGGCCTATAATATAATTGAGAAAGGAGTTCATTTTGAGCTTACTGGAAGTAAACTGTACTGAGCCTTAAGTATTATTTAAAGTGCTTGCACAAAGCAACTTCACACTTTTCCTCTATGTATATCTATATGTTTATATATGCACCAACTGACTTATGTATAGGATAATAGAGTTACAGCAAATCCAAGAAATGTTCTTCATAAATAAAAAGCACTAACACACATGAACAATAAAGCCTCTTCAAATGAGTTTACATACCTGATATGCACTTGACTACACTTCTCTAGATGTGTCTATAATTGAACACAGTTTATCCTCACCAAGTGACTTGGAAGGTAGGCATATCTTTAGTTGATACCACACAACTCATTTTAGCCATCTTTAAAGGAATCTTACCAAGGGAGGATTTCGCATGAAAATATAACAGCACAGCGGGATAGAGGTTAGTAATACTAATCACTGAGTTGGACTCTGAACATAAATCATGCCAGATATTTCCTACATGTTGAAACAAGGTTTAGAAACCATCTTCTTAAACCAGCAAGAACAAAATCTTAGGAGGAGATCCCAATACACTGTCTTACTATAACCTTGAAACTGTCCTTCTATAGGCTTAATGACTTCTTTCATTTAGCAGAGGACTTCTAAAATAGTATCTCTTTCAAGCTTTTTTGACATTAGAGACACAATAAAACATACATCCCCATTCTGGGCATTGTTGGCTCACACTTAAAAACTTGTTTCTCAAAAGAATGAGATCTGTTGGATCATAGTTTGAAATCAACCCCGGCAGACTAGTCCTGGACATTACATCTCCAAAACAGCCAGCCAAAAGCTGGGCTGGATGTGTGGCTCGATTGGTAGAGCATTAGTTGTCAATGCACAAACAGAACAAGAGTGAAAGGCCCTGAGTTCAACCCTGGTATTGACAAAAAATAAATAAACAAATTCCACATCATAATATGGACCTCTATATATTACATGGATAATAGGAAAAGTGTGATCAAACAATGCAACAATGAGCAAATCCATTGCATTTCTTATCCTATTTTTGAATGCCAGTTCAGTTCATCAAGCTTAAATTCCATTGGATATTTGAGGATTGAGAGCTAATACCTCAAATATACTGCTCTGGAATTTATAATAGACATATTGAAATAAATCAACAGATACTCTTTAGCTACCTTACCAGGGCCCATTACTGGCCCTTATTAGCTAATTCATCATAAAAGAAAATGTGGTTGCTTTCTTGAAGCAGTGCACTGCCCCAGGACCTTCCTGATTTCCCCATTTATATATACAAAACCTTTATTTTCAGAGAGAAGGAATCTTATTCTGAGAAAAAATAAAATAAAGATTGAACAATGACCTAGAGAATATATTGAAAAAGAAACAGTATCTTTATCTGGCAAGACAAATTACATGCTCTTAGATGGCTACCTAAAACTGAACATTCTTTACATTTGGCTTAAAAAATATGCTATCAGTCGTGTGCCAGTGGCTCACACCTGTAATTCTAGCTACTCAAGATGCTCGAGATCTGTTACTCAAGGTTTAAAGCCAGATCCAGAAAACAAATCCAAGAGATTTATACCTTCAATTAGCCAGCAAAAAGGCAGAAATGAAGATATGGCTCAAGTGGTAGAGCCTTAAGAAAATAAAGCTAAACAAGAATGAGAAGTCCTCACTCTGGAAAGCAGTATGGAGGTTCCCCTAGGACCCAGTAATCCCACTCCTGGGCATTTACCCAAATAACCACAAGAAAGGCCATACGAAAGCTACCAGCACAACCATGTTTATTGCAGCATTACTAACCATAGCTAGGCTATGGAACCAACCCAGCTGCCCCTCAGTAGAGGAATGGATCAGGAAGATGTGGTATATATACACAATGTATATATACACAATGGAGTCTATGCTTCCATCAGAAAGAATGACATTGCCCCATTTGTAAGGAATAGAAAGATGTGGAAAAATTACATTAAGTGAAGCAAGCCAGGCCCAAAGAAATACAGGTTTTATGGTTTGTAATAATTAGAATTTGTCTATGATATTCTTAGCAGGGATCACAATAGCCCAATCGCTAAGTGCATAGGACCATATATAACGAAGCATATCAAAATGAACTCCAAGAATTGGAAACAAGGTTATTATGTCTGGTATGCAGTTATTTCTAGCTTTTCTTTCTGTTCTAGTTTTCTGTACACTTTGTCTTGTATATAAGCTTACCTGATCTATAGAAGGGAAAGGGCATCACAGAAACAGCAGGAAAAAGAGTGAACAAATGTAACAATGATACTCACTAGACTCTGCTAAAAATGAACTTTACAACTTGGGTGGGAGGAGTGGGGAGTGGTAAGCAGGAGAAAACGAGGCAGGGAATAATGGTGTTTAAAAAGAAATGTAGTTATTACCTTACGTAACTGTAAACCCCTTGTTCATCACTTTCACAATAAATTTTTAAAAAAATAATGAGAGGCCCTGAGTTCAAGCCTCTCTCTCTCTCTCCCTCTCTCTTTCTCTCTCTCTCCCTCTCTCTCTCTCTCTCTCTCACTGTCTCTCATACATACACACACACACACACACACACACACAGGATTCAAATAGATCTTCCAAAAGCTTGCATTCCAGCATTCTAAGGTAATACTTAGGACATTATTAGCACTATGCTGTTTTTTCTTTTTCAAATCTTGTCAATAAAAACCTATCTAGCATATTTGGTTTGCCGTTCCATATTGAAGCAGCATTTGAAGTTCTGATATCCATATTTGATGGACTAGGAGTACATATGTCCATTTTTTAGTTTACTTTTTTATTTCTTTTCTCAAATTTTTTATTGTCAAGGTGATGTCCAGAAGGGTTACAGTTGTATATGGCCATTTTCATACTTTAATCACCCTTAAAATTTGAAACCACTATGTAACCTGATTTTACAAGGCTGTTTTCCTGTAACTCATTGTGAAAGAACTTTGTTCTAGAACTTGCTTCTGCCCGAATATATATTATCATTGCCTGTTTAAACTGCTTTTCAGATTCTATTACCTTCCATACTAAAGCAAGCATTGCTTTTAAAGGAGAAAAACTGTACTAATTTTGTTGGAATGGAGAAAGGCTATTTTCCAAACAGATTGTTTTAATGTGAAGGGACTTAATATAGGACCTATTAGAAATGAGGTACAAGCCCTTAAAAAATGTTAGGGACTTTTCTGTGGTTTAAAATAAGGTTCTACCTCAGCTTAGCTGAGCTTGTAGCCCAAGTGAATATTTATATGTCAATTTATAAATCTTCGAAATAGAGTTTTATGGAAATGGTTATAGGCCCTGAGGTATAGCTGGACTTGTTTTCAGGTGCTGCTATAATTTTCAGTGTGTATATACGCTTAAAGACTGTAACACAAAAGACGTTTTCTAATGCTGTAATTTGGTAGTTTTATTAGACTGAGTTATAGTCCAAGAGAATATTTAGAAATTGCAGCTTAAATGAGAAAATGTGAATGGCATTACTTATATAAAATACTACTGCAATAGTTCTTTTATTAATTTTTAATGCTCAGCCCCCTCTGTGACCTCCTTTATTCTCTTACTGACAGTGTGGCAGGCTGGAAAAATTGAAATGGGCTGACAGAAAACATAGTTTACGTGCGAGCCCAACTCTTTCTGAGCACTTGCTAACGCAGATGGCGCTCTTCAGGTTGGGTTTTGCAGTCATGGATGAGGCCCAGTGTAATCGCTCCTGATAACAAGAGAGCGATGCGCAGATGCTGTTTCTCCTTGCTGACATGGTGGGACAAGCCTTCCATTAAAGGCAGAATATAACCTTTTGCTGTGCGTGGTGTCAGGGCTCAGCATGGACAGAGCTTTAATTGTGTGGCTCCTGCTCCTCCCAAGAGCACATTTCAGTCTGATTCAGCAATGCTTTTCTGGAACAGTGGGACACCGGGCTGTGTTATGTATATTTACTGCTTTCTCTATCACCAAGGAGATTAATCCCCAATACCAGGACAGAGAAGAACCTCACAGCATTGTCTTTGCGGGGCCAAGTTCATGTTGTCACAGCAACAGAATGCCAGCAGGGCAAAGAGAAGGGAGGAGACAGGGATTAAAACTTCTCTCTGGTTCGCCAATGAGGAAGACTGTTACAAAGGTGTGATATCTGCCACTCTCTTGTCAGATGAGGCTTCAATGGAATGTGTGAATGGCTAGTTTGAGACAGTTGTGAAATCAAGAGTTATTTGTTTTTCTTTTTTCTGTTTTTTTTGAAGGTAGATTGTAAAATTCTGGGAAGAGAGGAAAGTCATTTCAAGACCGGTGTAAAAGTATGATAATTAGAACAAGTTGAGACTCTGTAAAAGTATGATAATTAGAGTGATGACATTCGTTTCTCTGGTGAAGCCCTGGTATTAGCCCTCTCTAATAGGTGGTATGACAAGAGAGGAATTTGTGCAAGACCCCAGGGTGAGTATTCATCCATCTCCACATTCGGTCTGTCCATCTATCATAGCCATTACCAACATTGACGCTTCCATGACTTATAAGAACTTGAGATCACAAAAGACACGGTGTTCTTGTTTGCTACGTGACCTACTGCTCGGCCAGCCATGGCCAGAGAAACAGAATTGAAGATGACAGCACCTACCTGACACTCCTCCATAGGTGGTCCGCTTTCCGACACCCACTGCTGGCCAAGGAGTGCCATCCGCTTTCAGTCCCATCAGCCCTGAGACAGTGTTGGTGGCTGTCACTCCATCGGCACCACCTGTGACACAGTAAGACAGACAACATTTGTCTGCAGTTCTTCAAGAAATATTAGTCAAGACCCAGCCCAACACAAACGACTCAGGGAAGTCCACACTTTACTTTCCTCGGAGAACGTTTCCTCTCCTCAAAGTACACCCTAATTTAACTCTGACAATTATGCCCCTTGTTTTAATACACATGATTGCATTTATTTTTTCCACTTATGAGGTAGATTTGTCGGTGCCAGAGTTTTGTACTGAGCGTTACTGCTCAGGTAATTTACAATATTTCTTCAAGTCAACGTGAGATTTCTTATGGCATTCAGCATAAGCATACATGATTTATCAAGCCATACATGGACTCTATGATTTATGAATGCAACAGATAAGTGTTGAGTGTGTGTTTAAGGTGGTATACTAAGGAAACTCCTAAGCAATTTCACAGTGTAGCACTTGGCATCTTTTTTATCCACCTCAATGCAGAGTCAAATGCTCTCTTGTTAATTGAAATATTATGAATTCCTTAAGTACAGAGTGGTCTGCTGTTGCTGTAGCTTTGTCTCAAAACTGGTTTGTGTGCAAAATATGGATATATTAGAAAAAATTATCTTTTTTAAGTTTTATTTTGCCTTTTTTTCTTTCATTTCTTTTTTTCTCTCTCTCTTTTTCCTTTCTTTCTTGCTCAAGACTAGTACTCTACCACTTGAGGCACACAGTTCTGGCTTTTTGATAGCTGGACATATGAATCTCTTGGATTTTTCTGTGAAGACTGGCTTTGAAGCACAATCCTCAAATTCCCTGGGTGCCTAGATTCTGTTATTTTGTGACCCTAGGTCAAAGTTGGGTTTCTGTTTATTAGCTGAAGTGCATGTATGCACCTAGATCTGATATAGCAACACTCTTTTTGAGTATTTGTGAGAAGTATTTTATGAACTTGTTCTTTCTTAAAGTCATGATATACTTATCTGTCTACAAAAAGAAGGCATCTTTTGATATGGCTACAGAATTCATGCTAATACATAACTGAGCACTAGTACAAGTCTAGGTCTTACCTTCCTTCGCCGCTCTTGCGATGCTTACAATATCCGTGACATTTGGGGTCAATTTGGCAAAAAAAGGGATCTGAACAGCTTGCCTAACCCAGCGGCAGATGTTCCGTACCAGCTCTGGATCCTGTTCAAATAGGTCAGTTAAACATAGAACATCATTAAGGAATTGCAATCAAAATGTGTTCCAGCCCAAGTGAAAGCCAGATGTGTAAGACAAACCCAATCTGACAATGAGGTTTATGGTACAGTTCTCAAATTCTTCCTCAGTATTACACCTAGACTGGTTAGAGAACCGAGGGTTAACACACTTCAACTGAACTACAAACTTATAAACTAAAGGTTACATTTCTCCAGGAAGTCTTTGGAAAATAAAATTACAAAGAATAAGATGGAAAAGAATGTTTCTAATGACTCATACCAGCAATCCTAGCCTAAGATCTGAGGATCACAGCTCAAACCCAGCCTAATCTAGTCAGTTAAAAGCCCCTGAGACTCTTATCTCTAATTAACCAGCAAAAAGCTGGAAGTGGAGCTGTGGCTCAAGTGATAAAGTGCTAGCCTTGAGCTGAAAGTTCTAAAGGAAAGCAGCATCCAAGGTAAAGCCCAAATATTCACACACACACACACACACACACACACACACACACACATGCACACACATGTGTAATATTAGGAATGAAAGAGAAACTTTTGGTTCAGGAAATATTCCAGAATTTCTAGTGACTTCATGTCTAATAAAAGATATACATTTGGACATCTGACTCCCAGTGAGAGGTATTGAATCTGAAGCCTGTTGTTCTTTTCATTAGAAAACATGTTCTCACTGAAGTGTATCAAAAGAAAGTCTAGCAGTGACATCACCATACATCTAGATGTGAAATATATACACGCTAAAGGGGGATTTAGCCTTGATCACACCTGCTCGCTTTTGTCAATGTTAGATCAGTACAGCCAGTTTTACTCATTTACTTGAAAGAATTGATCCAAATGACAACAATGAAAAAAAGCATCAAGTGTTCATTTTTAAAAGCAGAGAATAAACATTGTCTTTTGCCTTTTTCTGTGACTTTTTGTTTCTTCAAGCATTTATTTTCTCATGGGACAAGAATCATTTAGAGGCAAAAAAAAAAAAACAAACCCAACAACCTTTCCATTGAAATAAGTTAGCTGTGGTAATTCTTTGATTTCAATACATACAATAGCCTTTTTTCCCTCTTATTACTTTGAGTGCCAAATTTATTCTGACAGTTGCTGATAATGCACTGTGATAAATTACCTTAAGGTAGGCAATCCTAATTAATTATTGAACCTAGTAATATCATTTTAGTGAATTAAGTTCTTTGAATAAAGAAAAACCCAAGAAAAGATGGACATATATTTTACACTATGACATTGTCAGTAAGTCTCTCATCCAGAAGTAATATTTGTGTACTTAAGAAAGTTACTGTTTGCACTTTAACCTTTTAAGGTCTTTTGAGATGAGATTTCAGGTGTTATAACCTTTAGAAAGAACCTTTTCACTTACTTTGAATGTATCTTGATCTGTCATCCTGCATGCCTCTAAAATGTTATGTGTTTATTTTCTGAGATACTGAAATGAGGTAATTTCTGTTGCTTGCTATCATTTGCTTTTCAGCAAGTCTTAATACTTTCAACAAGAAGTCTTTGGCTGGGCTTGTTCCCTTTTCAGGACAGTAATTTCTTCATTAAACATAAATATTAAAAAGCACTCTATGGTATGCTGTACGGGGCTGACTGTGCATTATGAATAGTAAAATCTGGAGAGTTAGCTGTACAAATTCTAACTCATGAAAATGGAGATCTGACCCTGTCCTGTGCAACACTCATGAAAAATGTATGAGTATAGGCATTACGAAGGCAGTTGTATGTTGGTGATATTCATTTCTAAGTTATGAATTTCCACGGGACTTAGCCTAGATATGACAGTAACTCTAGCTGATATGAATTGCATGTCCTTTCTGAAAGCCCTCTTTAACGCAGAATTTGACAATAATTTAAAGATCACTTGAGTTGCATAATACATGGAAAGCAGCCTGATAAGAATTACTGAAACAAATTTTAAAATATCATTTGGTTCCAACAGAGTAAACACTAATAACCTGATAGAGCTGCTAAGTGGTTAATCAATACTATTGACCAACACGTCTTCATAATTTACTTTTTCTTTTTTGTCGTCGTTGTTGATTTCTTTTCACTAGTTGGCTATTTTATTAAAAAATATTTGTATTATCTTTAAGTAGTTTTACAAAGGAGTTGTCATTCCAAAAAGCAATTTATGAATACAGTACAGCTTGATCAATGTCACCCCTTTCAATCTTTTCACCCACCCTTTCCTCATTACTCAATTTTGTAGGATATATGTATATGCCATATATATGTACATGCCATCTAATAAAGCAATTTATGTAGACAATGCACCTTGATCTGTGTAATCCCTTTAACATCTACACCCCTCCCTTCAACCCATCAGTTCCCTCATTTTCCTGTTTTGTGGTATATACAACGAATTATTGTCTGTATTCACCCCTCTTCCCCCTTTCATTCATCTATTCTTCTCACCTTTACCTCTCTTCCCTCCCTTACAAGTACACGTTTCCTGGAACTTAGCTTGTTGGGCTTTGACTTAGACTTTTGAAAGAATTATACAATTTAAACTCTCCAGAGTCTAATAACTGAAGTCTACACTTCAGTTAATTCATTTGTAACCATTTGCATAACACCCAGTATGTTAACCTGTAAGTTTATAGGCACAAGCTAGCTACCACAAATGAGGGAAAGAAGCAACGTTTGTTAGTAAGTCTCTTTTAGTCCTTGTTTAACGATTGGAATTTTTTCAAAGGCTTATTTTAGTTTGCTAAAACTATCCAGTTCCTTAGTAACCATTATTCCCTGGAATCATCATCTGTCTCTATTTTGAGACAGCATAATTGGACCCTCCTTTGGTCCTGTAAAGGTTGACAATGTTCAGCACGTGTTTTCGCCTTCAGCCAGCTGCTGACTAATCACACTGTCAGCTGAAACACAATTTAATTACCTGACAATTTTCCAAACAACTTCTGACCAGCACTATTGTGAAAATTGACTTTTTATGAATTGAAAATTTTTTGCTAGTCACTTCCAATAGGGAATATTCTAAAGCAAGAATACTTACAGGGATGATATGACAAAATAACTGTGTGCATTTGGGGGAATTCAAAGATATTCTGCAAACATTCATGTATCTTAAGAGTTTGTATATTTTGATGTAAAAATTTTAAATAGCAAAAGTAGTGATTTGACTTGATTTTTCTTTTCCTTTTGGGACCAAGGCTTGAACTCAGGGTCTGATGCTTTTGCTTGCAAGTTAGTGCTCTATTACCTGAGCAATGCCTCAGCCTCTAGCTTATCTTTGTCTCTTTTCCAGAGAGAGGGTTTGGAACCATATTTCAGGCTGTCCTCAAACTTTCTCTGTGGCTCACACTATCCTTCAACACAATTCTCCTACCTTAGTCTCCTCAGTGCTGGAATTACAGGCTTGAGCCGACATACTTGGCTGTTACTCTGTTACTTGGCCCTCTTATATTTTGATGATAGCTTTATACAGCTGTGTCTTTCCTAACAAATTAGCCTTTAGAAACTTAAGATGAACAATTTGTAGGCACTTTCCAATTCCTCTCCAACTCTTCAGGATATTAACCATACAAAAGGCACTATTTTCTCTCAGAAAAATTGAGCCTTTAAATACATTGTCCATGCATGTGTGTATGCATGTATGCACGCACATGTGCACGCCTGCTCAATAACTGTTAACTCTTTTGTTATTCTTCTAAGCACCAAAAAAGTTCTGAGCAACAAAACGGTGGAAGTGTGATTTGGAGATATTATCAAAGGATTGTAAAAAGCCCTTGTGGAAGTGGGTGACGGGTTTGAGGTACAAATGCTGCACTTTAGGGTACCCTATGAGGTAAGCAGACCAGACCTAGGAAGTGTTCAATGAGGGTGGAGAGCAGACAAGGAACAAATTTGACAAATTAAAAAATATTTCTGGAGAGCTGTCAACTGATGCCTGCAATTAATGCATTCCAGAAGAAATTCCTATGAAAACCATGTCTAGATTGTTTGCTGTATAGTTTCCATTGCACAAAGCTGTGTGTGTGTGTGTGTGTGTGTGGTGTGTGTGTGTGTGTATGTGCATGTGTGTGTGTGTGTTTCCAATTTAGTGCTCTACTACTTGAGCCACAGCTCCACTTCCAGCTTTTTAGTGATTCATTGGAGATTAGAGTCTCACAGAGTTACTTTCCTTCCTGGGCTGGGTTATAAAAGAGATCCTCAAATTTCAGCCTCTAGGATTACAGGCATGAGCCACCAGTGCCCAGCAAAGCTGGCTGTTTTGAAACCTTTTTCTTTTCTAAATTTAGTTTTATTGTCAAGGTGATGTACAGTTACATATGTAAGGTAGTGAATACCTTTCTTATTGAACTTGGTATCCCCTCCCTCATTTTTCTCCCACTTTCTCTCCAAGGCCATGTGCTAATTTCTCAGTACCTGAAACTTCTATGTCTCTAGTTGAGGCCTTGTGTAGGAATTCCTTACGAATGGCCCGCCTTTCTGCATTTGAGGCCACTCAAATGACCTCTCCATTGAGGACCAGGTTTGCCACCATGTTCCCCCCCTCATCAAATCTCCCTCCTTCCCTGCCCTTTAGAAAGGAACAAGCACAAGCAAACGAGGCTGTGAGTGTTTCTTGATAAGCTAAATTACAAGTGAAATTTTTGACTTAAGAAAACATTCCTCTCCAATTTACCTGGTAATTTTCACTCTCTACAATTCTTTCCAAAATGGATTTCTTAGAAGCTGGCATCTCAATGAATTCACTGATTTTTTTAACCAGTTATAAAATGTTTTCCACTAAGGAACTCCTCTAAGTCTTAATTCACATGACATGACAGGAGGTGGCGAGCATTTTTATTATGTCTACTTTTCTGATGGAGAGGACGGGGACCCAGAAGCTCAATCTGAGTAGCTCTTTCATCTTCTTAATTTTCTTTCCCATTATCATGTTCTAAACCGTCATCTTCTTTAGCAAAATTGCTCCCTAAAGTGAAATTCAGCTGTCAATTGTAAACTCGAACTATAAAAGGCTCTTACTACATTTATACCTGTAAGAGTAGATGCAGCTGCAAACTAATAGGCAAAACAGATGCCTTTATTCTTCTATATCAAAAAATGGGGCAGAAAAATTTAAATACCTTAAAGAATAAGGGAAGGCAAAGGCTTTAATGGGGATTTTTTCAATTAATGTTTGTTTTAGGATGGCTTTTTCT
Source organism: Dipodomys ordii (assembly GCF_000151885.1). Classification (NCBI taxonomy): domain Eukaryota; kingdom Metazoa; phylum Chordata; class Mammalia; order Rodentia; family Heteromyidae; genus Dipodomys; species Dipodomys ordii. The sequence goes on from NW_012267458.1 coordinate 328,177, forward strand.
TTTTCTGGCTTCAAAATTCTAATGGTAGTACAATAATTTTGAAAAATAATTTGACAGTTGGCTATCAGGGCAAACTTGTCCTTACTAATCAATCTATATATTCTATTTATACAAAAGCCATAAAGAGACCTGGGCATTGGTGATAGCTCACATCTGTAATCTTAGCAACTCAGGTGACTGAGATCTGAGGATCGCAATTCCAAGCCATCCTGAGCAGGAAAGTCTGTAAGAATCTTATCTCCAATCAACCATCAAAAAGCTGGAAGTAGAGCTGTGGCTCAAGTGGGTAGAAGGCCAGCCTTGAACAAAAAAGAGTTAAGAAAAAGTATCTACGTCCTGAGATCAAGCACCAGTACCAGCACAAGAGGAAAAAAAATGAAATAGAAGTCATGTAAACATGTATTCTCACAAAGACTTGTTCAACAACATTTTCCAGAGAGCTACAAATCAGAATCAACTCCAATGTCCAACTCAGTATGCAAGCAAATTAACAGACTGTGGCATGTGTAGTAATACAAAGAAACAAACAGTCAGGCCCCAACTTTGGACCAATTATTTTAAAAAGAAGCTGAGTTCAATGTGTTTACAAAAGAGTGCATTATGTATGTATACATGCATGCACACGCATGTGCACACACACACACACAGATGAACTGTGGTGACAGAGAGGTATATTCTGAGAGTAGAACTGATGAAGAGAGTAAATGAAAGAATGCATATGTCAACTTCTGAGGATGAGAGATTCTCTATTTTGATTGTGGTGTGCACAGGTATAGACATTGCACCAAACACATCAAACTTTACCCTTAAATGTGTTTGGTCTATTACAGGTAATTTGAAGTGCCATAAGTGTTATCTGGATTTTTAACAAGAAGACTCCATGAGTAGAACTGCTTGCTTTCTGACCAAGTGAGCAAATTCTGACCATGAGCTGCTGCCTGTGTCTGTAATGGAAACTACAATGAATGAGATCAGGGAGTCAAGGCATATTAGGAAACGTGATTCGGGCACGTAATGAACTACACATGGGATTCTGTGGGTCAGAAACCAGACATGCATTGTGTTTGCCCGCTTCAGCAAGTGTCACAAGGATCCAGAAGTTAGCACACATTGACCAAGTGCCATTAAGTTGAATTGACAGAGTGTCCATTGCACAAACCAGCACTGACTTTCTTCTTTCTGGTGAATTTGAAGAAAAGTGGGCTTATAAAGTTAGTGGATCCAAAATAATCTATTACACAACTTTTATGTTGACAGTAGAGATTTAAAGAGGCAGATCATATCCAAACCTTATCCTTAGGAAATGAAAAGTGAAAACATTTTTTAATCCAGAGGGAAAAATATACGCAATAATGGCAAATGTGATTCTAAAATGTAGTTTGTGTATAAACAGTATATATGTCTATACATCTACACTAACTCCCCTACCCCCCTACACCCACACTTTACTTTGTAGAAATTACCCAACTCTCTTGTGTGTTCTATCCTTCCCAGATGCATAAGGCACAAGCCTTCTTCGAATTCTCATTTCAGGCTCTTCCTCCTATTCTCTTCCTTATATTATCCCTACTCCTCCTCCTCCTTTTCCTCTTCCTTTTCTACCTCCTCTCCTCTTACTCCCCCTCCTTCCTCTCTCTCACACTCTTTCTCTTCTCAACATGTCTCTCCTTGTATCTCCCTTTCTCTCCCTTTCCTCCTCTCACCCCTTTCTCCAAAATGTCCCTTGAACAAACCCTGCCAAGAATCCTATAAGACCCATCCTCCCATTCCTGCCTCAACTCAAATGGCTTAGTAAATGTGTTCCTCCTCCAAAATGTTTCTTTATTACTGCATTTATAATAATGTTTTTTAATCCTCTCCCTGTTGATAATCAATTTCTCTCTACTAGACTACTATGATGACTATTACTAGACCATTCATTTTTGCTCTTCCACTCTAATGCCCTAGAATAGAGAATGACATATGAAGATGTTCAGTTCAAAGAACGAAGGATTCTTAGTTGTGTGCCATATTTGCCTTCTCTTTTCTGGAAAGCCAGCATAAGCCAGCCAGGGGAGTTGGAAACAGCCCTTCCACTGGTCTCTATTGCCAAGAGGAAGTGCTTACAATGAACTGGCCTCTGCTGTGGTAGCCTGGACTTCCCACACACGTCAGGGATGTGTCTGTATAATCCCTGAGGATGCTTAAGGTGTCTCCACAGCCTGTATCTCTGGCACCATCTCCTCTCCATTCCTGGAGGAGGGAGGGCCTGCTGGTGATATTCTCACCAGCTAATGGGCCCTTTCAAATTCTAAGTACAGTTCCCATGAATATGATTTAAAGCTGTTTCTTTTCCCCCCCTTTTTGGCCTTCACAAGGAATTCCCTAGTGTACCATTCTTCTGGTATTAGTGCCAGTGGTTTCTATTGCCACCTGCGTGGGCTCAAAGAATTCCTTTATCAACTCAGTGGTGGAGAACCTGCCTGCACTGTTGATGAAAACTCCCAAATTCTGGGCATTCTTCTACTCTTTTCTTCTCTGATGACTCTTGGGATCTTTAACTCTTTCTTTTACAAGATCAACCACCACCTTCTCTCTCTCTCTCTCTCTCACACACACACACACACACATATGGCAGTGGTAATGGTAATGCAGTCAGAAAACATGAATGTGCTCAGTAAACAACCAGTGAACCATTCCTACCCATAGTAGCCAGGGGATGTCCTTGGGCCTACTCTTCTAGTGTTCAGGCCACCTTAGTATCTAATCCAATGCTCAGAGTCTATTTCCATATCAAAGACTCCGACTTGGAAAATTGGGTGGGGCATTTCTATTTCACAATCAACATTTGGAATCCTTGAGGAATGATGTAACATTTCCTCAGAACTGATGAGTTCCATCCAGGCCCCAGTGGTTATTGCCTGTAATCCTAGCTACTCAGGGGGCTGAGATCTGAGGATCATGGTTCAAAGCCTGCCCAGGAAGGAAAGTCTGTGAGACTCCAATAAACCACCAGAAAACTGGAAGTGGCACTGTGGGTCAAGTGGCAGAGTGCTCGCCTTGAGCTGAAGAGCTGAGGGACAGCGCCCAGACCCAGAGTTCAAAAAAAAAAAAAAAGAACGGATGAATTTCTGCTAACATACCAAATAGAACCTGAACACAGAACCCTCCCTGTCACAAAATTCTGCTTCTCTCTTCCTTTCAGAGGCATTACTTCCCTGGAGGCACCTTAGCCTTTTCACTCTAGCCCTGAATCAGATTCCTGGAGAACTCACCTGCTGGTAACAGCTTCCATACCAGCGAGTTCCACCTATAGCTTGCAGATTCATGAAGTTGTGCAGTGTAATCTGGAAAAGCTTCTGTACAGAGAATCAGCCTGTGAACATATTCTCTTGCCACCACTGGTAGGTGTTCAGAATTATGGACCAAACGAGACAAAATGAACCCTCACCAGTTTCCTAATTACTGCTAGGAACACACTACAAAGACCTCAGTTCTAATGAAGTATTGGTCATTGTTGGCACTATGCATGGGTTTGTTTTCGAGAAAGGCAAGTATTTAAATGTCTAATAAGGAGGTTTGACTCTATTCTGACTCCAGGCAGCTTGGAATTTGCTTTCTGAATGCAAAATATTTGTTTTTGTAAACGGTATATCAATTGATCTTTTATATATCAGTTGGTCTATTCACTTAGCTTATGTGATCCAGCCCTAAGAGTTAGAAAACACCCACAGCTTCAAACCTAAGTCTCTTTATAATTCCATACTGGAGTGAATGATTAAACAACTCATGGAGGGTTGCTAGGGTAAAACAGTATTCTGCCCTAGAGCACCCACCATGCTGGTAGATACATTTCAGATGAAGAGAGTCTTGGGAAGTCTTGCTTCTGTCTGGGGAACTTGATGAAATTCAAGCAAGAAGGAATTACTGCTGAGGCAATTTTAAATAACATAGCAGAGAGCTCAATCCCTTGACAGTGAATGGTTCCAACTAAGGAGGACTCATCCATAACAAGTTGGTACATTTCCTTAAAGAATTTCTTCCTAATGCTACAGCAAGAGCAGGAAAGAAGTATCTAAGCCTTGTATTTGGTTTTCAGTTTCTTTGGCCAGCTTGTTGAATTTCTTTCTCTTTTTTACATTGAAAAGACCAGGGGATACCAGACACTGAGCTGATTTTGCTAAAAAGATTGTTGTGTAAATCTATGGGATGGGAATGACTTGAAACATGATTTGTAAACATGACAGTCACAAGCTTTTGACATGAAATTCATGGACATTGGATTTTGCTCAAAACTGTGAACAACCCTGAACCTAACTATGTTTAGCAATATATTTATTTACATGGCATAGTGACTTATAAGATACATATCAAGTCAGCTTGCATTACTGAAGCTTGTATTCTTAGCTATGTGGGAGGCAAAGATTGAAGGACCATGGTTCTAAGTCAGCCTGGGTGTCAAAGTTCATAAGACTCTGTCTCAACCAACAGCTGGCCACAGAGGTACCTGTTACCCTACTCCCAGGAAAAGCCCAAGTTTGGGCATACGAGAACTCACCTGTCATCCCTAGTGATAAAGAAAAGCACAAGCAGGAGGATCATAGCTCACGCTAGCCTAGGCATAAAGTGAGACTCTACCTTGAAAATATCCCATGCCAAAAGGGGCTGGAGGCATGGTTCAAGTGGTAGAATGCTGGCTTAGCAAATACAAGTCTATGGGTTCAATTTGGAGTACTGTCAAGCACAACACAAATATATATCATAAGTTGTATGTGTGTGTTTGAAAAGAGAACTTTGCAATTTGAAGCTTTCAGGTGTTAAGGAAAGGAAACATGAACACACCACCCCATGACGGGGGCTTATTGAAGGAATATGTGGAGATATATTAGAAATTGCAGGAAGATTTTTGGTATAGGAAGAACCAGTGCCCTGGGACTAAGCTTTCTCTACTTTGTGTTGGAGGAAATGTAGCTGTACTAAAGACAAGCATTTGCTTTCTTGTTAGAAAAGTTGGTGACTCAGGCTAGAATTGCAGTTTAGTGGTAGAAGCATAGCTTACAAATGGGTGTCTGTCCCTTTAAAGACTAGAAACCAGCCTGCTAGTGTTAGTTTTTATTTCTCAACAACTCTTCTTCCATTTCTATTAGTCCTTACTTGTTCCTTATTTCCATGTGGCCCTTTCAGTTCTCCAACTCAATTCTTCAGCTATGACCCTGTGGAATCTGTATGTATTAAACCAAAACCCACTGAGGAGAAAATTTGACGATAACAAGTACAGTTCTTAAGATCTTAACTGTGCCCTATTTCATTTCATTGCTCTTCTTACGTTGTGGAGACTGACTCTTGGGACCTGGGAACCACTTCTACCAGGTGAGCCATGAAAGGATATTGTCTTTTCTCCTCAACTTGCATCAGGGAAACAAGCACCTGATCAGACTTCACCGAGGCTTCAGCCTCAACTTCAAGTTTTAGGGTGGCTTGTGGTCAGGTCTCCTGACAGGATTCAGTGGGGCAGTGACAATGGGCCACCAGAGTGGGGGAGGGGTGCTGCCTGCTGGGACGCCATTCTAGTGTCCATTGGTTTCAACCCAATTTCCATGTCTTTGATTCTGTCACATATTGTACAGAGTCAGTTGTGTGGATAGGCATGAAGAATTCCTGCAGGTAGTCAGACACTGTCCAGTATACAGCTGACACGGATGGCCCACACTCTATGATGGGCTGTTGACCTCTTTTAATTCGGTGTGTGTGAAGAGGAGGGGTTGCTTGTCATCTTGGATGTCTGATGTAATGAACTAAGGTCAAGGTAGCCAGGACAAAAGCTTTTGAGGTACCTCGTGTGCTAGATACTGCCCCGGGCCACTTCCCTTTAGAAAGGTGTAGTGGGACCAGAAGGTATCAGAGTAAGGCATGAACTTGGTGTACAAAGAACTTACAATCAAAGTACAACCACTGAGGGCATGGGAAAGTTGTTAGAATCGGAATAATATATAAACGGCCTTTGGGATTGTGGTGCGTCTCTTTCCCTCTATAAATCATTTAACATTTGAACATGTCACAATGAGCAAGCCCTCGCACTACTCAAGAGTCCTTGCAGGAAGAAGGGAGATACAGACACGCATATGCACATATTCATTCCAGGCAGATCCAGAAAAACCTTGATTTGAAATGTATGAAGAGTTGTTGTGATTTCTGAAAAGATGGATATGTAGACCAAGAATGGTAATATAGCCCGTAAGGAAAAATACCTTGAGGCATGGAAATTAAATTAAAATATGATCTCTTTTTCTTTCTGAATACCTGCATGATTACCAATTCGACAAAGATCTTTCATTTTATCCCAACTCAACTTTACGAAAGTGCCTGAAGCCTATATTGTTGATAAAAACAGTTGATGAAGCTTACATAGGGGGAAATCTTCAAACCGCCTGGTATACACAAACATCTTAGCAGTAAACGCAGATGCGTATTTACTTTTGCAATATTCAACAAATGAAAAGTACCCAAAGGACTGCTAAGTTTAGATAGTTTAAAGCACTGTATTTTTTTTCACCGAATAAAGAGCACTATGGTGAAATTTACCAGGAAATTAATGTCATCTAGATGTGGCAGAAACTCATTAGATTTGAGGATACCATAGGCAAAGGAAGCGGCTAGCATTACAGGGAAGACCTCATCTCATTCTGTTCCATTTGATAGCATTCCCACATTTTAACATGCAACAGCTGAAATAAAAAATTAGCTCATCTGTTTCTTATTATGTTTTTGGGCACAAAGAAATCTATGGAATCTAGACCAAGGTCCTAAATTGGGACATGCAATCATTCTGCTGCTAACCACTATAGTTGTCTGGTACAAGAAGTAGGAAGAAAATACAACACAAAACACTTTTGATCTATCTGAATATCCCAAATCAATGGTAACTTGGCTTATTTTTGCTGTGTGTGTGTGTGTGTGTGTGTGTGTGTGTGTGTGTGTGTGTGTGTGTATGCCTGTGTGTTTGGATGCTTGTGTATGCATGTGACAACATTTGGAAAAAAACCATGATGAAGGTGATTGGGCTGAAGGATCACAAATGGCACCATTATATGCAGAGGTTATAGAATGAGCAAGGAATATAGACACAAAAGAAGGGACTAAAGTAGGAAAAATGTAAAATGTGAAGAAAGTCAGAACATCCGACAGGCAAAGGGAAGAGTCATGGCTAGATGACTTTGCCAGATTTCAAAGGAAAAGTGCCAAAAGATTTTGTGCTTTATCTTTTAGACGATAAAACATGGGAGACCGTATGTTAAAATTCATGTCCTCATAACACGAAGCAAACTCCAAGGCTCAAGGGTGGTGACACACTTCTATAATCACAGCTACTTAGGAGGCAGCGGTTCAATCTGTGATCTAATCTGGCAAAACCACAAAACACAATCTAAAGAAAAATCATCTAACAGCAGATACTAGGAGACTAGAGGCATGGCTCAAGTGGAAGGGCATTTACCTAGTAAGCACAAAAACCTGTTTCAATCCTCAGGACTAGCAGAAAGAAAGAAAAAAAAAACAAGAAGAAGGAGGTAAAGGAGGAGAGGAAGAAAAAAAGAAAGAAGAAAAGGAATAGGAGGAAAAGGAAAAGAAGAAAGAGGAGAAGGGGGAGGAGGAGTGGGAGGAGAAGGGGGAGGAGGAGGAAGAGGAGGGAAAGAGAGGTGAAGGGGGGAAAAGGATGAGGAAGAGGAGGAAGAGGAGAGTGGGAGAAAGACATATATGTGTTTAAGGTATTAAAGTCTAAGCAGGGTGAACAGTCAGCAAAAGAAGTGTCTAAAATAAAGGCATGCCTAGAAATTTCAAGAATTTCAAGCAAACTGAAATTCCATCTTAAGAAAACCCTTAAAAACTTTTATGATAATGACAAATTGAAGATGGGAAATGATAATCAAGAATAACTCTGGGGGTCCCAATTTGGTGGGGATAGCAATTTTATCAATCAAAGTGACAGAGCTTTAGTTAGGAGACTGGGTATGTTCAATCGCTCCTAGCCAAAAACGATCTGGTGGACAAGCCTTTGGATGTTAGGAGAGGAGTTTGGGAAATGTACAAAAGAGGATTGTTATAGATAGCAACTGAAGTGTTGTAAATGGATGAGAAGATGGAAAGAAAAGGGCTTAAATCTTGGGATCATTGATATGAAGCAGCTGAATCATTGCAAAAATCAGAGAGAGAGAGATGTGGATGAAGTATTTGAAATAAAGTAGTGCAGAGAGATGAGGTGGAATGAAGAGTGAAATTTATAAGTCAATGGAAGCCAGCTAGGTGGTGGTGGCTGATGCCTGTGATCTCAGCTACTTTGGAGGCTGAGATCTGAGGATCTCAGTTGAATCTAGCCTGAACAAACAAATTTGAGAGCTTCCCATCTCCCATTAACCAACAAAAGCCAGAATTAGAATGAAAGGTATGGCTCAAATGGTTGAACTCCAGTCTGGAGTGGACAAAGCTAAGTTCAAGGCCCAAGTTCAAGCTCCAGTATTAGAACACACAAAAAAGTCAATGGCAATTTCTGAGAATGTAGTGTGAAATAATCAGACAGGCAGTAGCTATGGAAGGTACATTACCATGGATAAAGAATATCTCCCTATGTGAATAGTCAAAAAAATAAATAAAACACCACAAATAGTAAATTTAATCTAAATTATCAGAGCTTATACTGGTGTTTGACACTAAGAAAAAAAACATTTGTGAATTAATACTTTGTTCAAATCACAATCAAAACTGACGAGGTGAAAAAATCATTTGCTATTTTATGAGGAAATACATATATGTAAGAAGAAAAAAATTTATACCAGATTTTTTTTTTTTTGGTTGGTTGTGGGGCTTGAACTCTGGGCTTAGGTGCTGTCCTTGCACTCTTCAGCTCAAGATGAGTGCTCTACCGCTTGAGCCACAGCGCCACTTCTGGTTTTCAAGTGGTTTATTGGAGATAAGAGTCTCACAGACTTTCCTGCCTGGGCTGGCTTTGAACCGTGAACCTCAGATCTCAGCCTTCTGAGTAGCTAGGATTACAGGCGTGAGGCACTGGCTTCCAGCTATACCAGAATTTTTACAATGTCTGTAACTTACTTTGTTAATTAAACATGAGTCTAAAATTTTAGGCCTAACCAGGACCTCAAGAAATTGTGAAAACTGTTCCTAGACAAAATTAAGACTAGCATACATTCAACTCATAATGATTGACCAAGTGTGCTCATATATATTAACTTTATTGTGCTTATTTTTTCCAGTTTATTCTCTTCTTCAAATTATCTCTAGTGATAAATATAGTATACCCCACTTCTCACATTATTTGTAACCATCAAAGATGATTCACAGGAATCTTTAGCCCATCTTGTTACGGATTAAAATCACATGTTTTGTCTCACTTTGAAAGTGAAAAACATCAACTGTGTACCACAATTTATAGGAATTGTCTATGCTAAATTTTTTTCAATATTACTTTTAAGATGTTTTCCTCATTATAAAAAGATGGCATCTGAATTATTATGGAAGCAAACAAAAGCTTAGTAAAAACAATACCTACTCAATATGAAAAAAAATTTAGTAAGAAGGTAAGAATATACTTCCCTCATATGTTAATGGTTATCATTTATACTTACATATAGCCTTCTTTTTATGCTATATCATACATATTCCTTATATTATCAAACTTCCTTAAGATATACTTTATTCATACCATAGTTTATATAATTATATATATACATCTATAAAATTATGAACTATTACATAGTAATTATATGAGTTTATATATATGTATATAAGTTCATTACTTCTCAATTGTTGGAATTTGAGATGGTTTGCAGGGTCTCCTCACCGGCCCCGCAACCAATACCTGTCCTGGGGCTTGAACTCTGGGCCTGGGCACTGTCCCTGGACTCCTTTTGCTCAAGGGTAGCCCTCTACTACTTAAGCCACTGCACTACTTTTGGCTTTTTCTGTGATTAATTGGAGATAAGGGTTTCAAAACCTTTCCTGCCCAGGCTGGCTTTGAACCATGATTCTCAGATATCAGCCTCCTGAGTAGTTAAGATTACAGACACGAGCCACAAGCTGCCAGGTTTGCAGATTTTTTTTCTTTTTTTTTTATTGTCAAGTTGATGCATAGAGGGGTTACATAAGTACGATAATAAGTACATTTTGTGTCAAACTTGTTACCCCTTTTCCTCTTACTTTCCCTCATTTCCCCCCACCCCCAAGTTGTATAGATCATGTTTTCCAACATATTGTCTTGTGTCTATCACTGTTGCATTGGTTCCCCCTTGTCTTTTGTCTCGCCATTCTGTTGTTCCCCTTCCCTTCCCTAATTCAAATAAATGTATATACAAATACAGTGACAACAGGGGATCTACCATAGGGGGAAGAACATACAAAAGAAACAAAAAATTACATAGTATATTAAAAACAATAACATCAAAGAAAAACCTCTTGTGTCCATGTCTTCGAGTTCATTTCACTTAATGTCATCTTATATGGTCATATGTACATAGCTATTGAGCTATTCTGCTCAGTAGGATTGTAGGCGTGAGCCACCAGTGCCAGGCTTACAGATTTCCTTATAAACAATTTTGTTCTAATTTTTTTCTGAGAGTTTGGTGCTCTTCATTCCTTTGCTTTGGTTGCTAGATGCTCTGTTTATAAGCAAAACTTATTTCCCCCAAAGCAAGCAAACAAAAATAGAAGACATAACCCTTTTAGAAGACCCGAGTAGTGTCAATAGCTCTGAGCATAGCACTAGTGGAAAGGAATGATTGTGTATGTGATCATGGTGGCAAAAGGTGAGGGAGAGAAGTGAGTCTTTCAATTAATGCCAGATATCGGTCCATAATCAACCACACTTCACTAGCTCACCTCTGCCCTGTAGCTGGTGGCTGCCATGACCCCAAACCTCTTATCACAGAGAAAATGTACAATTGATTCTTCCAAATGTTATATATAAGCTTAAGCCTACGTTATTTATAATGGGAATTGTCTAAATCTTCTACCTGATAGGGATAACTTTAAAAATCTATTACACTTTAGCCACTAAGGAATAGACAAAATCGATTATGCATAGAAACCACAATATACAGTTGAAACCAGTCACTCTGTGGTATGCTAGACTGTTTATGTTAGACCTCTTTTGTTTAAGGACCAGCCTCAAATTTATTAATACTATTTTCTCTATGTTTGTATCACTCATACTTTCCTCCATCACTGAGAGAATTTTCTCATTTATCTCTTTCTTAGGATTTCATGCATATTTCTGTTGCTTAATAGGAATATATTGAAGCGGTGAATGGATACAGCTTGCTATATAGATCATATATGTATATTTAAAAAATACCAGTAAGATTATATAATCCTATAGTATATATTATATATTATATATAACATATATTATATATAGCTATATACTAATGAACAGAGAAAAATGGTCAGATTACAGAAAAATACACGTTTGCTTTTAAAATGCATCCTTATGAAATCTCTTGATAATTATCCAAGTTATGTAGATCTTTTGTCTGTTTTGTGCCCAGTGCTGAAGCTTGAAAACAGGGACCTAGGTGAGTATCTTTTACTCAAAGTTAGCACTCTACTACTTGAGCCAGAACTCTAGTTCCAGCTTTTGTTTTTGTTGTTGCTTTATGGTAGCATATCAGAGGTAAGACTCATGGGCTTTCCTGTCCCAGCTGGCTTTTAACTGCAAAACTGGTCTCAGTCTTCTTAGTAGTTAGGATTATAGTGTGAGTCTCCAGTGCCCAGCCATATGCACTTTTATACAATTAAATTTACTTGTTCTCCTAAACTTTTATTAAACCATGATTATGTTGCAATCAATCATCACAGAACAGAGTTATCTGTGAATTTCCTAGTTTATCTTAGTGTATCAGTTCTTCATACCAAGGGAGTTTTTATAGCTCTGTTCTGTTTCACAGTTAAGTAAAGTTAATATATTGTTTAAATGGTGATAAATTATAGGAAATGCTCCCCAGATTAATGAGAATCTACTTCCTAGACATTTGGGCCAGTTGGCTAGATGAACTTAAGCTTACTGCAGCTATTATAGGAAGGGAAAGATGAAGCAAGATGATGAATCGGAATTGTGTTTGCATTTCATGACTAGGGATGAGCATTGGAAAAACAGAATTCAAAATATGGAATTTCATATCATGCCACCAATTTGAATCCCACATAAACACATTTGTATGGTGAAACCATTAACTTTGAGTTAATATTAGAGTGGAGAAAGCCATTCATATTCCAATTACAAATTCAAGTACATTTCTCTTTGAGATCTAATCATAGTGACAAATATATACTCTTAGCCTCCTTTAGTTCCAGGATTTAATCCTAGTCAAAAGTGAGGCTTCAGCTGGCTATTCAGGAGTGCCATTAAGGGAAAAGTCTTCAGTCATGAGACATGACTCACATGTCACACAATGTTAAATTTGAAGCATCAATTTGCACACCAAAGAATGGTGATCGATCACTCTACCATATTCATGAATCTTGATCAATCTTGCACTTCACAATGAACATAAATATTTGAATATTTTATTACTAGGATTCTTGACAATGGATACAATTTAATGGCTTTCAAGAACAGCTGGTGCAGTCAGACACTGGAGTCTCACTCTGGTAATTCTCAGGAGGCTGAGATCTGAGGATCATGGATGGAAGCCAGCCTCGGCAAGAAGTTGTGAGACTCCTATCTCCAATTAACTACTGAAGAGCCAGAAGTGGAGGTGTGGCTCATCTTGTTACTTATTTTCCTGTGCACTAAAAATTTGAGTTGCTCAAAGTTAAAGAACGTGTGTGTGTGTGTGTGTGTGTGTGTGTGTGTAATTTGTAATGTTATCTCGAGAGAAATAATCCTAGGACATAAGAGGTACAATAGGCAGATTAATTGTTCACTAAACATGCATTGCTTTAGATACAGCTTTATTACAATGAAATGCTACTTCAAAGCAAAAGTTATGCTGGGATGGTTTTTTTATGATCATTGCCTGTTTTTATTATCCAGTTTTATGTGTAATACAATAACAGGAATCAGATACAGGTGTTAAAAAGCTTGTAAAAAGGGGACTTCTTTACCAAGTGACTTACTCACACCAGCCTTATTCTATGATTCAAATATTCTACAAAGCTACATATTGTTATATTTTATATAAAATCTTTCATGAAGAGTAAAACTACAAATGTTTGCCTTCACATTGATATGAGTTATGACTAGAGAGTGAGATTTTCTTCAAACAAGGAGAATAAGGAGAAAGGACATCAATCAGAGGAAATGGAATTAACTCCTGTGAAGCATTTTGACCTTTGAGTTTTGCTGCAAATTAAATGATGATGCCATCTGTTTAGAGAAACTTAGCAATAAAAAGGAAAAGGTAGATCTTTTATTCAGACATAGATAACGGGGCAATATAAAATTAATGGAACACCTCAGCTTTTGCTAAAGAAATAATCTTAAATTCCTATTAAGATGCCTTACAGGATCTCCAGTGGTGCAATCAGTTAGCGTGCGGTACTTATAAGATGCCTTATAATATTTAGGTGGGGGCAGAGAGGAAGAGGAATGCAACCATAGTGCACACATAGGGCAGCCTTGTTGCTATATCACCCCACAGGACCTTTTGTGTTGGAAGAAGGCATACTGCATTTCTCACACCGCCAAGAATTTGCTCATTCCACCTGAGATACACTATGATGACTGCTGTTAGATATCCAGCTGTGTTCCTAGGAACACTGAGAATTCTCTTTGATTTTTAGGTCTACATCTGTTGGCTGGACCTTGCATACCTTGTCCCCTCTCCCCAGTGTTGCTACCTAAGCCCTTCTGGCCTAAGCCACTTCCTTAAAAGGCTGGCTTGTCTTGTGCATCACACTCAAGGTCTCTGAACTAGAGTTATTTTCTTCCATTTGACAACTTAGCTGCTTGAAAGGGGTCAGATTGCTTTTACAAAAAACTCAAGACGGGGCTTGAAAGGTGGCTCAGTGATAGAGTGCTTGCCTTGCATGCATGAGGACCTGGGTTCGATTCCTTAGCACCACATAAGCAGAAAAAGCTGGAAATGGCTCTGTGGCTCAAGTGGTAGAGTGCTAGCCTTAAGCTGAAGAGCTGAGGGACAGCACCCAGGCCCAGAGTTCAGGCCCCATGACTGACAAACAAAACAAAAAAATATTCAAGACAGTTCAATAAAAATATCCCTGGAGTTATTTTAAAATGGTTATATATGCGAGTAGTGGTTTTAAAAAATATACACAATTATGTGTTTGTGCATACATGTGTGGTCATGTATATATGCACATATCTATGTAAATATACCTACCAATACACACATATGTAATACAAAGTATAATAAAGATGGTAGTTATATCAGAGTAATATTAATAGCAGCACCACTATAGGCTATTTTTTTGTTCAATTTTGGAGTTTGACCATTGCCTGGCACTAGTTGAAGAGATGTTTTAGCACTTGAGCTACATGTCTGGCCCTTTCTGGTTTTAGTTATTTTTCAAATAGGACCTGATTATTTTTGCCTGGGCCTGTCCTTAGATTCCAATCTTCCTGCCTACACCTCCTACAAAACTGTAATTACAGATGCATGTCACCCCACTTGACCTGTTACAAGAGACTTTTGCTAACTTTTGTCTGGACTGGCCTCAAGCCTCAATCTTTTGAATCTGTGCTTCCAGAATAGATATGATTGAAGATGTATGCACCATTCACCTGGCTGTCAGCAAGTTTTTGAAATAAGTAAGCAAGTTTTCGAAATAAGGATTTTTGTCTTTGAGGGTCTGATTATTAGTTTTTGAGGGATAGTGTTTATCTGAAAGGAATTTTTATCTGCTCCAAGCCAAATATTTGGTCTTCATGGTTGAGAAAGACTAAAATTCAAAATAGTTATCAAGCGGTTATTGTTACTTCTGTTTTGGGGATTTTTAATTCCTTGTATACTATCAACAATAATATAAGTTATAAATCCTAGTGAAATAAATTATTAGTGCATAATTAAGAAAATGTTTGCTACTGTGGAAAATATAAAGGAAGCAAGACTTAGAGAAAACTTCTACATATGGTAAATCTCTACTATACAAACTACACTGTAGTTTCAATCATTTGTGAGTGATTCCACAGAATATATAGTAGTATGGGATGTGTAAGAAATCTGAATCATACCATCGGGTGAGCATGAATGCATCGCATTGCTAAGAATGGGCTGTATTTTCAGACATGTTTTTACCTACCACGGTGACACTGAAGTGCAGTCTTTTGACATATCTATATTATACTGAGAAGTATAAAGTAGTTTTAAATATAAAATAGTTTTCTGTGTGTGTGGCGGTACTGGGGCTGGAACTCAGGGTCACATGTTCTCACTTGGCTTTTTTTTTGCTCAAGGAACCTTCCATTTCTGGCTTTTGGGTGGTTAATTAAGTTTCCTGTCCAGGTTGGCTTCAAACTGGGAGCTTCAAATCTCAGTCTCCTGGGGCTGGGAAGGTGGTTCAGTGGTAGAGTGCTTGCCTTGCATGCATGAGGCCCTGGGTTCGATTCCTCAGCATCACATAAGCAGAAAAAAAAAGCCAGAAGTGGCGCTGTGGCTCAAGTGGTAGAGCACTAGCCTTGAGCTGAAGAGCTGAGGGACAGCGCCCAGGCCCAGAGTTCAGGCCCCACGACCGGACCCCCCCCCCAAAAAAAAAATCTAACAAATCTCAGTCTCCTGAGAAGCTGTGTTTTCAGGCATGGGCCATCAGCATCTGGCCAAAATAATTTTTTGAACTGTTAAGAAAACGTTTAGGAAAAATGATTCTCAAAGAATCATTTTATGACAGAATTTTAAAAAAAAATGGGATGCAGGAATCATTTTTTAAAGTTGATGGTCCAGGACAGAAAATAAAAAATCTGAATAAATTTGGTGGTGATTCAGACAAAAAAAAGAGTCTACCATATGCTTTATAGGGGAACAAGAAAAGTAATGTTTGAAATTGTTTCAGCCAGTGTCTGATTCAGAATTTATGTTAATAGCATTATAAAAGACTTGAGTTCTGTTTCTATAGAATCGTTAAGTGTCTACAGGGATCTTTTAAATATTCCAGTTATATTTTACTGCATTTTATGAGGAAAATTATATATTATAGTGCTACTTAGGGATATGAAAAAAATCTTAGGACATATCTCTCATGAATATCTAACTTTGGGCACTGGTAGATTTCTTTTTTCCCATATTATTTCTGGTGAGTTCTTTAGAAATTACTAAGATTTGGCTTACTTAGCTTACTATACAACTCTCTTTTTTTAAAGAGGATGGTTTTTATCCAAGTCATTAAAATGCCTAGAAAGATAAAGGAATAATTTCTGTAAAACTGCCACCTCTCTGAATGTATTAGTGCCAATACGAGCTGTGGTTAAAGTTCTACCTGTTTCTATTGCTATTTTAGGCTATTTGGTTGATTATCTTCAACTCATTTTTCAGTGTTTGTGTGTATTGGGCGGGGGGAAAGTGTCAGTATACTAGAGCTTCAACTCAAGCTTCAGGACTTGGGCATTGTCCCTTAGCTTTTTCACTCAAGACTGGAGCTCTATCACTTGAACCACAGCTCCACTTCTGGCTTTTTAAAAAAATTTTAGTAGTTAATTGAAAATAAAAGTCTCAGACTTTCCTGCCCCAGCAGACTATGAATTGTCATTCTCAGACCTCAAGCCTCCTGAGTAGCTAGGAATACAGGTGTGAGACACTGATGCCTAGCTTTATGCTCTTTTGCAAACAGGCATTACCAGGTTTATTACATGCATATATTATATGGCATATGTTCATAAGTAGTTTGGAGTCCAGGAGAGAAGATAAAGAGAAAGTGATCAGAGTTCAAGGGCTATGGAGTATAGGGGTATGGAAAGCTTGGCTGGATGGAAAGTGCATGGACTCTGTATCAGCCAGACCTCTTCTTTCCTGGTTTTATTTCTTTATAGACAGGTGCCCAACATACACTAGGAGCCCAAGAATTACAACTTCAAGATAAATGGTGGAGCTTTGGGATGAGACCAGTTAGTGGAGGCTGCAGAGCTCAGTAGAATTAGTTGTTCGTCTTGGAAGAACAAGTAGGTTTGACTGGGCAGGTATATTGCAGGAAATCTATGCTACCTTCAACAGATCAAGAAAGGTGTGGTAAGGAACAAGAACATCTGGTGCTTGCCAGGAAAAAGCAGATTGTGCAAGTGTGCTATCTTCAAGGTTCTATGGCAGGATGTGAGGAAAATCAAACCGAATATCTTTGCAGGATGCAAGGTGTCTCATCTGTGGTATGCTCCTAGAGAGAACAATTCCTTTGTTTTCTTCAGGCTTTCTTATGAGACACACAGAGGAATCGAGCCTTCAACTTCTGGAGCAGTGGCTTTCGAAATTTAATTAGAGTTGTTTCCTAACATGGAAGCAGAGCCTCCTCTTCTTCTAACCATGGTTACAATTTAACTAATGAAACACAACTCATCAGATTTCCAGCTTAGATATTTCCAGCACTGAATGTTCATCAGAGTCACTTGTGGAACTAAATACAAACACATACACACATGCATGCACACACATACACATGTGTGGGAAGGCAGGATCGAGATCTAGAGTTGTTGAAGAATTTCTGGGGAAAAAAAAGTCTAAGTCATCATCTTTTCAAATGAGCTTCATAGAGGGTGAAGGGAAAGACAAAAACATGAGATGAATAATTTTGAAATACATTTTGTGCAAAAGGATGAGTAAAGTTGAAACACATCGTTTGCAACTATGAAAATATAACAAGGTCGTCTGATGAAATTGTTCTTTGGAAAGAGGAAGTCAATCAGTAGAGGGAGTGAAATGTTGGTGTGCACATGGGAAATGTAACAATAAATCCCCTTTTCTGTAACCAGAATAAATTTAAAAAACGTCATACATATATATTCATATAGATAATATATACATATATAAACACATACATATATACATGCATATGTATATATATATATATATATATATATATATATATATAAAATTGTCATGCTTCTCAGATGAGTCTAATATCCAGAAATGATTAAAGGAAGAATGCCAAATTACGAGGTTTTCTTCAGAATTCTTTCAAGTATGGGGTGCAAGCGAGAACCTGATCAACTATGATTGTTCCCTCCTTGTTTCTCTTAGAGAGCATGGTCAGTTTTGCTTTTAGAATATCAGCAAGTGGAGCTTGTTACTGAAGGAGCTGGCTCTGGCTCCTTTGATCTCCTAGTACTGTACATTACTGCTCTGCTCAGCCAATCCAACAAACAGGCTCCTAGCTTTACATTTCTTGTATATTCAGACAATGTATTGGAAAAATACCATTGCACCATTGCTGCCTTGTTAGTATTATCCCCACCTCTGGTCTTCAGCTCCACCCAGACCCGAGTTCCTGCCTACCCTAGAGTTCCCCCCCATACAGCTGGCCCCTCCCTCTCTCTGCTCACTTCAGCCCTCACTTCCTCCCCCAGACCTACTTGGGACTTTGAGAGGGGCAGATGCCATATGTTCCCTCTCTCAGGGAGCTACAACCTCTCTAAGAAACCTTATAGAAATCTTTCTTCTGTGCCTGCCTGCCTACATTTGGTCCTCTAGGATGGTGGTGAAGGATTCCTACATGCCTTATTTCAAGAATCCAAGAATGGGGAAAAAATGAACAAGGGTAGAAGAAGAAGAACGTTGTAAGAAGGCAGCCAGGTTCATTTCCATGGAGTGTGTAGGAGAAAGGGAAGAGACCAGACAGAAAAATGTACACTGTAAAGGCATGGGGAAGAGTAAGATACAAAATAAAAAGACAAGATGTGGATTTAGCTCATGAGGAGGGAGTGTGGTCACTTGAAAAGGAACAAAGGTGCTTTTTATCCCATATTGAGGATGAAGTAGAATGCTGGCTAGAAATAAATATCCCCAGGAGAGACAGCAGCGAGGAAACAGACTCTGTTAAATAACTCCCATGGAATTGCCTGTCCAGTAGTGAAAAGATACTAGGATACATCAAAACGTAAACTAAGTATCTCTGAAGCTTGGGTGTTCCCCCAGAGAGGAGATCAAATTTGAAGCTTCATTCACCATTTACCATGGGGAGGACAAAGGAGCAGAGGTCTGAACCCAGCAGACCTGGACTTAATACTGTGGATTCCTTGGCCAGTTGAGCTCCATTGGAGCAAGAAGAGCATAAGCTGCCATGGTTTCACACAGTCCTGTGAGAGGCTGCCTTGGTCTGCTGGTCCTGTAGTCCTGAGAATAAGGTGGGGGAGGGTACATTTTTCCAAGGCTTCCTATTGGTTTAGGAAATGCAAGGTCTCTAGACTTACCCCTAAAGAGGCTGAGAACCGGCCTCATTTGTTTATCACTGGAGGAATGCGGGTATACCAGGTGTAATCAGGAGCCCATGAGACAAAAACATCCATTCCCTTCCAATTTACTGTCACCAGACTCTCCAGTTCTGGGCCTGTTCTTTTGTTCCAAAACCTGTATTACAGGACAGTTCGTGAAAAATAACTACCTATTTCACGGACTGGTTAAATTGTAGGAGGGATGTCAATCTGAACAGTGAGCTACTTTTAAGGGAGAGCTAGTGAGTGAGATATTTAATGGAATGAATAGTCTCAAGGGCATGCAGTTAGAAAATAAAAATAGTAATTAATGGGATGGACAATAATGATTTTCACAGTTCTAAAATCAAAGAGTGGGATTGAGAACTGAACTAGTTGCCTGAATGATCAAATCCAAGGGAAAAGAAGGGAGAGAAGTAGTAATAAAATAAGAGAATTAAAGAAAGATCCAGGTAATATAAAAGGCAAAGTAAATGAGTTCTAGATGGGGAAGAAGGGAGAAGGAAACAGAAGCATTAATCATGGAAATAATAGAATGAAAATTCCCTGAGCTGAAGATGTGCCTTCACTGAATGAGCTCACCAAGACACAACAGGATTAATTTTTGCATAAAGCCACACACCTAGACATAATCAGGGGAAGTGTCTGACCTCCAATTTTAATGAAAAAAAATCTTTCTTCTACCCAGAACAACAAAAATAGTTTTCTCACAATAGAAAGATTATCTATGCTATTAAAAGCCAAACACTATGATCTGAGGGACTTTATACCAGCCAATATAATACACAAATATTAAGAAAAAAGCACAATGGTTTTCATACATTCAAGAATTCAAAAATTATGCCACTCATGTACTGGAATCTTATCTGAAGAAAATACTCAAGGTAAAATCTTCAAGCTCCTATAAATACCACCAGAAGCAAACTTCTTTCTCAATAACGGTAAACAATGGAATAGTGTTAAATAATTTTTTAAAAAAATTTTAAGTTTACATGATAACTCAAAATTGAGACTAGAAATTATTAAAAAGTCTCAAAATATATGTGTATCTATTTAAGAAAAATGTATAACTTCAAGATTTTTGTGTATTCAGTGCACCCAAGGAAAGATGGAGGGAAAAAGAAGAAAGGATGAAAGCATCTCAAAGCATTTTACATGTACCAAGACAGACAAGGGGTAAAATGGGAAAGCAGTTTTCCTGATGGAGTTGCCATCATTATTGAAGTTGGTATTAATCAAGAAATACCACTTCAAAAGTTATTAGGAATAATAGAAGAATGAATAAAAGTTTCAAATTAATAGAGCTTAAAAAGAAATTCAGCTAAGTAAATAAACAGTAAACACTGAGTAGGAAAAATAAATAAGTAGATCATTAATCAGTCTATGTTAACAAACTGAATACTTTATCAACATTTAAAAATCTAGATTGGGATAAAAAGATAAAGTAAGAAAAAAAGAAACAATGATAAAACTAAGAAAAGAAAGAAACTTTGGGACAAAAAGCACTGATAAAGACAAGGAGTGTTGTATGAAAGTCTAACACCTATATTTTCCAAGGGTGCATGTTTAACTCTATATCCAATGAGATCGTACATATTAAGGCTTATAATGAGGCCAAAAAAGGAAATACTATACAAAAACTCAGTAAGGGGACAGTTTAACGCATTTCTCTTTTGTCTTTGTTGGTTCTGAGGCTTGAACTCAGGGCCTGCTGTTCATAGCTTTCTCCCTCAAGACTGGTGCTCTACCACTTGAGCCACAGCTGTACTTCTGGTTTTGGAAGGGTCACAAATACTTAAGCAGCTTTTGATGAAAAGCACTGTTTACTTACTTGGACCCACAAGTGAAGTAATAGCATGAGAAAAGCTTGACATCCCCACTCCACTTTTTGCATTTGATTTCTTTGTTCTGAGTCATTCACTTTACAGCCCTTGGAAGCCTGGAAGGAAAAGACTTACCAGAGTGTGTTTACCAGGAGGAAGGAAATTTCCCTAATGGAAGGGAACAAAAGAACTTACTCAGAACCATCAATAACCTCTCCCAACCCCATCAGAAAACCTGGGCAGAGATATTGGCCAAGGAGGCCATACTTGTAACAGGAACTGTTTAGGCATACCTTTTTCCTTTTTGCCTTTAAATAAAAAAGCTCATGTTTGTTTTCAGGAAATGGCTAAAGATGGCCTTCTTCCCTTGGTAACCATGCTGCATATGAAATTTCCTCTTTCTGCCCTTCCATTTACTATCTCTTTATCTGGTGTCCAGGGAGAGGAATTTAAGTCTGGCTGCAGTTGGAGCCAAGGATTTGGTTTCCTTCCAAATGATTGAGAGACAAAGATTAGATGTAGTGGAGTGGGCAGGAGAAAAGCTATGGAAATAGACCCATCAGAAATTTTGTTCCTCTTTAGTCACAGAGTTCTTAAATTAATAATTTATGGAAAGGGCAAGTGTGGAAAATCATCTCTGCAACATTATAAGCTGAGAAATATAGTACTTTGGCTTACAACAAGTTAAAAGCACAATCTTGTCTATTTTCCTTAAAAAAACACAAAAATACTTTTAATGTTCTTATAGTAGTGAATCTTTCTAGTTTCTGCTTCCAAGAACAACTAATTTAATTTTTTCTTTTATATCGTCTTTATTCTTCCTTCATTACAGTATGCCCAAGTAACTTCATTTTTTTTCTAATTTAATTTTTCAAAGGACAGTTGGGATGGCATTTCAGTAAATGAAAATATTTCACATTAAGTCTTAGTAAAAATTGGAGAAATGGGGGCTTGGAAGGTGGCTCAGTGGCAGAGTGCTTGCCTTGCCCGCATGAGGACCTGGGTTCGATTCCTCAGCAGCACATAAGCAGGAAAAAACGGAAGTGGTACTGTGGCTCATGTGGTAGAGTACTAGCCTTGAGCTGAAGAGCTGAGAGACAGCGCCCAGGCCTAAAGTTCAGGCCCCATAACTGACAATGAAATAAAATAAATAAAATTGGAGAACTGTTATTATTATATGCAAAAACTAGCATCAAAGGTCTCTTTTCCAGACAAAGCATTTTAGCAGACTTATTACTTCATAAAACTTAAAAATACAAAGCCCCAGTGTACTCCTAGTAGAATGAATCAATGTGTGGCCAATTTAACTAGCATTAGATTCAGAGATGGTAAATGTGCCTATCAAAGCCAGGTATGGTTATTTGAACTGCAATCCTTAATTTGCATCCCTAAAATGTTCACACACATACACACACACAAAATTAGGTAAAATAAAGTCGAAACTAAGCCTGGAAAGTTTACCACTGAAGAATGTGCATTGTTCTACACGATTATTGTGATCTGGGAGTTGAAGTCATGAGGAGAGGACTGTCAGTAGCATGCAGAGCACTGGCTTTCAGAATTTCAAATTGTCCTTATTTAGTGGTCTTTGCAATGTCAGGTTTTGCCAGCTCATTTAGAATCTTATCATCAGTTCCCAATACCACTTATTCTGAGAAGGACAATTCAATTTATTTCTATGACAGAGCATAAGTGTTAAGGTCTGGATAAATTCTGCTGCATACCTTCTATTTCACTTAAGGATTTTAGATATTTAAAAAAAACCCAAACATTGATAAAACAAACAGGCAATAAAGAAATCCTAATAAAACAATACTGTACATTTCCTAATGTAAAACAGGTCTTTTGAGATTCCTGTGTGTGTTTTAATTGTCTAAGCTATCTCCTATGAACTGAGCAAGGCCTTCTTTTGTTTGAATGTGACAGATAAGTCAGAATTGTGGCAAGTACCATTTACAGCTATTGATTTCAATGTGACATTCAAGGCTCCAAATTCAGCTATTATTCTCTTCAATTATCACAAACAAAGGTTAATAATAGTTGAGTGTGGACTGAAGGAGTCAAGGCAGGATTGCTAACTAAAATTAGCATGTTGCTTTTCTCAAAGGCACAAGGCAGTAGGAAAGTCTCTACTCTCTTGTACTTGAATATTACCATCATTTAAGAAAATGTACCTTTCTTCAAAAGTAATGTTTAAAATATGGAAGATGAAAATTCCAGGTCATAAGAAATCATGACATTTAAAATAATAAAGCAAATACACCTTTCCTCCCACAGAGTAAACGTATTTTGTTTTGCTGTTTCTATTGCAGTAATGTGTTTCTTAACTGTAACAATGTGGTGTCCAGTGTGATTAAGTAATATTTCCACCCTTTAGTTCATGTGGCCACTATCTTCTGGGGGTGTGGGGAAGAATCTAATCAGGTTGAGGTTGTCTGTGACTACTTCAACATAGGAACTTGCTAGAAACTACAAATGGCTTTCCTTTGTGGTTGGGTATAAAGAACCAAGTCCCTTTACTGCAACAGATAGGTAGAAAGTGACTAGTGAGATGTTATAAATCTTAATAAAAGCAATGGCAAGGTGAAATGGCTGAAAGTCTTTTTAACTGTTTATATTTTTTTTGCAACTTCTTTTACTCCAATAGTAAGTTGTTTGTCAAATACAAATCTAGTGCTAAAAAAGTATTACATAAAACATAACTCCAATAATTGCAATTACTAGTGATTACTATATCATCACTCAGTGTTTATAAAGCAATACATTACATACTTTTTATAAATAAAAACAGACATATTTTGAAAATCATAAAAAGAATCACTAGGTTAAATAAATGATTAGTTATAATGTATCAGTCAAAATAAGAATTTTAAGATTGTTTATTATTTATCATTTTTTCCAAAAAGAGAGATCTTCCAAAAGATGACCTGCACTTGATAGTAACTATTCTAAGAAACAGCATAATTAATCATAGTTCAATATTGTCTACTGGTTTGCTTTGATACCTTAGACATAAATCAAGTTTTCATATATGTCTGAGTATTGTTGAGTTTTGTAACTTTGATTATTTTATTAAATCCTGTGCACAAACCACTTTCTCATGAGTTGCAATATTGTAAGAATTGTTGGCAGCAATTAAGAACAAGTAGATTGTCTAGTGCTGAGAGCACTGTCTAGACTAGATGGATATAAGTTAAATCATTTGTTGTTGTTACTATTATAATTATTATTTTATTATTATTACTGGCTGCCTTGGTTATTTCTTGTCTTTTTAGAATATATATATAATTCAGTAGGTTCTTATAGGCCTTCCATTTTTTTTCATCAGAAGGTATGTGAATACTACTACTACTACTAATATTATATTTTTTTGGTTTTCTCATTTTTCTAGTCTGCAGTAACTCAAAGTCTTTCTGTCAGTACCTCTGATCTTCTAAAGAAAGCCTGTAAAGTCTGCTGTCTCCTGTACTAAAAACCAGTCAAAATGAAATTCTGGACAGTCATTCTATAGTTAAAATGGAAATTAGGACTCTTTTTTTGACTAATTAGTTTTCAAACAGCTTTGGCTTATATGGTATATTCATGGGTGTTAAGAAGCCATTGTTACAATTCAGGTTTTCCAGAAAATCCCTTCCAAGAGGATGTTTATTTCAACAAACAGAAGCAAAATTAAATACCCATTAGCAAACATAACGTCCTCTTTAATAATTCTTAGTAATGCTGTTTAATATGACTGAGCTATCTACAACTCTTTCCTTTTGTTTCATGCTTTGAATAATTCAATTATAAGTCTGACAAAGCAAAAACAAGGGATTAAATGTTGTCAAATTGTAATTCAAAATAAAGACATAAGCTCTTTGGGAACATGTATTAAAAATTCGACAAAAACCTTTCCAAGTATCTAAGATTTTTGAGTTCCACAAAATAAAACAGTTAACTACTTAGCCAAGTTATTTGTTCTTGTACCCAGTTCCCACATGTGAAGAAAATAAAAATTCATAAGACAGAATGAAGTCCTTGCAAAATAGACCACTTTAGAAGGAGTGGAGGATGTCTCTTGTTTGGCCTATGGCATCCTATCGTCTTGCTGTAGCAGTTAATAGCAGAAACACCTGGACAGTTCACTCACACAGACCAATAATGCTAACCTTTCATCTGGAAAATCATAATATACAAGGAGCTATGAGGTACATGGAAAGGGCTGTTACTGAGATCTTTCTCTTAGATACTTATGTATTCTCACCAAGTGTGATAATGTCTACCTCTCATCCCAACTGCTCTGAAAGAAAAGGCAGAAAGATCTCAAGTTTGAGGTCAACCTGGGCAATTTAGCCAGTTCCTGTTTTAAAGAGGAAACAGTAAAGGGAAAATAATGGTGGGTGCTGTTTGCTGAGGATAGAGCTCCAAGGTGCAGTGCTTGCCTACAGATCCTGGTCCTATCACCAGTACAACCATCATAACACAAGTATTTAATTTAGTTAGGAGATAAGACTGGTCAGGTGACCCAATCCCAGGTGGGTGCCAGCTTTGAGCAAAAACCTCAAGCAAGCATGTTAGGCCATGAGTTCAAGTCCAGAGACTGACCAAAAGATGAAGAAGAGGAGGAGGTGGAGAAGGAAGCTGAGAAAAAAGGAAAGGAGGAAGATGAGGAGGAGAAGGAGGAGGAAGAAGAGAGGAGGAGAAAAAATGGAAAAATGAAAGAAGGAAGGAAGGAATGGAGGGAGGGAGGGAAAAGAAGAAACCCATAAATTTAATAGAAAATGTTTTTCTAGATGTTTTCCAATCTGAAGTTTGGTGCTGAATATAACCATGTTTTAAGTAATTACTTTCTATTTACATATCGCACTGCAGTGTGGGCTGCTTATAACATTTTATATTCACTTACCCATTTTTAAGACTCAGTAACTTTGGTAGACAACTAGATTGCTTGAGAAATCCAAAGTGATGTAAGAGTTTAGATTGCAGGGGCCAGGAAAATGAAATGTTAAATTAATACATTGTAACTAGAGAGTTGCTCCTAAAGATAGAAATTTTTTGTCTATTATTCATGATGGTATTGGCTCCACAGCTAGATGAAAATAAAAATATATGGTATATAGATTTTAAGATATGGTTAGATATCCTAGTGTAGCTCATACCTGTAACCCTCTCTGCCAAGGAGGCTGAAATCATAAGGACCAGAGTTGAAAGTCAGCCCAAGAGGAAAAACCCATGAAACTCCATCTCTAACACCATAAAGCAGGGCTAAGGACATGGATGAGGTGGTAGAGCACTCTTCTAAGTAAGTACATCGAGCAAGCCTAGAGCCCTGAGTTCAAACCCAATACTTCAGAACAAATAAACAGATTAGAATTAATGTGCAATGTCAAAGAAATCATGAGAAATAAGAGCAATTCTTCATCCATTTAGCAATGAGTTGAAGGAAACTTCAACACTCCATAAAGTCCTGGCGCTCAGGACATTATCCAAACTCACTGTAAATATTTTCCCATGGTATCCTTTAAAGATGCAGACGTCCTAGTTAACACAGTCACCTACTCACTTTCAACATCTCACTCCCTACCTCTTTCTGTCTGTTCCTCCCTCTTTTTTCCCCACCTTAGAAGGAAATAGTTAAATATTAGAAGCATGAAATACCTGAGAGATTAGCATGAACATTTTACTATATCAGAAAGCTGACAGGACAACTAACTTATTCCTGTGGGTGCCTACAATGAGCTAGATTACACCTTAGAGGCTTTCCTCTGAAAGGCCAATTAGTAAAAATAAAACAGGAAAAATTGTTCCCATGGCAGTTGCAAAATGATATTAAAGGAACCAATGTTTGCTTTTAAAAACAAACCTGATGTAGGAGGAAGATGGGTACAGAATTCAAAGAGGTGAGAAGAAAAGAAACCATGAAATAAAGGAATGTTAAAACAGAAATTTGGAGGCATGAGGGAGAACAGAAAGATCAAAAGCACCAAGGAAACAAGAGCAGTGTAGAAAACATTGTAGTCTTGGAGGAAATAGTGAACTTGTTTTTAACTCACATAACTTTGATTAAAATTGCAGCTATAGTAAAGGGGGTGAGTGTGATCAAAGCACTGAATATGGCATGTCTGGAAAACTCACAGGGAAATCCCTTAATTCATGTAATTAATATGGTGTGTGTGTGGGGGGGATCAGTAATTGTGCTTGAAGTCAACACCTGGGTGCTTTCTCAAGACTGGTGTTCGGCCACCTGAGCTATAACCCCACTTCCAGCTTTTTTGGAGGTTAATTGGAGGTAAACGTGTCATGGACTTTTCTGCCCAAACTGGTTTTGAACTGTGATTCTCAGTAGCTAGGATTACAGGTGGTGAGCCACAAGTGCCCAGGTATGAATAATGTGTTAATAATTATAATAAGTACAAAAAGATAAAAGTAACAGCTAAAACAACATGATAACCTAGAAATCCAATGGAAGAGGGAGATCACAGAGACAGAGACCAGGATGACTAAAAAGACATTCACATGGACAAAAAAGAGAAAATTAAGGAGGCAAAATTTAAAAAAAGCAAGCAGGTGTGTGTGTGTGTGTGTGTGTGTGTGTGTGTGTGTGTGTGTGTGAAGGAGGCAAAATTTTAAAAAAGCAAGCAGGTGTGTGTGTGTGTGTGTGTGTGTGTAGGCAAATACTGTGAAAGGAAGAGTTCAATTTTATATTTTTGTGTGGCACACTGATATTTAGTCAATGCACTTGTCAATTTACCTAAATTCAGCTCCTGGGAATATCACAAAAATCTATAATCACAAGGGAGCTGAGCTTACTGGGTTTTCTGTGGTGGTTGCTGATGCTTCAATTGTAATGTAAAAATGGGGTCAAAGAACTTGGCCCATTTTGGGTGTTTACTACCAAGCAGGTTCAATGCTTTCTAAGGTGATGCATTGAATCAGATGTAAAAAATATTTAAAACTGAAATAAAATATAGAAGACCTTCTTTATTGGCTCTAAATAAAACGAAGGAGCTCTAGAGTCAGAGGGCATAAGAAGTAAATGTGGAGGAGAGAGAAGAAAATGGCAAAACGATGGGTCCACAGCAAAAAGAAAGAAACTGGGCATGGCAGAAATGATCAGCTCAAGGATTTAAAAGGATAGAACAAAGCCAGTGTCCTGACACCTGCCTGATGTCTGCCTTGTGACAGTCGCTCAGCTAATCATTTGTGAGTTATAGCATTCGATGGATGCTGCATCTACTAAACCTGCTCCACCTACTGGACCTGTCTTTCCCTCTGCAGTCTTGGGTTCAAAAACAAAGGAAGAATGAGGAGAGAGCTGGATTTGCAAAGAATGGCATCAAAACATGGCCACTTGGGCATAGACAGTACTTTCAGAGACAAAAAAAATTAAACTACGGAATGATCTGAAATTAGTCACGCCAACTTCCAGAGTCTGGGAGATGAATGGATGGAGGTATAGAGAAGAAATAGGTCTGAGCTGTTCTCAACAGCTGATTGTCCAGGTTGCTTCGATTTGCTCCTCGTTACCATCGGAACTGGGCATGCCCTGGGACATGCGCTTGCAGTTCTTGGAAGGGAAATGAATGGTGGTACATACAGCTAAAGAAGGGCACCTATTCCCAAGGGGAAAATGACAAATCTGCCACACCACAAGAATGCGGACAAAAAGAGAAGTTGTTTCTCTGTATTCTGTGAGACAAATAAGGTGGGAAGAGAACAGAGGCCAAGGGCCTGCAAGACAGAAAAGGAGAACACACAAGATCAAGGAAGGGGGAGAAGGGGAGGACCAGGAAGGTAACACAGAAAGGACAAAACCAGCAGCAGAAAAGAACTGTCACATACACAACCCTCAAAACAATAGATGGTGGTGGGGAGGGGGAGGGGGAGCCAAAAAGGAATCAGATGACAGAAAAAGAGCAGCATGGAATCTTGTGAGGAAAAGAAACAAAACATTTCAAATAATGGAGTCTGTACCAGCCCTGCAGCTGCTCCTGTGCTGTGTCACAGGCGTGCTGAGAAGTGCATAGTTTATTATGGCCACTCGTAGCCAGGCTGCCATAAAGGGCGATGGCTATAGGAAAACTCTGCCTACCAGTGGATGGCTTAATGATCCGCCCTTTGTGCAGCAGTGGCTTGGGGAGTGGCTTCCAGGGCTGGGTGGGGTTCA
Organism: Dipodomys ordii; assembly: GCF_000151885.1. Classification (NCBI taxonomy): domain Eukaryota; kingdom Metazoa; phylum Chordata; class Mammalia; order Rodentia; family Heteromyidae; genus Dipodomys; species Dipodomys ordii. The sequence goes on from NW_012267458.1 coordinate 357,500, forward strand.
ACGTCCTTCCTGCTGCTTCCCACCTCTTGTAAAAAGGGGGAACTCTCTCCTAGGAAGGCTCACAGGTCTTCAAGGTTTTCCTGAACAATTACTATTGCTCAGGATTGTTTCCTAAGGCCACCTTCATTGGGACATGGGGTGTCGAAGGTGGACAACCAATAAGGCACATCCAAGTAGACTGGGAGCGCAACAATTAACATCAATAACTGGACAACTGCAATCTCTTTTACTTGGGTCTAGAAATTTGTTTTTAAATGTTTGAGGTTTTCTTTAGCAATGAGTTCCAAAGTAGAATATATTAAAATCACATACAAATAAAGGCCAATCAAATCACATCTATCTATCTGTCTGTCTGCCTGTCTGTCTGTCTCTCTGTCTGTCTCTGACATTTCCAGGAAAGTGCTCTTCGCAGGCAATAGTACTTCCATAGAGGAGATTTCATTTTGTTCATTTTTAATTTTTACTTTATTTTCCACTACTGATAATCAAACCTAGGGATACACAATTGCAAGACAAGCACCCTACCAGTGAGCCAGGCTCTAAGACTGGGTAGAAGGGATTGCATGGCTGCTACCAGTCCAGCCGCACTGTTGTCATACAGAGATGTGTGTCAAGGATCTGTGTGGTTGGGAAGGCCAGGCACCACTTCTGGAACATTCTTTTTTTTTTTTTTTTTTTTGAGAAGCTCAGGAAAACACACTCCTGAGCCTGCCAGCCAGGCTTGAAATCTGATGCTACTATTCATTTGCTCTCTATCCCTGGCCCAAATGTTATGCCTATATTTATCCCCCTATCTGTGAAATAGAGCTGTACCAGTTAATTAATCAGAGAGTCGCTGGAAGGATCAGGTGATTCAGCCCTTGGGTCCAAGGCTGGTCAGCTCTCAGTCGGTTCTCAAAACATGAGGGTCTATGAAAGGCTTATGTGAACCAGAGCTGTTTTTCTACTTGAGAGGGAGCTGGAGTCATCTGGGAATAACCTTCCCAGGATATAATTCTTGATAAAGGATAATAGATTTTAGAGAAGGAGCCACAGTCTCTCATTTTGGTGTCTTGCATTCTTCATTCTCTCCAAAAAGACTCTTTTTAAACGTAACTGATTACTGAGTTCCAATGTTAAAATATCTAAAAAGGAGTTACACTTCTGTCTAATACACAGAGACTTTTGAATAATATGTACACCTCAGTGTATGCAATTTGGACTGACATATTTAAGCTGGACTTGAGAAGCATACTAGAGAAATCACAAACATGAAACTCAAAATAGTTGAGGAAAAGATAAGGAAAACAACAATAACAACAGCAGCAAACTACTGAATCTGGTCCTAGAGGGAAGAAAAATGATTTGAAATGCAAAATTCCCAGTTTATAACAGATGGGACCTGCTTTGTGAAGTCATAATCATAACACAGTCCTGTTCAGGATGGAGTTAAAGAGCTTTGTTTGGAAGGATTAATCCAATCATTGGCTTACTCATTCAGCCATTCCATTCTTACTGTCTAAAAATTTGTTTGCAAAACGCCAAATCCTGTTAAATCTCTAGTGATTTAATAGGAAGTAAGTCACATAGTCTCTTTCCTTTCCTTTCTTTTTTCTTTTTCTTTTCTTGGTCACGTCGTGGAGCTTGAACTCAGGGCCCTGGGGGCTGTCTTTGAGCTTTTTTTTGTTCAAGACTAGCAGTCTGCCACTTGGGCCACAGCTCTACTTCTGGCTTTTAGTGATTAATCAGAGATAAGAGTCTCATGCACTTTCCTGCTCAGTCTGACTTCAAACCATGATCCTAAGATCTCAGCCTCCTGAGTAACTGGATTACAAACTTGAGTCATCACTTCCTGTTTGTGTGGGGGTTTTTTTGTTTTTACTTGTTTTTTAATGTGGAGGATATTCTTGCCTCCTTAGCACTTGGGAGTAATTGTGATTCAATCAGTAAAACTACTCAGCACTATGCCTAGAACACAAGCAGAGCTGAGCACACAATTTCCATAAGAGCATTTTACACAAAAAATGGCTTTTATGAGTTTATCATTATGATGTATTTGTATCATGATAACTATATTTTCATTGATATCACCACAAAAATACTGTCTACTGTATTTTACTTTATCTTCTATCTACTACCTATATAGAAATAATGAATACCTAATTAGGGCTTCTAATTATAAATTACTAGTGTGCTTGGGTTAAGTGCCAGTACTGGGTATTGAACTCAGGGCCAGGGTACCCTCCTTTAGCTTTTTCACTCAAGTACAGTGCTATTACTCCACTTCTGGCTTTTTGGTGGTTAACTTGAGATAAGAGTTTCATGGACTTTTCCTGCCTGGGTTGGATTTGAATCACAGTCAGATCTTAGCCTCCTGAGTAGCTAGGATCACAGGTATGAGTCACTGGAGCCAGGCTGTTTTTGTTTTGTGTTTTAGACTTTTGTTTTTCCTTCTAATGTCTAGATTAGAACAAGTAGTAAGCACAATAAAGCCAGATTAAATTCAAAATATACATTTAATGTCTTAATATCCCTATTTATTACTATATATGTGAATGACCATGGAGAACAATAATATTTTCAGAACTGATAGTTTTATATGGTGCTATTTCCTATACTAAAAATGTATACTTTTTAATGAAAAAAATCATTGTATATCATTAACAACCATTAATAACTATAATTGAAAAACTCATAAGGATCCAGCTTTAGGCAAAATATTAGCAGTTACAGAAATGTTTCTTACAGATCTCCTGTAGTTATCCACTTGTGTGAACACCCTCATCTATGCAAATGGCTGAGACTTAAAATCAAACAAAAAGTTGAATAACATAATACAGCATAAATCGCCTGTTTGTTTTTGAATCCAGACACTTGTACTTATAAACTTTTAAAGTGATAATTTATCTTAAAGCACTTCAAAAATTATAATGCTTCAGGGAAAATAAGAGAGAAAAGAATCCATGTATATAGGTAATATCAGATTTAATCTTTTTATTTTTTATTCTTTTACTTCTTAAATGTTTTATTTTAGTTATTTTTTATTGTCAAGGTGATGTACAGAGGGGTTACACTTACATAAGTAAGGTAATAAGAACATTTCTTGTAGAACTTGTTATCCTAGCCTCATTTTTTTAAAGAGTGTTCATCACACAGCCTTTTGTCACGTTTCTTCAGACTATGTTATTTCAAGGTGCGATGATTTCCAGATTCACAAATAGCTCTTATTGGAGGACAAACCAAATGAGGTCAGCTTAGTCCCTCCCACATTTATCTAGTGGATCCTAAGCCTCCAAGACAAGCCTAAATTTGCACATGCCCAAGGTCCATGTTCATGAGAACATGATCAGACACCTGGTGATTTTACCGTGTGCATGTACACAGGGGTGACAAGAGGAATTGAATACCAGAAGACGAAGATGGTTAATTTGATAACTAACCATTATCCACAAGGCAAATGGAACTCAACAACAATCTTCCAAAGGAAGCCAGAAAGAACGCTCCTGCTTGAGTTGATTGTGTTTTACCACCAGTGGAACTCTTGCTTTCCTATCTCTAACCTCTGAGACTTCTCCTATTACCAAGTTACTGGGTTTCGGCTCTCTGAGAAGTATAGGAAATAGAGTGACTTTCCAGTTTTGGCTTCAAAAGAGATCTTTTTTTGAAAGTTTGTCCCCTCTATGGACATTTAATAGGGAGCTGATCCAAGCCATGCAGTGGACATGGACAATGTACTATGTCTGAGACTGAGGGTCTGTTAGCCCAGCTGTTGGAGGAAGGCTTTATTTCCCAGGAGAAATCCTAGCACATCTGGGCCAATGTAGTCCTCACACTTTATTTTGGATTCTGTTCCTAGTGACAGACGTCTGCTCTCTGGCAAGGGTAAGAGTAATAATCTGTGGTTAATGTCCTAGGGAGAAAAATGTTGGCATGATGAATCAGAAACAAAGCTTCTCTTTCCCTTGTTGTTGTTGTTTTAAATTTTAATAAGCATACAGTTTGTGCAAGTTAAGTTCAGTCAGAGGAAACAGATCAGGAGGGAAGTAGCACAGTATGGCTTTGGGTGATGTATCTGGGGTAATAATTGTTCAAGATCTTAAACATATTAAGATTTACTTTTCTTTTTTTTTTGGCCAGTCGTGGGGCTTGAACTCAGAACCTGGGCGCTGTCCCTAAGCTTCTTTTGCTCAAGGCTAGCACTCTACCACTTGAGCCACAGTGCCACTTGTGGCTTTTTCTGTGGTGCTTAGGAATCAAACCTAGGGCTTCATGTGTGCTAGGCAAGCACTCCACCACTAAGCCACATTCCCCAGTCTCTGAATCCATGTTGTTTAAAAGTAGTAAGATCTGCTTTTAAACCTTTTCATCTTTGCTTGGCTAAGTCATCATGGAAACAGCACAATATTTGTCTGATGACAACATGGATTCAGAGACTGGCTGAATATTTCCGTGTCTGGAAATTCTCTGCAGAAGATGTGTAAGAAGAGGGAGGGCTGGTTAAATAGCCAAAGCCTGCCATCTTTATTCAGGTGCTTGCTCCACCCGTGAAACAAGAGCAATCTTCCCTCTCATTAAGCTACTCTCATCCAAAAGAATCTTTATGGGAATAGTTCTATGTGTGATCCTTTATTGAAATAGTTGTAGTAATCACCTACAATGATGGTATTCAAGTCACTGAACTAGGAGAAGCCTCCAATAGCTAGCTGAAAAACAGTTTGGGTAGCTTCTTGAGAGTATTGGGTAAAGAAATCCAAATTCTTAGACAGAGATTTATATTCTAGGTCCCACAGATTCAAATGAGACGATGCCTCCGTGTTCCAGCATTAAAACTCTTTCACTTACACTCTTCTTCCTTTCGCATGGAAATTATGGTTGGTTGGTAAGGTATATGCAATTGGAAAAGCAGGTACCCTCTGAAGTGCTTTCTAGCTGGATAATTTCAATTGAAACTGTATGAATTCCAGGCAAAAGAATATTACAAAGCCGGATTTTGATCTCCATTTGTCCTTTTCTTTTGTGGGGGGTGGGCATGGGGAGGGAAGCATTTTCATCTTGGGATGGTTCCTTGCGGCTACAGTGCTGAAGCTGGGTTTGGATTTGTGATCTTCGGACTTCATTCAGTCTTCTAAGTAAGTGGGATTACACAGGTGTAGGCCACAACCTCCAGACAAAATTTTGTTTACTACTTCTTCCTCCTTCTTCTTCCCCTAATTCTTATTCTTATTTTGGTGGTGCTTGTTATCAGACCTAGGGCTGTACATATGCTAAGTAACTACTTGGCACTTGAAGTACATTCAACCTTCATTATTCAAATAAAATAAGATATGCAGAAAACCTCAGGAGCATGGCTGTTGTATAGTAACTAGCAGTCTCTTTTTGATCTGTGGGTTATGTGTGTGTGTGTGTGTATGTTCATGTAGTACATACATGCCAGAACTGGAGTTTGAACTAAAAATCTTACCTTCTTGCTTGGCTTTTTTTGTTGTTGTTGCTGAAGGATGGTGCTCTACCACTTGAGCCATGCCTTCACTTCCAGCTTTTTTGTTAGTTAATTTGAGTTAAGTATCTCCTGAACTTTTCTCTCTGGGCTGGGCTGGCATCTTATAGGGCTCCTCAGATCTCAGCCACCTGAGTAGCTAGGTAGGTTTATGGGCACCTGACTAATCTGTGCTTTCTGTGGTTTCAATTACCCATAGTCAACTATGGTCTCAAAGCATTCAATGAAATTTTCTAGAAGAAAAGAAGTCATAAGGTTTAAATGACTGTTATAATTATATATTGTTGTTACTGTATGATTTTTTTCTTGGCTATTACTATTGATCTTCCTGTGCCTAATTTATCAATGAAATTTTATTATTAGGATGTGTATCTCCAGGCCTTGGTACTGGCCTTGGTTTTTGTCATGCCTTGGAGATCTTCCAACACATTCTTCATAGGTAGCAGAGACCTGTAAACCAGAGGTGTCATACAGACTAGGGAAATGTTAAAGTGATTTTAAAATTAACAACATAATATGAATTATTAATTTCCTTAGATTAGAAATGACTTATTAGCCTGCTCTCTCTAATGTTTACATTCATAGAATATTAAAGTTTGAAGATTTAGGGATAAATTCATTTGAACCCTATATTTAGACATAGACATAAGCTTTCAAAGAAGAAATGGTTTGTTCAAGGTGCTATATATGGTTAGTAGAAGGAAGAAAAGAGTGATTTCCTAAGAGATTTCCTTTACACATAGCACTGCAAAACATTGATTGATCGATTGACTGATGGATTGACTTACTGATTTAAATTTTTGTGTGTATGCCAGTACTGGCCTTGAGCTCAGGACCAACTCTTTCATTTTGTTTTTTTTTTTTGCTTAAGTCTAGTGCTGTTCTGCTTGAGCCACAGCTCCCCTTCCTTTTAAAGGTTTTAGAAGACAGTTCATTTTGCACAAAATACACAATTCAAATTATCAAGGTCAGCTTGAGATTTCTGTCTCCAAATATGGTAAGCAAATATAGTGTCTACAGTATCTACTGTGTTTTTTGCTGTTCACAATTTCAAGATTTTTTGGTCAACTATTTTATACAAAATTAATTATATATGATTGATGTGGTTATAAACAGGCAGAATCTCCTAGGTACACAAACTGTCATGGATGAACTTCTTCACTTATTAAAATATTCGTGAGAAATCCTGAGATAGAGGAGAAAAGCACAATTGCTTGGATAGGAAAAAATGTGCTGTACCTGAAAATGTCTGTTAAATAAATTTGTTTTTCTTTCTTTTTTGGGGGGAGAGGGGAAGGGAGTTTTGAAGGTGGAACATTTGGCTCACTGGAGTTCCTTGCTCAATGCTGGTGTTCTATGTCTTGAGCCAGTCCTCTTGCCAGCATTTTGCTGGAGTCTAGAGGACTTTTTTTTTTGCCTGAGCTGTACACAGGCTGTCATTCAAACCTCGGCCTCCTGAGTAGATATATTACAAGTGTGAGCTACCAGTGTCTGGCTTTAAACAGGTAAACATTCTAGCCCTGAAACCCAGGCCATGTCTCTTTCATGCAAACATTTAGATCTGACAAGTCCAACAACTCTGTGCTTGGCACACAGAAAAGAGATGCAAGTGGATTTGGAATTGCTCTTTTGTTCCCCAACACTGGGTAAGGATTTCCATCAGATCAGCTTGCAAATGTTGTAGACTTTGGAACTTAGGAAGGATGTGGACGTGAAGCATCCAACATGGGCTGATTTACCACAGTTTCCTCCACACCTCCCACCCCAAGCTAGCTTTAGTTTTCAATTATATAATTTATAAAAGCATATTGTTCATAGGGAAAAATTTTAATTTGTTTGGAAGAAGAAGTTGGTTCCTGTTTTAGAGATTATAACTATTAAGTGAAATGGAAACATTCTTGTTTCCTTTGGCCAAGATGTATTATTCTTGGGAATAGGTTTTCCAGCAGTTTTAGGATTCTTAAAAATATCTGACTACATTTTTTCTTTTCTTTTCTTTTTCTCCTCCCCCCTCTCTTTCTCTCTTCATTTAGCATTCTCATTCATCCACAGTCCAGGAAAAAATTTTATGTAGCTAAATAACTCTTGGAGAAGATGCACCTTCAGACATTTCACAGCTGGATAGGCTCAGATGAGTTTATACAGCAAAAAGCCTATTCCAAATAAATAAATAAATCAAACTCAAGTGTAACCTTTGCAACATTTTCAAAATAATTGTCATATTTTTAGCAAGGGCTATTAGAATGTATCCTTCCTTAAAATAAACGAGACTACAGACTTATACTCACCTGAGCTGCTGCTGTTATTTTTGTGATGGTGATTCTTTAATTAATATAATTTAATAGTATCTGGGTGCTGAGATTCAAAGAAATGGGCAAAGGGATGCCTTTCCTGAGATGAAGAGTGTTTTAACTCAAATCTATTCAAGGTGTTCTCCTTGAGAATCTCCTCTTAAATCATGTTACATTTCTGAATACAGTATTACCTCATCCTGTGATACAGATACACTGTTACCTCATCCTGTGATAGATACAATGTTTTTTTTTCCCAGACCAGGCCAGGAGGAGTTGTGAAGTCCATTTACCACCTTCTATGACCTCTGGGTAATTTTTTGTGAGTAGAAGCTTAAAAGCAAGTGGATGTACTTAAAAAATATTTGACTAGTCTCTTCTCTCCTGCTGCTACCCATGAATGATTTCTTCTTTAGTCACAAATCTATTCTGAATGCTAATTAAATATTTACCAAGTCTTTTAAAAACCTCTTTGAATGCAAATTTTGAAAATAGCAATTCATGTTCATTTGAATAAGCAGATTATTTTTCTCCTCCCAAATTAAAGGCCTCTGAGTTTGATTTATATCAATTCAATGACTTGAGAAAAAGTGTGTGTGTGGGGGGGGAAGTTGTGCACCTACTATAAACATGACTCTGAACCAGAAGTGGACATGAAAGTAATCTTCCCAGTACTGGGAAACCAGTCAGAAATGACAACACCCCAATTTATTCTATTTACACTGTTATCCCTTGGGCTTTATAGTGAAACTAGATGCAAAACACTCAGTTTTTTAGCAGGTATATTAACTTTGGAGCATTTTCTATATATTACCATATTTTCTCACAGTTTTTCAATTTATATATATATATATATGTTTTCTTTAAGTAGTTGTACCAAGGAGTTGCCATTCAGCAGAGCAGTTTATAAAAACAGTGCCTCCTGATCAACATCACCCCTTTCAACGTTTTCTCCCACCCCTCCAAACCCACCCCTTACCTCATTTTGCTTAAATTTTAGGCTACGCATTGAATTGTTTTTTGCCATTTAACAAAGCAATTTATGTAGACAATGCATCTGTATCTTCACCATCCCTTTTAGACCCACCCCTTCCTATATTGTGGCATGCACAATGCATTCTTGCTTGCATTCTGCTCATTTCCCCCATTCATTCTTTCAAGAGGAGAGGGGTAGAAGAATCTTCTTACTTTGTATTCATTAAGTTTTTGAAAATATTTTGGCATGAAAGTTTTATTTATTATATCCAAAAATAAAAATAGCATCAAAGTCTTTCAGCAACTCCCTAAAACGCAGTTAGGGAATAATGATCATATGCTAAAAAATGTAAAATGCAATTTGTGCTGTGCCCCATTTACTACAAAATCACCAGAAACAATGCATTTTGTACAGTGTATTGCCCCAGGGAAACTGGCTCAACATCAGGAATGAATAAAGAACATTGCATCTGAAATCAGCTAATTCTGCTTCAGCGCTTTTAAAAACTATTTGTTATGATATTACTTCCTGTCAAGCACATAATGTGATATTTTCCTCGATAAAACTAAACAGTTACTGTAATTCCAGCTCTCCTCATTTTCCACTCTTTAGGCACTAAATATTGAAACAATGTAGACCTGGACATTTCAAGGCAGTCATGTGATCCATGGATCTCCTTGTCTAAGGTGTGGATCTTAACCATCAATGTCAGGACCTGTTAGGTCACACTGATGCCCATACATACACACATACACACTGTTTAGATCCTTACCTGTCCACAAGCCAGGCCCATTCCTCTTTCTCCCATCCCGTGTGGACACGATAAATTTAACTCCAGGGCATCTGCTCCAGAAGCCTTTGAAATTTGGAGAGAAAAATGAAAGAGAAGGCAAAGCTTCATTCCAATGCCAGTATGTTCCCACCATTGGTAACAAGTCACGTTTGTCAAATTTAAACTATCCACTTCTATTCATGGCTGTCTTCTAGACTGTATTCAAATTTTCTCAAATTAAACAGTGTACAACCGGCACCACGACAAGAAAACAGTTACTGAATGAGGGAAGCGTGTGATTGGCTGCTCTCTATAAGCTTGATATTTAGTATCATGAACTCTTATCATTTTTTTATTACAAGAATAGCAATCTCATAGATAGATCTCAAACATAGGATGTGAGGTGATAATCTTGGTTATTAAGTCAGTAAAGAGTTTTTCTGCCAGACATCCCCTTTATCCATTCCTTAATAACTTTCATTTTTATAGAAATACTGGGGAATTAGATACAAAGACCGAGAATGTGCAAAGAAAAAGTAGGGTAGCTAAATGAATGACTAAAATTTAAAAATGTTTTTTAGCATAAAACCAATTTTATCATATTTAAACACAGATCATGGTTGGAAGCATGAATTATTGATAGTTTTGTCTGGCTTTAATAAGTCAATAGAAAATCTTCTTATTTAAATTATTAATTGCTTAAGATATACATGACTTCTATCACAATGGACAAAGTAGTTGGGAATACTCATAGACTTAAAATTCTTGGAAATTCTTCTGTTAAAAGAACTAAGATTGAACAAAATACTTAAAAATTTTAATACAATAAATTGAGGGTTCTTGGATAAATAATTGAAATTTTATATTCTTTATCTCCCTTTGTGTAATTTTGCAATACTACAAGTTCTTTTTAAATAAGACCAGCTAGAAGCTTGAATAATTTTCAGTAATATATCATGTCTATTACCTCATGTCTACTTAGGTTTACTATTTAGCTGGGCACTGGTGGCTCACATTTGTAATCCTAGATGCCCAAGAGACTCAAATCCAGAGAATCAAGGAAGAAAATTCCTACAGGCCCATCTCCAAAATGAAAAACAATAAGTCAGGCTAAAGACATGGCTCAAATAGTAGAGTATCAGCTAAGCAAGTGCAAAACTCTGAGTTCAGAGCTTTGTATACATGTGCACATGCACACACACCACATGCTACTTCCTAATGGTATCAGATCACTTTTCTGTTTAATTGTTTAATGTTTTAGCCTCTTATTCCCTGCTTTATGAATTTTAAGAACTCATTTGTGATTTTTCTGTGTACTTTCTTGCCCATCTTTACTCGTTAGTGAATGTGTGTTTTCTTCTATTTATGAAGCCTACTCCATCATTCAGTACGTTTTTTAAAATGGACTCATTATGTTTTCTTGTTTTTGATTTTGCTACCCAAATGCAATTTTGGTATTGCTTCATGTTACTAAAAGTAACTGTAAATCATACTTTCTTCCCCATTGGCTTGGTAGTTAACATAGATAAAACTCAGCCTGTTGAACTCTGAGTTCTATACCTTCCAACAAGAAGGCTTTAGGTGAATCAATTAATTTTTCTTGTCTGCAGCTGTTCAAATGAAAACTGCAGATAATATATCCTATCTCAAAATTCATGCCATGTGGGAACTATCCACTTAAGTCTATATTGCAATTATACAAAATATTCCATTTTTCCTAGTTACTTCAGATATTTTGTCTTTTTTTATTGTAAAAATACTGTACAGAGGGGTTACAATTACATGGGCAAGATAATGAGTACATTTCTTATCAAGCATTGTAGCCTCCTCCTTTGTTTCCTCTTCCCATCCTTTCCCATTCTCCCCCCACCCCTCCACCTAATCCTCCTCCCCCCCCACCAAAGTTGAGATATTTTCTTTAGACTTCTTTATTTACCTGCAATGTAGCAAATAATAGCTAATTGATATCATTTTGGGTTCAGTAAATTTTAGGTGACACTCATATACACACTTACATTATGAATAGTCCATTGCAAAATTTCAATTAACTAGATAGATAATAATGGTTGATATCAATAAGGTATTAATATTATATTAGGATACATTTCTAGACTGTTGGTATATTTGAACTTATTTTATCCTCAAAGTAACTCCAATGGGAAGGGTCTATCATTATTTCCATTTAATATTTGATAAACCAAAGAATAAAAAGTTCAAGTGATTAACCCAGCCTTCAAAAGATTATAATAGCATCTAGGAATTGGATCCCAAACATTTTGACTCTAGAGCCTGTGCTCTATTATCACTTATTAGAAACCATTTATTACATAGATGGAGTTGTTACCTTCTGTCAGGGGGGAAGGAGGAGGGGGGGAGAACAGCTTGATGTCTTTATGGCTTTGAAACTTGAAGCAAGTTAGTACTTGTCCAGTAGACATTTAGTATGAGTTAGTACTTGTCTAATACAAAGTCTTATTATACACACATCTCAACACCTACTAACCAAATGCACCTTTGAACCATACAGCTAGATCTTCAAAAGACTACAGGTGAAGGCCACATTCAGAGAAAGAGGCCATGCTTCCTCGTTGAATCTTCTGGTCACAGGATGCACATCACCTTAAAAGGCAGTTAATTCCTTTTCCTAGCAACTATAACCATCCAAAAGGCTTAACTGCTGAATGAGCATGGAATGGTAAGTTATCTGAAACTGGGCCTTCACTCTGACTCATGTTAGTCACAAGCCTTTTAATTTACTTAGTCCCACATTCACTCTGCCTCACCTAAATGACTGCAAAATAATCCTGTGAAGGCAATGTCAGGAAACATTTGGTTTCTAATTTCTCACATTTTCTAATTATTATCCAGCTATCCACAAAAAGTAGGGTCTATGTATGTGTCTACTCTACAGCCAGAGTTCATAGGTTTGAATTCTATTTTTTACCATATACATGCCGTGTGAACTTGAGTGAACTATTTAACTGCTTTTCCTTCATTCCTTCATCTCAAAAAAGTGGAAAACAATGATACTAACCCATAAGGGTTGGCAGGGCTACAAGAACATATAAGTGACTTTTGACAATGCATAGAATGAAGTTTGTACTATATAAATCTATCTATCTATCATCTCTCAATCAATATCTCTCTGCCACATATTTATCTAATTATCCATTCATCCATACAACTGAAACCTCTGATCTGCCCATTATCTGCCTTGATCTTAAAGGAGTCAATCCATCTCACATTGTCTGATACTATTTATACCTCAGACAAGAAAAGACAAGAACATGAAAAGTATCCTAGATAAACCTTAGAATTGTTTCAGTGATACAGCTTCTAAAATTCTCTAAATTAATTTATAAAAAGTTTCAAAGACTTTGTGGTAACAAGAACACAGCCTGGTACAATGTATGAACCAAATTCTTCTTTCTCTTCCCTTTCTCCTTTTCTTCCCTTTCCAAGATGACTTTCTAAGTAGCATTGTGTGTGTGTGTGTGTGTGTGTGTGTGTGTGTGTGTGTGTGTACACCAACACTGAGTTTAAACTCAGGGCTGCACTTGCAGGCTACCACCTGTGTCATATGCCTGCTATTCTGGCCTTTTGCTGGTTAGCTAGAATAATGATTTTCTTTGCCTGGGCTGGCTTTGAACGGTAATCCTCAGCTCTTACCCTCCTGAGTAGCTAGGAATACAGGTATTAGCCATCAGCACCTGGCTTTAAGCTGTACTTTCTAACTCTTCATCTAGTCTTTATTCAAAACTGGAGAAAGGAGGTCTTTGAGACACAAAACTTTCTGGATATGGCACATAGAACTGACTGGAGTCAAAACTAATTATTGTTTCTCTTCTCCAGTTGATATCTCCTTCTCTTTTGACTCATTCTACCCTGGGTATGCTCCTGTCTACCTGGCAAGGAGAACCTGGCTTCTGGGCATTTTACATTTGACTTTGTGAGGAAGAGTGGAGTCACCTGTATTTGATGTCCCAGCCTCTCTAGAAACCTTCCTTTGGTGATTCAACTAATCAATTCCCCATCAGGTCCCTGCCACTGATTTTGAAACTTCTCTGTAATGACATTAATATCTGTGACAATAAGAACAGGGGCTGGGGAGACACATGTGAAAACAAGATGTTTAAGATTCATGAACCTTATGGTGAACCGGTCACTGAAGATATCTGTGGAACACAATCGTTTCATCTCCTTAGAGAGAGAACTCAGGAAGAGAGAATATTTTCAGCCCAGGCAATGACAGTAACTTTCCAGTTCTGAAGATATTTGAAGAGTGAAGGAAGGTAGGGTGGGGATACAGCTGAGAGGTAGAATGCCTGCTTAACATGCATACAATGCTCTGGGTTCAATCATCAGCACAGTAAGAAGAGCTAATGGCAATGAGAGCCACAATGGAGAGAATATGCCCAAGGGAACATTGGGGAAATCAGGACTGGGCTCAGGTCAAGTTTGGATCTTAGAAAACATGGAAATATTTTGGATTGATGGAAGGAGAGATGCTATTGGAGATACAAATGTGTGAAAGTGGTAATACATATTGAGACACAGCCAGTAGTTTGACATGTCGAAATTTACACATACTATATGTTTCATAAATCATGCCTTTTGCAGAATAGTCTACCAATGTCTCAGTGAAGCTGGAGAGTTCATGGTCAAATGTATGGATCAAGACATTTGTGCAGAGCCTACTCATGCTACTGATTTTTACCAAAAGTTTCATAGAACTGTGGGAACTTCCATACACTGCTCTTTATCACAGTCATCAAAGATATGACAATGAAGCCATAGTGCATAAAGTATAAAGCATTTCAACTGTGTGCATGCTAAGGCTTGAATAAAAATTATGGTTCAATGTGATTTTACTTTCAGGAAATAAAACAAATCTTCCTCAAGAATATGAGTATGGTAAGGAAAATGGTTTCTGGGTGCAGGTGGCTCTTGCCTCTAATTTTAGCTATTCAGGAGGTTGAAGCTTTGTTCATCCTGGTTCAAAGCCAGGCAGGGTAGCTAAATCTATGAGACTATTTAACTAGGAAAAAGCCAGAATTGGAGGTGTGGGCCAAAGTGATAGAGTGACCAAAAATGCTAAGGAAGATCTCGAGGCCCTAAATTCAACACACACACATACACACACACACACACACACACACACACGGGGGGAAGGGTAGAGAAGGGGAGGAGAGGGAGAGAGAGAGAGGAAGAGGGAAAGGGAGAAGGAGGGAGAAAAGACAGGAAAAATAAAGTAAAACAAGATAGCATGGGCATATTGTTGCTTTTACAAACAACATTTATTCAAAGTAAATATGTATTTTAAAAATGTACCTAAGTTCATTAAAAATTATTCACGTAATCTTAGACATCTACTGAAAATAGTACAACAATATGGTAGACTCTGGCTAAACAGATAAATAGATACCTTCCCTTCCACAAATTTTTTTCTTACAGAATTTTTCAGTTTATTATTGATCATATGCAGCTATATTCATGCTTCTGTAACACATATGTCTTACCTGGGTTCAAATATAGAAGTAAAAAGCTGATGGCAGATTTCTTCAACTCCCTATTGTCCAATTCAAAAATTAACCTACCATATGGAGAGGGACTTTATGACTTAAAATTATACACTCCACATCAAGTCACTTTCTATAAACCTAAAATAATTGGCACACAGTGGGCAGGTGTCCTATCTGAATTCTTTAATCTTATTATCATCAACAAACCCTGAAGATGTGTGTGTGTGTGTGTGTGTGTGTGTGTGTGTATGTGTGTGTGTGTGTGTGTGTGTAGTGTGTAGCATAGCAACTTTGGCTGGAACACATTTTTGATGATTTGTTTTAATGTGGTGTCTTGCATTGTTAAAAAAAATTCTTATATGTGCTTGAAAGATGTGTTTATAAAAACAGAACAAGATAAGGACTCTACAAAAAATGTTATTGGGTACTTTTCACACGAGGATTAGGAAGACCTGGGGATATTTCCTTCATCTAATACTTCAGGTTTAAGATTATTGGGAAGGAGTTTTTAGTTTGGGGTTTTGTTTGTTTTTTTTTTGCTTGTTTATTTTTTGTCAGTTGGTGGGGATTGAACTCTGGGCCTGGAAGCTGTCCCTCAGCTCTTCAGCTCAAGGTGATCACTCTACCACTTGAGCCACAGCACCACTTCTGGTTTTCTAGTGGTTTATTGGAGATAAGAGTCTCATGGACTTCCTGCCCTGGCTGTCTTTGAATGGAAATCCTCAGATCTCAGCCTCCTGAGTAGCTAGGGTTACAGGCATGAGTAACTGGCACCCAGTGAGTTTTCAGTTTTTAATTGACATCATTTACAAGCTAGATCTTCCTCATAAGTAAATTGCTGTCTTGTGGAGAAGTGTCTCAGCATCTTTCCTTCCTTCCTTCCTTCCTTCCTTCCTTCCTTCCTTCCTTCCTTCCTTCCTTCCTTCCTTCCTTCCTTCCTTCCTTCCTTCCATCTTTCCTTTCTCCCTCCCTCCCCAATTCTTTCCTACCTCCTTTTATTCTTTCTTTCCTATTTATTTTGCTATAGAGTATTGAGAAGGTGATAGTAAATAAAACTGCAATTAAAGGAAGATATGGCATATGAAAAATAAGTTTATATTACATAGTATGTTTACAATTTAATGCTTTTGGTTTTTGTAAATAAATTTACCTATTTAAAAATTAATGCTGATTACTGAAGAAAATTGTTTTGAATGTATATTATTCTTGCAGAAAGGCAGGGAAGCATGCAGTGTGATAAAGTCATTCATCATAGTCAGCTTAAAATTGGCAAAGCTCATGCCAAGCACGGGCTCTGTAGAAGATTTCATGGTCAATTAGGTAAATACATGTATAAAATGGACCCAGCACAGGAGATCACCAAGCCAATTACAGATCATGTGTAATTTTCCCCCCTGCCCCAAGTCCCAGAAGTAATTTTTCCTCCCACAGTTAACCAATATCCAAATAAAATGGACGATCAACAATTTCTGAACATGATAGCGTGTTACAATATTGTGAAATGTGGAGTCAATTATCTCAAAGGTCTTGTTAGAGTTGGTCCTTCTGTATTGCTGAGAGTTTTTCAAGAAATTCCAGCTAAGAGTATCTAGCCTAGGTTTCATGACAGAATGATGGACATGTCTGTACAATTTTAAGGATGTATTTTCCTATTTGAAATACAAATTTGAGGCTCATGGTTAGTTGTTTTGCATTTGTGCAAGATGTAATTTATATTATGGAAAACCTGCTGGCTAGTGTTCCATTCAGAAGCATTCTGTCCTACCATTTTATGCATGTCTGTATTCAAACTAGAACAGTATTAAATGAACCTTTTATATTTTAAATATTCAAGAGTTTTATATTCAAAATTTCTTCTCTTACTGTCAAACTATTTTGCCTAAAGGCAAGGTAAGATCAAGTTAGACTCTCAAAGGTAGAATTAAATTTTATCATGGCATCCATCATAATATATAGTTTGCTTAATATGCAAATAGGGAGTATATGGATTCAGAGAATAACGGATTTGTAGGTAGTATGAAATCCCAGGGACCACTTTTATAGAATAAATTCCTTTTAAATTTACATTTCCATCATTTTAATGAAAACACAGGGTAAACAAATTATAATAGCAATGTTTTAACTTACATTTTCAATTCAATTTTACTCCTATTGTATTATTTTTTCATGGCAGCTCTTTATTTAAAAGTAATAAAAATAGGAGAAATAGAATAAATAAATATGATATTAAAATAAATATACCTCAGCCTTTCTGGAGAGTTCCATCCAATCACTTTTGTCATAACTGCACATGAGACTTGCAATCACAATCTTCAAAAAGAAAATGAGAAGAATGTCAGTTCAAGCAGTTATGCTATTCTACACAAAGATTTGTATACATGCATTTATAATAGCTAACTTTCCTATAGGAATTCGTTTCAATCTCTTGAACAAATGGCTTCATCAGAATAAAGCACAGGGCAGCGTTTGTGACTTCAGACATAGGTTAGAGATCTTTTCATTTATATTTGTGACATTGCAAGACATTTGACTTTTTGCTCTTCTACGTTCTAAAGTAGATTTCATAACACAGAATTGAGCATCTCACAAGGTGACATATATTTATATGAGAAACGGTTGTCTACGTTTTTTGGGGGGGGGTCAGTTGTGGGGCCTGAAGTCTGGGCCTGGGTGCTGTCCCTCAGCTCTTCAGCTCAAGGCTAGCGCTCTACCACTTGAGCCATAGTGCCACTTCTGGCTTTTATGCTTATGTGTTGCTGAAGAATTGAACCCAGGTCCTCATGCATGCTAGGTAAGCACTCTACCTGAGCCACCTTCCCAACCTGTATACATTTTATAATGTGATTGGAATGTGATATAATTACTAGTATAGCAGAGAAGATTCAGCCCAAGAGAAAGGGGAAAAATAGTTATTTCCTTTGTTATAACTTAGGACATGATAGCTGGTAACATCCTACCTATTCATACTGCATTGTAGTTTTCAATTATGCTAAATGTTGCCATTTAACCACAGTCTTACACTAATCCTGAAATATAGGGGCATAGAATCGTAGTTACTAGCCATTTCTTTCCAAAGCCAGAGTCTTCAGCATGGAAATTTGACTCTCTCAGCTGATGGGGTGGCCACTGGCAGGGGACTGGGCTTCTCCATTAGTAAAATGTGGGCATAATACTCAGACATGCAAGAATAGAAATGGTTCAAAAGGTAATCATATTACCATATGCTTAAACTCTGACTCAAATGTTTTCGCTTTCTGTTCCCATTTCATAATTCCTGGCCTCCTTTGCCTCATTTTCAGAGGAGGAAGATGCCAAAACATGTGTGAATGTGGATGATGGTACAAGCAGATGTTAAGACTGCAGTGCTCCAAAGGGACAGACCAGGACTGAGACACATGCCCTGGGACTCAGTCTTTGCTTTTTGACCATTGGCTTTGCTCCCCTAAAATGGCTGCTCAGTACATGACAATGAGATTATTAATATTATTATTATTACCATTCAAAGACTATAAAGCTGGAGCACCAATATTATATACCGAGCCTAAAGTCACAGAATCTGGTAGGAGGGCTAAAAGCCATTAAGCTCTCATGTTCAGTGGTGTCAGGTGCATGTTTAACAGGGCAGAGGTCTATAGTAAAGGGGATGTGAGTATTTCCAGCACTGCTAGAAGGATGGGAAGCCCTGATCATATTAGAGAGAGGATTGAAAACCAGGCAGACAAGTTGTCTTTCATGTTGGGCTGATTTGCCTTTCCTTACAGACTATAGCAAACATAGTGTTAGGCACAAAGGAAGGACTAACTGAATGAGTGTCCGCATGAGCTTGTGAAAGGTTTAAGAGCAAAGGATTGCTCTGTTAGCTTGAACTTATAAGAAGGCTAAATAGAAACAGAAATGAATATCTAGGGTTACAGAAGAGGGAAAAAATGAAGAATTGGTGAAAACTTGCAAGTTACAGAAGGTGGAGTGCTGAATGATCAAGGCTAAAGCAGGAGTCAGTCCTGGTAACAGAAAAAGGATCAGATGTCAAAATACACACACATGTCAACTAGAGAGTCCAACTGGGGAGGAATCTGGAGATCTGTTTAGTGGACCCCAGTGATGAGGAAACATCTCAGAGTATCAGATGAAGGTTGAAGGAAGGCTGGAGAAACATTGGGTTTGGATAGATTCCTATGAAAGAGAGGCAAAGAGATGATAAAAGATGATGAAGAGAGGAGGGGCACTGAGCATGCCCAAGAACTGTGTCTTTAGCTCAGGATTCAAAGTTTGGTATCTGGGGAAGCTCCAGAATTTGAGAATGTTTTTGGTGGGGGTGGAATGGTAGAATGCTTATTCCACAGCCTTGTCTTGCCAGCATCAAAGACAGTGGAAAGTTATATTCTGCTTGGATCTGTTAACAAACAGAAAAGACCATCCCTGATGCGCGTCCCACTCTTTCCAAGTGACCTAAGCTAACACTTCCTTTTTCTTGGAAAGAAGGAGGAGTAGGAGGAAAAGGAGGAAGAACAGAAGGAAAAGTTAGAGGAGGAAGAGGAAAGGCAACAGGAACTGATATCTCATTTGAAGGAAAATACCTGAGACAGAGCCTGGCATCGGGTGATGATGATAAATTTGTATTGCCTTCAGGGGTCTCAAGGTAAAGGTAAGGAAAAGAAAAACCAGACAGCCCCCCCCTCCTCACCCAAAAACCAAACTCAATGGCTTATAAGTCCAAGAATGTTGGGGTAGGCTAAGGCCAAGGGTCACTGATGGAGCTTCCAGGAACAGAGGAGGATAACAAAGCTACAGACTCAAGAAACAACTTTATTCATTAGTCTTTCTCCTGGGGTGAAGCTGACCAGCAAGAGACTTCAGTTTTAAGGAGGTTTATAGCTTAACACAAAACAACATACAAAAGTCAAACCAGATAGACCCAATCTCCCCCCCCCCACCGACGCCCAACACAAACACTCCACATGTAATTAAATGGTCTTCCAAGTTACATTCACAAATGCATATGAGTTGACTGTTTCAACCCTGAAACAACAGAGCTGGGTCCTTTCCTCCCTTGCTCCTCAGGGTTCTTGGGGGGAAAGGAAGGAAGTTCCTTCTGGTGGGCGGGACCCCAAGGCAGAAGGGCTGACCAGAAAAATCCACTGTCAGGAAAACAAGGTTTCCTACCACTGACAGCAGAAGATGATAGATGCTCTCAACTAGGGAGTAACATGGTTCCTCTTTGCTAAGTGACAATTTTAATTTTGATAAAGCTGTTATTTGCTTCAAATTTATATTGATTGTGCCAGGGTCAGTTAAAATCATCATCTGCCCTATAGGTCGCTGAGAATCATGAGGAACTACAATTGAGCTTGATGGAGAAGACAAATAAATACACCCAGAGTCATGTCCTGGAGGTGGAAAGCATCAAATGCTGTGGAGGCAGTGGCTGGATTTGATTTGAGGCAGACTCTCCCTGGAAGGGGAGGGAGTGAGTGTGCCCATGTTCTCCTCTTCCCATTTGCTGAAAACAGAATCTATTCTCTTGTCCCCACAGATGAGAAAGAAGCGCATCACCCAGCTGATCAGAATGGCTGATATTCTATTCCCATCAAATCCCAACCCTAACTATTAAAAAATCAAAAACAAAGACGTATTTTCTTTCTTCTTTTTTTTTTTTTTTGCATGTGGGCCTGAACTCAAGGCCTGAGTGCTGCCCTTGAGCGTTTGTGCTTCGTGCTTAAGGGTAGTACTCTACACTTGAGCCACAACTCCACTTCTGGCTTTTTGGTAGTTTATTGGAGATTAGAGTCTCACAGAGTTTTCCTGCCTAGGCTTGCTTCAAACCATGATGCTCAGATGTCAGACTCTTGAGTAGCTGGATTAAAGACATGAGCCACCAGTACCACTGGGTAAAAGTGTTTTCTTATTGGTCCCTAAGTTAGAATGAAGAGAGTTGGGGGCTGCTAGTGGACTCTTCATTTAACCTTCTTCCTATCTTGCCCAAAGCTAGATACATAGAGGCAGTAGGGTGAAAATAGAAGTGAAGACAAAGGACCATGGGAAAGTGGAAATAATGGAGGTGCAGAGGTGTCTGCTCTACCTGTGAACTTCAAATTACATTCTGAATCTGTCACTTAGTCTTATGACATGCAGAAACAAAGATTGTCTCCTCTGACATGCTTCCTAAGCAAATTAGTCTAGGCACTCTAAACAGCTATGTTTCAAACCAAGCAATGGCTTGTAAAACTCTGCAGTCACATGCTATTTCTGTGAAATCAAAATGACCAAAATATTCTTTTATCTTTTGTTAAAAGATATTGGCATTTTACTAAGGGTCAAGCTAAGAGAAATCACAAGAAGAGCCCTGAGAATAATTTAATTTTTCTTTGATGATTAGAAAGTCTTTTAGCATTTTGCTCTACTCAGGTTTTAATCAAGTAATAGAAGACAAGCCATTTTTTTCTAAGAAAGAAGAAAATTGATGGATATTTTATACTGTGGAATTTCACACAGTGTTACTGGAAATGATTACGCACTGAACCATACTCTTAACATCATCTTTCTCTTTATCAATAGTTTACTCAATTTATTTTGTATGGCACATATTTTAAATGTTGTTGAATGAGGTCATAGGTAAAATGTTATTTGGTACACAGAACTTGAACTTCATCTTCCCCCGCCCTCCATCCTATGATACTCTGTCTGATGAGAGGTACCATAATATCAATGTAAGGGAATTGAGTACCTACCCTGTCAGGTACTAACTGAGATACAGAAGCACCGAATTTGAGACATTTACTTAAACTGTGTCCATTCACCACATTCAACCAGTATTCACTGAACAATCTATGAGACCATATAGTTATTCTAATTCAGAAGTGAGAAATAAAATTCGATTGCAGGGACTTTCAGAGATCACAGAAAATAAGAGAAGATAGTAATAGTGCAATTTCTAAGTCAAGCTTATTGGTATGAAGGCAACAATACAGGAAAATATAGAGAGAATCACTGGGGTACATACCCAGAGCAGATTGTAAGAGATGGGTAGGAAAGGACAGGGGTTGTTTAGTTGGGAACTGAGATGACAAGGTATCTCACTTTGAGTGATGGAATGTGGAAGTGAATGAAAGCTGCTACTCCAGGGTAACTTCATGGGCGAAGAAAAAGCAGTGGAGGACGTGAGCATGGAATATTCTAGGAAAGAAAAGGCCTAGATGGTTGGAACTTCATGGCAGGACAAGAACAATATGAGAGAATACAAGAGAAGCAGGTGATAGTCAGGTGTCTCTGAGCTTTAAGTCCCGTGGGAGTTTGGATTTTACTGTAGTGGCAATGGAAGTAAAGCTGAAAGGATGCTGATAAAATGACTTGTCTGTGCTGGGGGTAGACGTATAGCTCACGTGGTAGAGTGCTTGCCTTGCAAGCCCGATTCCTGGATTCACTTCCCATTACTGGAATGAAAGGGAAAGTTTCAAATATGCTTTTGATAGGGAAGAAAACAAGAGAGCTAAGAGTGAAAGCAAGGAGCCCATCGAATAAAAATGGAAAGGCTAATTATTCCAGAAGGCGCTACAATTACTAGACCAAAAGTCAGATGCACTGTTAAGTGATGGTATTTGGGGAAAAAATAAGATGAGTGAGAAATCAAGTATAAGATGATTCACAAATCAGAACTTAAGAGTATATGGCTAAATGGAAAATACAGATGTTATAGATTGATTTATATTTAACACCTGTTTCTTTAGGTTCTTTTTGGTAGATCAATTATTCAAACTTGGTGTGTTTTATGAAAGGCTCTTCTTTTTAAAAAAATGTTATTTATTGTAAAAATACTGTACAGAGGGGTTACAGTTAACATGAGTAAGGTAATGAGTACATTTCCTATCAAGCATTGTTGCCTCCTCCTACCATCCCTTCCCTCCCCACCTCCCCAACTCCTCCCTCCCTCCCCCTCACAAGTTGTAAAGTTCCTTTTCAACATCTGTCTTGTACATCTCATTGTTACAGTGGGTCAACCTGTATCCCTATTTAAGCATTTGGGAGGAGGATCAAAAAGTCCTGGGTGTGGCAGAGCTGTCTGCCTGCTCAAACAAATTGACTTAAGAAACCAATCAAGCCACAAGAAAACCAACCACCACAAGCAAACCAGAGACTCCACCAAGAAACTGGTTAAGGACACAAGAGAGATCCAAGATCCTCTCAGCCCCCCCACCTCCCCCACAAATGAAAGGCTCTTCTTATCTTAAATTGTGCTTTATAGACACAGCTTTGGCTTATGAATACAAATTAAGAAAATACATAGTCTTTGGGGCATAATTTCTATGATCATTCATATTTCTAAATGTTACAAAATGCTAAATATAATAATTTATGGATAAAATAGTACATATTTGACCACAAAAAAAGATGGGCTCTGATGCTACAAAGGACTGCCTTTAAATAGCTTCCATTTTCTTCTTTTCAAAATTTTAAATTATACAACCAAAACCAGTGGTTACTTTTTAATTTGATTGTTCTATTTCCTTATTGGATAAAGGCAATTATTTTATGAAAGACTTTCCGGATATGAATTACCATAAAGTTCATGTATTAAGAAGGAGAGGAACAACACAAAACTCCCATTGCAACAATGAGATGTACAAGTTGTTATGTCGAAAATGAACTTAACAACTTTGGTGTGGGGGTGGGGGCGGATTGGGTTGGGGGATGGGGGGGTGGGGGGGAGGGGCCGGGGAGGATGGGAAGGGATGGGAAGGGGAAACAAAGGAGGAGGCTACAATGCTTGATAAGAAATGTACTCATCATCTTGCCCATGTAATTGTAACCCCTCTGTACAGTATTTTCACAATTAAAAAAACAAAAAACAAAAAACTTCCAGTTGGTGATGAGCAAGCTGTCTTGTTCCTACTGATTTGAAGTCTGTACTTTGAAACACACATTGTCAAGACTGCTTTTGTATTCTGTAACTGTGCCATAAACTACACTGGAAATCTAATCAACAATTCAGCATCAAGACAGCCTAAATATTTTTTGGGGGGATAGGGAAAAACTGCTGTGACAAAGGTGAACAACTGTAAATTACAAGCAGCAGAGTTAGGTGCTGTCAAACAGTTTAACACAATCATTCCCATATCACCACTGGGATTATACTGAGCATGAAAAAAATTGCGGGAGGACATGTGGTTTTTCAAAGACATCTAAACTAAGAAAATATGCTTATCAACTATTAATTAACTGTGCAACATTCACATTTTAAAGGTACTTCCTGTTATAGTTCGAACTCTGTGATCTGAGATAGATGCTGTTTTCCTGAAAGATTCTCAGGGCCATAAAATAGGTGGGGAGAAATCTGCAAACTGCAAATTTTATTTCCTCATTGTATATTAAGGGAAATGCTCTTTCAGAGTCGTCTGCCTGGGCTGGCTTTGAGCCGCAAGCATCCATTCTCAGCTAGGTTATAGGTGTGATGTGCTCACACCTGGCTTCTGCTTCTCTTTTCATCTTGCTTTCTACACCTCCCTCACACATCAAATTTCAGAATGATTTCCGATACCCACCACACGCAGAGCCTTTGTAACGTGTATATCTCAACCTGTTTCTCTAGGCTTTGTACAAATATAGCATGTCCAACTACCTCTGA
Source organism: Dipodomys ordii (assembly GCF_000151885.1). Lineage (NCBI taxonomy): Eukaryota > Metazoa > Chordata > Mammalia > Rodentia > Heteromyidae > Dipodomys > Dipodomys ordii. The sequence continues at coordinate 382,156 of NW_012267458.1, forward strand.
GCACCTGCACTCAACTTTCCCAAAACCCAACTTAAAAAGTACATCCGAATTCACTACACTTACTTATCCACAGGACATATGTTCATTTTCTACTCTCTGGCCCCTCTCTCTTTACATTTCTCTCTCAGCACCAACCATTCAATTACTACCTTACAATAACTCATCACCCACTGGCTGATTACTTCTCCAGTGCACTGGTTCTTGAACTTGCCTGATGTCAAAGTTACACAAAAGGCTAAAACAGAATTCCAAGGGTTCTGGGTTTCTGTGCATTGGAGTTTCTCAAGGGGTTCCACAAGATCTCACTAGTTAGGACAGGGGGAGCTGCTCTGGTCTACTTGCTTCATATCTCCTTGTCAGTGTTCCTGGCTTTTCCTTACACTGCCTCACTGAGATATCCTGGGTTATAATCGAAGACCCTCTCATCTTTGACGACAGCCTCTGCCTTGTGACACGTCCTTTGACAGGAAAAACTTTTGATTCCAATCCAATTTCAGGATTGAGTATAATCCTCAATAGGCTGTACAAATAGAACACAATGCCCCATTGGCTCTGACCACAATAAATTACTTTGCTTCCTGAATGGAACATGGCTTCTGCATCCTCTTCACCATATGTCTCTCCCTTTGAAGTGAGTGAATAAGGAATGCTTCCTGTACCATAGGAACATATGGCATAAGAAAGGAGGCACATGTAAATTGATACAAAAAATAATTATCCCTAATAACCAGGATATATTGAGAATAGAAAGGATGGCATCACTATGTACCTGTATAAATCAGGAAAGGCACTGTACAAAATGATACAGGATTCTGGAATCTGGAAGTTGATTAAGGAAAGAGCAGGGACACTCTAGGTAGAGACGACAGGAAGAGCAAAGGCTGCATTTATGGGAACTCAGGATTCTCAGTTTGGCTGAATTTGGGAGAAATGAATGTACACACTTCACAGGAAATGATGCAGAAAGCAAGTAAGAACACTAGACGGGGTTGAGGAAGGTAGATAACAGCCTAAAGCCATGGTTTATAACCAACTGATCACCTGTATTTGAATTTCAGATCATTCTGTCCGGTAAATTTCTGGAACTCATGTGGACATGGACTATTAGAAGACTTTTGTGTCCCCTATTCCTCCAATTGACCATTTTGGGGACCCCACTTCTGAGATCCTTCAGTATTCTTTGTATTTCTCTGCTATACACTAATCCTATTAATTTGTTGTTTGTATGCTTTATTAAAAAATTGTTTTACGTTTTGGGCAGCAGGGCAGCATATCTATAGCTCCCTAGCATTTAGTATTATGTCCTGTATGTAACTGAGACTCATTAAACACTTGCCAAAAATAACTAGTGGAGAGAAGGAATCCTAAGTAATACATATTTATTAGAATTCCAATATCAAAATATAAACCCGTTTCAATTTTCCAATGAGAGAACAGGAAGGTGGTATGGTAAGTGATTCAAGAACCTCTTATCATTTACAAAGTATGACATATCAAAGAATAATAGCTCCTTATGTGTGATTCTACATTTGTGCTCGACTACACATTTTGGTATCCATTATCTCATTTATTTCCCACGATAACCATGAATTTACAGTGCCTTCTACTGAGACACAGATAATTTAAGTTATTTTCCTGGGTCAAGTTAATCAATATCAGAGTCAGGGATTAAGCTCAGATCTTTTGATTCTAAATTCCTCCCTGCTACAGGACTCCACCATATTGATTACCTATCCCTTCAATTTACATTAGAGATTCTACTTGACTTTACATCCCCTAGTCCCTTGAGGTAGATTGAAAAAGAGTGCTTCTTTTCCATGCCCAACCCTTTTGTGGCTACTCCCATCAACAAGTGAAGTTTATTTACCCGACCCTGGGTCTGGGCTGAATTTGTGACTTGTGTTAATCAATACAATGTGGCAGAAGTGATGTTATACCAGGGCCAAATCAAGCCTGGAAGAGACTTGGGGACTCAACTGCTTGTTCTGTTGAAATCCTATCTAGCCATGAAAATAAGACTCGTTATTCCTGCAGGAAGGTACAAGCATGTGCCACAGAGTCCCTGTCCAGGTTATTCCTACATCTCACCCACCTGGAACGTGACGACAGGGAGAGAGAAAGCAGATGAGACAGGAAGAATCACATGGCTTAGCCCAGCTGTGAGAACTCCTGATGTGCATAATTGAAAACTTAATAGATGCTTCAGTTTGCAGATTTCTCCCCAAGTGTTTCTTCTGTAGTAAGAGCTGACTGATGTTACTTTTAGTAAGTATAGTAGTAGGACTAACATTCTGTACTAACGTCAGCTCTGCATGTGGCATTTTATATATATTATCTCTAGGTTTTAGGCTAATATGTCATAGAAATATCAGCTCTGTGTAGAGTTTAAAAAAACTTATTTTAAGAAGCCAAATAACTATACTCTTTAAGAATGAATAAGAGAATAAGTACAACGTTTGAATTGTTCAGCTGTAGTGTTTTTATTTTAAATCGTTTTCCTGTGCTCCTTAGTCACAGATTTCTTGAAAATGTAAGGCTTTACTTTGCCAGATGGTAAATTTTATCCAATTGTGTGTCAATTGCTATTCTGTTCATTCATGTTATGTAGGTTTAATTCACACACATATAATTTATATTAAACTTACATAATCAAGTATAGTTATATATATATATGTATATATTGTTATAGTTATTTTGAGTGATGCTGCATGAAGTCTGTGGACTTTGCTGCTTGGATTGGCTTCAAACCACAATCTTTAGCTCTCAGCATCCTGAGTAGTGAGGATTACAGGCATGAACCACAGACACCTGGCTTAATTCATAGGAATTTTAACTGAAGACTTCAATTTGCTATAGAATCCTTCGCTTAGAGACTGACCTCTAAACACCTTTAATCTTAACGTACTTCCCCAGATACATATGTTTTGTGTTTTTTCCATACCTTTTTTTGGGGGGGGGGGTCCGGCCGTGGGGCTCTACTACCTGAGCCACAGCACCACTTCCGGCTTTCTTTTCTTTTTGCTTATGTGGTGCTGAGGAATCGAACCCAGGGCCTCAGGCATGCAAGGCAAGCGCTCTACCACTGAGCCACCTTCCCAGCTTTTCCATACATTTTTATGCCTCAGCTCAAGCATAATTTTTTCAGCACACTCTTCAAAGTAACAACTCCCCCACTCTCAACTCTAATATGGTCTCTTGTACCATTTCCTTATTCAGTGTATTTATTCATTATCTTTCTCTCTGAAGCTGGAATGGGAGTTTAAGTAGAATAAGGAACTTCGTTTTGAATCTCAAACTCTACAGGTGCCCAGTAGACCAATATATCTGAAATTAATAAATGAATACAAACATACCATCTTTTAACAACAGTTATCTAGAAAATGGGAATAATTTGGTTGATCATAATTATTTTTCAGAGATTGTTAATTGCAGGGTAGTGTATACTTTACATTAAGTACTTTCTCATAAAGTTCTATTATTTTTTATAACTAAGAGAATGTCATATTTAGATTTGCCTTTTTCTACAACTTACTTTAGAGTGCAAGGGATGACATTTTGAATAGTGCCTACTTTGGTTTTAAACATCCAGAGATAAGACTTAAAATATGTCATTGGAAAGGGCAGAAAGCATCATCTCTCTGTGCCCTTTGATCTTTCTGTAGACATTGTAAATATATTAGACCAGCAAATGAATGCAGCTTTTAAGAAGAAGTCCATGGACAGAACCAAATTTTATAGATGTGTATTGTATTAAAACATTGAAAGTATTTTTAGACTTAGTTAAAATGCTAAGAAATTCACCAATATCCAGTATACTCTCATTTTTTTAAAGTTTGCTTTAATTTAGCAGAATTGAGGCTGGAATTATTTTCCCGCTTGCCCAAAACATACCCTAAAAAAGAAAACAAAAGTTGTGACCCTCAGACAGGTACCTCCCTGAACTGGAGGTTCCATGTCCAGCCTATCACAAATAGATGTCATGTTAAGGGCATAAGAAGTGAGCTGGATCCAGCTGCCATATTGGAAAGAAAAAATGGGGAATGCAGTGGAAATTAGTAACCCTACTAAGCAGTCATAAGACAAGCACTCTAAACCACAAAACAAACAACAGCTTTTTTGCTGGAGAAATAAAGGTTACCATTACACATCTCTTTCTCCCATATACCTGTACAATTCCTCAACTTCTTTGAAGTAATCTCCTTCTGCAGTGGCTCCTGTTCTGAGCCAGGCATAGAGGAGCTGAGTGAAAAAAAAAAATGCACGAATGGAAGAAAATCAAAGTTCCAGTGTGCTTTCTGAAAAAAACATGGCTCTATCTTCACATTTTTTTCTGCCCTTCTCCTCTCTCTTTAGCATGTGCCAACTCTATCAGAATGTCTCTCAGAACTTTTCTCTTAAAAAGTTATTTCCAAGTTTAGATCCATACACTTTTACCTATGTTTGAGTCTACAATTCTGCCAACAATGATCCCTTTGGTAATCAGCACTTCAAATAAAACTTTTACTGTGTTTCTCTTTTCAGAACAAATATTCATGGTATTGAACAAAAAATAAAACATGGGCTGGTAATGTGGCTTAGTGGTAGAGTGCTTGCCTAGCATGCATGAAGCCCTGGGTTCAATTCCTCAGTACCACATAAACAGAAGAAGCTGGAAGTGGTGCTGTGGCTCAAGTGGTAGAGTGCTAGCCTTGAGGAAAAGAAGCTCAGGGACAGTGCCCAGGCCCTGAGTTCAAGCTCTAGGACTGGTAAAAATAAATAAATAATATAACATTCACTTTAAGATTAAATACTGATAAATGGTTTCCCTGCCTCAATATGGTGCTTATACTAAGGAATGAAACAAAGTAGTTCCCCTACTGGGAAAACATCTTTGGATTTCATATTCATTATAAATTTCCATTCAAAATGCCTCCTCTCAGGAGTTTGGCAAAGTGGTTTACAATAGGAATTATGACAGGACCTTTTGTTCAAAGTGATTGGAACCTTTCCGGTATAAACTTTATGTAGTATAATGAATGTGTTGGCATTTGTTCCCTTATTTGCATACCATAAAAACAAAGCAGAGTGCATGAAAACTCACTGTTAAATTCACATCACCTGTTAAATGAAGACACTCAGAAGGCAATGTAATAGGATTAAAATGAAGAACTGCTAATCTGTACATAATCATAAACTTCTATATATCATCTATGCAATAACAGTTATCATGCACACAAATGGCAAACAGCTCACTAAAGAATCCTAGGGGAAATGATACCCAGATTTCATTGGTCTTATTTTTTACTTAATAAATCTGTTCTAATTTGAACATAACTTATTTCAAGTGATATACTCTCCTCAATCTATTTTTAAGTGATTGAATTCACAGCCAATGCTGAAGGATCATTCCAGAATGTAAAAATGGATGCTTTTCATGATAATGTATTGAAAGCACGTAAATAAAATGGCATTTTTATCTCTTAAACATTTCTTTTTCTTAGTGTTCATAATTTCCAGCTTGCCCATGAATATCCAGGTGTTGATATCAGTATTATTTTTAAGCAGCAACAATGAGCTGTTTGTTTTGAAATCCTTTCTCTTCCTTCACCCACACATAATTACATAATCTTTGGAACTTTCAAAACAAGTTACAGGAAAGTAGCCTTTCAAAAGAAAGTAATTGTATATCTGGGGTTTGTTATCTTCTAAATTGAAAGTAGACTATGAGATATTTCAACTTCAACCTTTGTATAAAAAAATACAGTTATAAGCACATATTTACCTTAAGGGTTATTGTAGAAAGCTATACACAATCAAGAGTTAGAAAAAAACACAATATGGAAATTTGGAGATCACTAAATAGTTCCTGTTTTGATATCTGCTAGAGCACCATTTGTATTAATTAAATAGAGTTAGGCAAAGATTAAACTCTAGAATGATTTTATTTAAGAGACAAATTCTGGGCCAGAACCTTTTGTATTATTTATAACCAACCCCTTATTGGTCCATCATTTAGTGAAAGAATAGAGATGTATTCTTCTCCCTATGTACCCCTAAACAAGCATTCTGGTAGAATACCATAGAGCTTGTGAAACAAATTTTTGTCTCAAAAGCAACCTATGCCCCCACATCCCATAAATTTTTCTAATGCATTTTCACATGCATGATCATGAATGCCCATTCAATGAAAAGGTTTACCATATGTTACATTTTTCAACTACCAAGAACAAAGAGCAAATGGAACCTGGCCTTGTACTTGGAACAAAAAAGTATAAAAGCAAAACAAAAGCCTCTTACATTTTTGCTCAATAAAAGAATGAATGGCAAATGCAAAGGCTGAGTGGAAGCTTCTGTAGGCACCATGCTGTTCTTTCTTGAGACAAGTGTTCAGCAAGGCACAGATAGAAAGAAAAGGAGATACAAATACAGTAGACCTCATGTGTCCCTCAATTTATCTTCTCCCCAGAAGAGAATTGTGCACTACAGTATAGCATCCAACGTTTCCTTTATATGCTTTATAAGAGATGGAGATCTTTGCTGCTTATTGAAGAAAAATTCACAATATAGTAGGTATTTTATGTCAAGAGATTTCTTTTTTGCTTTTTGTTTCCCACTGAAGAGGCACTTAGTTATTCCTCTCCAATCAGGGCCAACAGAGTCCTCTCCTCTTTAACTATATTCTGAATTCTCAGACTATTATTTTCATGAGAGTTTGTTCAGTGAAACCAGAGAACCAGAGAGATATTTCTGCAATTTGTAAGCATATAACATACCCCAAATTGTAGGAAAACCATGGATATATAAATACAAAAATTAACAAAGAGCATATATATATATATATATATATATCATACACTTTCCTCTCAACTTCCATAGTAAGTCTACCCTCAGTCACCCAGGTGGTGAAATTATTCACCAAAAAAAGAACAAAATCTAAAATTAAAGAATCAAATATTCATAATCAATATTTTCTGAGTTATATGGAAAAATTTATAGCATATAAATTTAAATTTTTGTCCTATAGAGACAAATGATTTTTTTTTCCTTTTTATTCAAATTGTAGTTTATAAAGGCTCATTTGTGTATCAGTTAGGTACCAGTCTTGGTTGAGTATCTAAGCAATTCATATTAAATGATCTATTATATAAAAATATGACTGCTGAGCAAGGAGGTATCTGCTCACCCCTGTAATCACAGCATCCTGGCTCTAAGTTTAAGCCCTACAACAGACAAATAAATAAATAAATAAATGAAACACTACACTTGGACTGGGATTGTAGCTCAGTAGTTAAGCATTTGCTTAGCATGCTCAAGGCGCTGAGTTCCATCTCCAGCATTACAAAAGAACACACAAAAGTACACCTTAGAAATAAGCTTTAATTATGAAGCTCCCTAATTAGATGTTTTCCTTAGTCATCTTCATGGTCCTAAAGAAAATATTCCTTCCTAACTATATTTACATGTTAAATAATTTGCATGGTTTGGGTTGGCAGTGGCTTCACACTGATACATCCTAGACAAAGGCCACAGAAGAAAATTCCCTTGGCTTCGTGAATTGTCAGTGGATAATGTTCATCTGTGACACATGCTCCTGATTTATCAGCCTAATTTTTTTCATTCACACCAAGTGCCTTCACCACGTGCCTTCCAGCTTTCTAATTTAATCATGGAAGATGTTATATTCGCCCCTGAATATGCCATAGCTCAGGCCAAACAAAATCATTTAGGAGGCTGGTAGCAGGAAAAGTAGGATGACTACTGTCAACTCACCTACCTTTTCAACAATGTCCTCTCACCTGTTGCCCAAGTCATTGACTCTGTTTTACTGAGCTCAGATGATTTCCAGCCTAATCTTCATTCCTGATGAATAACATCCAATGTATAAACTACTATGCTTTCTGACTTGTCTATATTTCAGTGAGATACTTACCAGAACTATGGGACCATTCATACCTTGTAACTAATAAAACTTTGTTTGTTAATGTGACAGCCCTGCTGTGTAACCCTTTCCCACTCATACAGATCGTTTTATAATTATATCAACTCATAATGCTTATCAGTCTCTCCATGTTTATGTGTTTTCTCCTGCAGAACTACTGCTAGTATAGGTATGGCTTTTGTGTTTTGAATCGTTATGATTTAGATTTGTCCTGTCTTCCCAATAACCTATTAGTCTTTATTATTTCATTGGCAAGCATTATTTTCTTATATGCTTTATTTTCCCATGTAAAGTGTCATATGTATCAGCTGTACTTCTGATTAATTGGTATGGCAACTATCAATACCATTTGTCTTACTAGAAAAAAGATGGAGGAAATGATTAGTCTACCAAGAAAGATACAGTAACATTGGTGTTTAAAGATACTACCTGTTTTAGTCCTTAGTTCCTCAGAACTGGGTATTAAGGTAAATTTATTAAAAATCTGAAAACCTTGCTCAATATAGTGTCCTTTATAGGGAGGGCAATCTAATACTGTGTAACTCTCTATACCAGTGGATAATAAATACACATGGATTCGCCTGTCATTTGTGCAGTGTAGTAGAGGAAGGGGCATGTTGTCTTGTCTATGGTCTACACCATGCTACACTTAATTTGGGGAAGGTGAAGGAAAGGCAGTAGTAACTACCCACAGTGTTAGATCCTTCCAGAATCAATGATTTGATTGAAGCATTCAACTCTCTGGTTTTCCTTATCTATGAAGTTAGCAAATGCTTTAGGCTGCTTTCATTTTTCATTGTGAAAATGCAATTTTTTCTTTTGGCTCCAGGGAACATGGCGACATCTTTCCTGGAATACACTGAAACTACAAACATATCACTTCTCTTGAAGAATTTCTCTGGTAGTGAGAAGTTGGGGTTGCCTGTGGTAGGAAGCTTCACATTCTTGGTGAGTCAGAAAAACCAACTCAAACCAAACCAATAAACAAAACACTATCTGGAAGTCATTAGCAATCCATGATTTATAAAGCTACTTTGTAAACACAACACAATTTTTAACAAATATGGTACTTTTGTACCACTCACCATTGAGACGGGAGAATTAATCCACTCTTTAATTCCAAATACATTAGTTAGGTCTGGCTTCATCTACAGCCTACAGAATCTCATTTTGACCCATATGTATCTACCAGTGGTTCTTAGCATTTCCCTTCAAATACTATAGCTATATGTATACTCATTAGTTAATTTTCATTTTCTAGATTATATGTTAATGTTAGTTTTCTTGATAATGGCCATTGTAACTGGGGTGAGGTGGAATCTCAATGTGTTTTGATCTGCATTTCTTTTAGGTGCAGAGATGTTGAACATTTCTTCATGTGTCTATTGGCCATTTTTACTTCTGAGAAGTCTTAAAGTCTTTAGCCCAATTATTAATTTGGTTGTTGTTTCTTTGAGGGTTTATTTGTGGGGGGGAGTGGTAACTTTTTTTTAGCTGTAAGTATATTTTAGATATGAGACCCTGTCTGAAGCATAGCTGGTGAAAATCTTTTCTCATTCTGTGGGCTTTCTATTTATCTTGCTAGCTATGTCCTTTGGTAAAGTTTAAGTACAGTCTCTCCTGCTAGCTAGCTTACCACTGGTATGAAATATATTTCCTCATACCTTATAATGAAGAGTATAGAGTGTGGTAAAAGAGCATGAGATTAACATTCAGAAGAAGCAAAGTGTGGGTTTCATAGCTTCTGTAAACCTCAGTCTCCTCATCTGTAGCATGCAGTTAAGATTACTTAGAAGAAATGCTGAATTAATTTTCAAAGCAATTCTATTTAATTTCTTCTGTATCTTTGTTCTACTAACCTGTCTAACTTTATCTCCATTGCTACTTCTATATCTTTTCTAGTGAGTTAGAGTACTGCAAATATTAGCTAGCTTGTGCTGTCTCTGTAATTATTTAAAATTATCATATATTATATAAAATTATCATATATCATGTATTCAGATAGCACACCAAATATGTAAATTTCCATTTCATCCAATAACACACTATATTATGAGCCTCTGAACATCACAATTGTGTTAACTGAATCTGTAAGGAAAATTCTGAAGAAATAAAAATATATTTCTTTCAAATCAAGGTACATGTAGTAAGCAGAATATTCTCAAGCCATATAATATTGCCTGGTATATTTGATTTTGATTTAACTATATTGTTTTCACTTCACTTTTTTTTCAATATTGAAATACAAATATGCTTCTTATTAAAAAACTACCTAGAACAGCAAATCCCATTCAATAAGAGTGTTAACCATTGTAAACCCTGTTATGTCTCTGAGAAGCAGAGGAATTATCTTGTTATCAATTTAATAATAGAACATTGAAGTAAATGATGTCATCCACTGACACCAGTAACACGTTCTCTCTGGGGAAATTCATGTCTGTGAGAACTGTCAATCTAGATGGATACGGACATATTAAACACACTCACTACAATCCATAAATCTACCCTTTCTGGGAGACTTTAATAAAAAGATTCCTTATTTTGACAGAGACAAGCTAATACAGGGTATCTTCACCTCTCTGACCTATAATGCCTTTATTTAAAAAAAAAAGCTGGTGGAAGGTCTTGGTAAATAACAATAAATTTTCTTCTTCTTTGTTTTGCTTCAACATAACTTATAAGCAAATGTGTTTCTGGGTGTTTCATGACTGAACTATTAATAACTATGTTAGATACATGAGAAGTAGAATGTGTTTCCACTTTTCTCTGGGAAACTTTCTGAAAAATACAGGGTAGTTGGTATCTTTGTTGTTTTGTACAAAAATTGTCTTTATTTCTAATGAAATGGATATTAGATGTCTCCTTATATTAAAACATATGCTTTCCCATGAGAAAATATGACAAGAAGAGCAAAAATTCTGAATGTAAGTATACCAGGTATCTAGTAGTAGAAACAAATGAAAAGAAGAAGGAGGAAGGAAAAAAAAAGGTCAGTTATATTTTTAATTCTGGTACTTAAATTTCTGATGCAGATTAAATTGTATTAAGGGTCACAGGTTTTAGCTAACCCTGAAGCAAGGAAATCCACCTTAAGTGCTGACAGAAGATAAGATACAAAGAAATTCAAGGTGTAAATAGAATTCTAAACCAGGCTCTGCAGCCCTTCAACTGATTTTGAGCTCTTCTTTCTCTCCCAGACTACGTTATTCCAGAATAAGGAGAAGATTTGCTTCTCATGAGATCACTTGGCTTCCTCTTACCCAAATGCCTTTCAGGGAGCCAATTTAGATTTCCTATAGTTACCCGAAAATTCTTGTGCCTTAATCTCATCACCTCTTTCCTTAGTCTATGCTTTTGGGTGTACTTTAGGACACACCTCTGGCTTAATATCTGAGACTAATTCTACAATACTTTCCTTATCCCCTTATGCAATAAACTTGACTCTTGACACTTGAATAATGGCTACCTGCAGAAATTCTAACACCTGCCCCACTATAAAACCCATATCTTTTCTCCAACCATTACCCTTGCACTGGTTCAGTCTGTCCTCGCCCATTACCAGGTTCAATATAGACTTGATGACTAATAGCTAGTTAAGGCTGTAATAGATAGATAGATAGATAGAGAGAGAGAGAGAGAGAGACAGATAGATAGAGAGACAGACAGACATAGATGGATAGATAGATAGATAGATAGACAGACAGACAGACACACAGACAGACAGATAGATCTCATTTGAAAGTATTTTTTGCAAATTAAAAGTAATGGTTACGGCCTACACAACTCAAATAAGCTAGAGAAATGTAGCATGAACCAAGCTCTCCCTCAGCATCCAGGCTTTTTAAAATCATTATAAAGATCACAATAAGACAAGCTGCACTTTAATCCTAGTAATTCAGGTGGCTGAGATCCAGAGGATCACTACAGACAGAGCAGAAAGTCTATGAGATGCTTAATCCAGGCGAGCAAGTATGGGACCCCGAGTTCAAACATAGGGAACAACATAGCTATAATAGTAGACATTTTTCCCTAAGTAGGTTGGAGATTATGTTAATTACCAACCTACTATTAACTGAGTAAAATCTTAATTGAATGAGTAAGCACTCAAAGATTATAATGCTAGGGATCAACTGTTGTGTAGAAAGGGCACACTAATTTATAATGTCCATAAAAGTAATGAAAAATAGACATTCTCTCTTTGCTCACATTCATTAGATTTGTGACAGGCAACAGACAGGACACACAATTTTGGATAATTTTCGTGAAGGTTTATAAAGGGAATATTTTGCAAGATATAGGCTGTGTAAGAAATTCACAAAGGACAGTAGAAGACCCTAGGAATTGGAGGAGCTACTACAATTTCTAGATGATAAGGAAAGAGGACCAGACAGGAAATGAGATTTCAGTAGCAAATATATCCACATCACAGTAGTACTCTGATCTCCCCCAGTCCAGCCCATGTCATAGCTAGAAGACAAGGTAGCCAAGTGATCCAAGTCAGTCTCCTAGATACAGACACTTAATGGAAAGGAAGAGAGGGAGAACCAACTGAAGATGTCATGGATATTTCACGTAATTTTCCAAAGTAGAAAAATCAAAAGTTTATGAATGCATGAGCTTATTAATGCTGCACTCTTCCATGTTGATTTCTGGTATCTTCTTTGATAATTTTTTTTTGTCTTTCCTCTTGGTCTCTAGACTCCCTTAGGAATCTTTCCATCAAGAAAAGTTGCATTGTATCTTTTCTTGGCATAAAATCCAAGTCTCAAAAAAAAAACAACTGAAGAAGGATTGAGAGGACAAATGACTTAAACTTGGAGTGATATGGAAGCCACATTTGCACACTTACCCTGACAACACATTCACTGCTGACTAGGGAGCATGATAAGTTGACTTAGAGACTGTAAATACAAGAAACTGAAGGGAAGATAAAGTACAGTAAACTTGCTGAAGTTTGTGTTTCTCACTGAAGTTTGTGGGGGATCATTTACTAACTCCAGGGTCCTACTGAATCATTCAGTAGGCCATAAGAGCCATAAGAGATACGTAGGATAGATACAGAAAGGTGCCTGTAGAGTATAGGACAACATACTAGACCCTGTGGTGCCTCCATCCCTAAGCACCAACTATGTGTTGGGAATAGGTTTTTGATATGTACCATATTCATATCACCAGAAGTGATGCAAGCAGGTTTCAAGGTCATGGTCTAATGGAGAAAAGACATCCATGGACTATAACATGTAGCAAGTGCTATAAATTGGCTGCTATGTGAAGTGAATGAAGAATGTTTGAATATGTAGGGCATCAATGGAGCTTGCCCTGTCAGGTATGGCCTTCAGATGAGCCAGAACTTGTTGCATAAAGAATGGCTCAAATTGAGAACAGAGAAAATTGTACATAAGGGCCAGACACAGTAAGAACTAGGCATGTGTTAAAATACATTTTAACTCTGGGGACCAATTGCCTATAACCCTAGATACTCAGGAAGCTAAGACTTGAGGGTCACAGTTCAAAGCTAGCCTGGTCAGGAAAGTCCACGAGATTCTTATTTCCATTAACCACTAAAAAGTCAGTAGTGGAACTGTGGCTCAAGTGATAGAGCACTACTTTTGGGCTAAAAAGCATAGGGACAGTGCCTTGGCCTTGAATTCAAGCCCCAGAACTGGCACCAAAAAGAAAAATAAAAAAGCCAAACAACATTACAAAAAAAACACCTATATTTTAAATGGCAACTTAAGCTAGATCGTAATGGCTAAGCCAAGTATGGAAGGAAAGGCTGCCAGGAAAGCAGGAAGTAGTCATTTAAAATGTTGATCCTCACAAGAGACACCATATTGTGATTGTTTCACTGGGGATGTTGTAGAAAACCTTCCAGCTCTCTTTTAGTACCCATATGCCCATTTGCTTCAATTTGATGATAAAAGTGAACAGCAGTGAGCTGGTGATTTTATTCAAGTCTGTAAGTGTGAGCTTACACACCTTGTAAGCTCATTTTCTGTCAAGTTCATCGTCTGGCCAAGAGGAAGGAGAGGCGTGATTATGGCTCTATGTAGTAGGTAGAAAGAAAGCAGTAACTTCTTTTGTTCATTCCTTTTCAGAGCTGATATTATCCTAAAGAAGAGAGTACAAAATGACATTGCAGCCCTCCTGCTGGGGAGAGGGCAGAATTGGTCACGGGCAATTGTGAGCACCAAGCTGACATAGGACCCTGGTGACCCTAACGAGTTCATGCATTGTCCAGAAGTTCTAATTTACAACTAGGAAGAATTTGGGCACTGAGAGGCAGGTTGAATAGGACCATTTTTACCCATTGTCATTTCAATGACAGGTCCAGTTTGCTCTGGTCTAAACTGACTCACCAAATCATGCATTCAGACAATTGAATCACCAACCCTTTGACATATTGTAGAATCTCTGCGATGTAACACAGCGCTGGCACTTCAGCCTGCAGTGTAAGGTGCCCTTTGCTTTCTAGTCCTCTTCTCTTTTTCAGACATTTCTCACTTTAAAAAAATGCTCCTTTGATACTGATTTTAAGATAAGAAAATATTAGCATTCACCTCTAGAATATGAATAAAAATGTTACTGATAAACCTACAGTAAACCAGAAATATAACTAAAATTAGAGCCACTCCTCCTAATTCCAAGATTCATTCTATATCATCTGTCTGTCTGTCCATCCTTGCATCTATCTATCTATCTATCTATCTATCTATCTATCTATCTATCTATCTATCTATCTATCTATCTATCTACCTGTCTGTCTGTCTGTCTGTCTGTGTCTGTCTATCTAATTTATCAAATCTATTGTTTAGATAAATGGAATAGATATATTGAAAATGAAGGGAAAGCCATGGAAGAAAGTATTGAGAATCTCCATCCAGAGAGGGGCTTCAGTGGAGGCCTCTCAGTGGGCTGTTATTATAGTACAAGGCTCTATTCCCAAGCCTCTTGCCCTGGGCTTTGCATTAATTGTTTCATGGCTCTTTTCATTGGTTAAGAAGGCATCATTTTAGTGGAAACTCACAGCACGGTGGAAAGAAGAAGCATGTGAACAGGAGCCCTGAGGCATTGTGGGGAGAAAAAACCCTCCATGATAGAACACATGTTATCTGCGTGTGTCAGGTCCACCACTTGTATCCCTATCTACCTAAGGGTTCCCCTTGTTCTATCATTGCCCCCACTGAGATTGAAATCCTAAGTGCTGGTAGGAAACAGGGGGATGGCCCTTCTAGCCTTCTTCCTGCCGAATGAGGGTACAGAAAGGAACAGCAGTCTGAAATCTTCCAGGGAAGGAACTTTAGGCAGACCTGACACAGTTTGTGTACTAACATACTAGCACTCTGTCATATATGTTAGCTACATTGTGTAGAACTTATTAGGAATATAATGCTTATATTTATTTTTATCTACTAATTAAAATAAATGATAATAATAAAATTCAATGCAGGAAATAATTTTAAAAGATTTCCAGAACTTTTCATAGAATGTTTTAATGATATCTAGAATGTGTTTAATGTCCTTCAGATTGAAGGATAGATGGAAAGTGATCCCTAAAGTAATGTTCTGAGTGACTGCATAATGAAGCTCCTACCTTGAGTTAGAGTATCGTTCAAGAAAATTCCTATCAGCTGATACTACATCCCAAAGGAGAAACACAGTCAAAGATTTGTCTTTGATTTGTTTTAGAGATTAATTATCTATTTGTTAATCCATCTATCAAAAAGGTAAGCTTTGTCATATTGAAAGTCTTGAAGATCAGACAAAACTATCTTGATTTTCCCCCCTTGCTTATTATCTTAAGAGCTAACACAAATAATACCCTTATTTCTGCTTGATCAAGTGATTGACGTTTTTGTGTATCTAAAGATCTATACATTCATCACACACAGACAATAATACAAAACTCCTGTTTGTCTATTCTAGTAAATTACTAGAAAAACATAACCCCAATTGTCTACTATATACTAGGTCCCAAAATCATTTCACAGCTGATTTAAAACTCTTACCCTCTTCTTCATGCCCCAAGAGCAATGTGACCTGTCTAGCCAGGAAACTAACAGAGCATTCTCTCTCTTCCTCTTTCTACTCTGTGTTCCCCAGCTCCCAGCAGTGGTCTGTTCCCATTGTTAACCTCTCAGAACAAGATAAAGCTTTCTTGCCCAATGAAGCAAGCGAGAATAACAACAAAAATCTCTCCCTGAAAAATGTACCTATGTCTCAAACATTTTTCCACAGAAATAGTTATTAATCCTGCTCCATGGCCAACGCAGTCAATGGTGAAAGATCCTCTGAATATAAAAATTCTCAGTAATTTTCTATTCTGCTCCCATTAAACTATTTCACTACATACAACCAAAATAGAGTAGCAAATGGAAGACAGTCTGTCTTCACCTCTGGAGTGATCTCATACATTTTTCTGAGCATAAGATACAACTGTCTTCTCTTCTGCGAAATTCAAAGATACCTAAATAAATGGCTAAGAATTTATGGTTCAGTTAAAATGGAAAAGCTCTTCTTTCTACTACTCAACATGCACTGAAATAATGCAATGGAAGTTATACATTACAAAGGTGATTTCTGAGCTAAAAGATAGATTCATTTAATTAAATCATTGTCACAAGTAGATAGTCTATTTAGGATAGTTATAAACTTGCCCAGCCTATGTTTGCAGATCAATTATGACTTGCGCAACTTCATACAGTTGTTTTCAGAGCTGCGAAAGATTTAATGTCACAGATCCTGGGAAATGTATTTGGCCATTTATTATCTTGTATATATTCTATGATTTTCCCCTATAACTTTCCTTCAACGCCAGGAGCAGGGATATCAGTTGCTTAAACCTGTTTTTTTTTTTTTTTGGTAAATATAAATAGTTCCTTAAATTCTCAACATGAGAATGAAAAAAAAAAACCAGCTAATGATCACAATCAGCCTGGAAACTACCTCCAAAATAGTACCATTGAAGCAATAGAAATAAAAGTTTTAGAGTTTGACCTCATATTTTCAAGTGACAAGGGGAATCACATTCCAACAGTTACTCAGAAAGTCCAATCAACCAGACAAGAAACAACTCTAAACACAATAATAGCCAAAAAGTCTAATTGCATCATTAAGAGAGTTACTTGATAATACTTGTTACAGAAATGATAATATCACACAAAAATAAATGATTCATGTAATTTAAAATGAATATGCCAAACACTCATAAAATTGTTGATTTATTTTCCTGCCAATACTAGGGCCTGAAGTCATAGCTTGGGCTCTGTCCTTTAGCTTTTTCCTCCAGGAAAAAGCTTAGGTCTACTTCCATTTTTTTGGCAGTTAATTGATCAGAGTTTTATAGATTGTTCCTGCCCAGGCTGGTTTCAAACTTAAATTTTCAAATCTCAGCCTCCTAGGTAGCTAGGATAATGGGCATGAGAGCCATCAGAATCCAGCTAAATACTTGATCTTTTTTAAAGAATGAGTAGGTGCTTTCATTCTTATTCATGTGAGTACAAGAATTCAGAATGTGAATGTGATTATGGTTAGTCTATAGTTTTGGTCTTCTTGGTTATTTTTAGTAGATCATTGGTTATTTTAAATACATTATTGGGAAATTACAAATATTAAAGAATTTACAAAATTTTGTAAAGTTTTAAGTGAAATTAAAATATCATCTCAATAAAATTTAAGAATTTACGTATCAAAAAAGTAAACATTTGCAGAAGACAATATTGAACAATTTAGGTTTGGGATGAATTAACAATTACAGTACAAATTATTAGGTAGCCTTTATTTTTTTATTTTTATTTTTGTCGGTCGTGGGACTTGAACTCTGGGCTTGGGGGAGCACTCTACCGCTTGGGCCACAGCACCACTTCCATTAGGTAGCCTTTAGCCACTCTGATTAAATATTAAACATCTGCTTGAATGGATATAGCAGCATCTACATCTTTGTTAACTGGAGTTAATGAAAACATTTTTTTCTTATTGAAAAGGATAATATAGTAGTGCTCTGTACATGAATAAAAAGATTGATATGATTTATGATTCCTAACTTGTTCTTTGTTGTAGAATTTGATTTTATATTTTACCTAATCTCATATGCTTCCTGTACTAAAAGCAACAATGCATTTATGAATATATTTTTCCATAATGATTTGTCATATATTTGTCTGACAATCCTAAACAAAGAGAAGTATCTGTTATAATGATCTAAAATTTATAGTTTTACTCCACTTATTTATTTATTTACTTTGCTTTTTTGGAGTGAGTAGGTACATGTTGAAATTAATTGTGCTGTGTATCAGAGATACTGAAAACTTTAGAATTTAACTCCTGGCTTTGCCATTTTCTAGTATTCTTATCTTGGATAAGTTTTTTTTTTAATTTTTAGGATTAGTTTGCATATTCATAGATGAGAAAAATAATACTTCCATTTGAAAACTGTGCCAATGATTAGTGACAAATTATGTCTATTATGCAATTTAGCCAAATAGCACAATGATGGATAGCTATTACTAATTAATTAATATTCCTGACAACCTGACATGGGCAACATGAACCTGTAATACTATTTTTCATGCTGTGTTTTGTTTATTGGTAGGTAAGGAATGATTAGAGATAAGCAAAGAAGTTCATTTAGGCAAAGAGATGAAAGGATTTAATAAATATGGGCCGGTGGCTGACACCTGTAATCCTAGCTACTCAGGAGGCTGAGATCCGAGGATCATGGTTCAAAGCCACTACGGGCATAAAAGTCCATAAGACTCTGATCTCCAATAAACCACTAGAAAACCAGAAGTGGCACTGTGGCTCAAGAGGTAGAGTACTTGCCTTGAGCTGAAGAGTGCAGGAACAGCGCCCAGGCTCAGAGTTCAAGCCCCACGACCGACAAAATAAACAAACAAACAAACAAATAAATATGGGCAAACTGAACACCAGTTTTTACAACTTTGGATTCCAAGACAACCAACAGAATGAACCAGGTGATCCTTTATGATCAATGATTCAAAACTTCTCTGGCCTTCAATGACTATAATGAAAAATCAGTTATTTTTTATTGAGAATACTAAATAACAGCAACTGTTACATTTTTCTACTATTATCAGATTCACCTCTAAGATTCAAAGGCTGTTCCAAGCATGAATGGGAATAAATCTTAATATAAATCAGAGACTTATGGGTAATCTATAGAACTTCCTAAGTGAGAGCAGTGAGAAATGAATATTGAAGAATTCTAGTGTGACATTTCACATATCCATGTAAGCAGTCATGGTGATCTGTTTTTTAGACTCAGAAAATACACATTATAAAGGTGTAAATTTTGAACATGAATAACAAGCTTTAAAGCATTCAAATGGGTGCCCTAAAGTAATTTTTATGACAAATGTCCTTTATGACTCACTTTTATAGATTTCTGATTAATTTAAGAACTGTCCCCTTCCATGTGAAATTTAATACATGTTATGATATATATATATATATATATACATATACATATACATGAAGGAGAAGAGTTGCACTTTGCTGAGCACTGGGACAGCTCTTCATTGGGTTCAGCCCTATGAATAACAAACACCATTTGTTTGGTAGAAAACAGAAGCACATATACACATAGTTACAATGTAGATTGATATGAAAATTCATAGAAGTATGATTGTCCTACTCACAGCTTTCAGTTATCAGAAGATATATATATATATATGATACATATATGTATACACACAAATAAGCTGAAAATATTGTAAAAAATCTAATAGAAGAATGGTGTTAGTAGACATTTGACTTTTGTTGAATGACAAGGCTGACCAAATATTATCAAAATATTATATATGGGGAATACTTTGATAGAATAGGTGAATTTGAATCACCTATGGAACCTTAGCTTACCAAAAATTCTACTCTATAGGCCCTTCTTCATTTAAGAACCAATGTTGGAAAATGTGCATCAGAATAAAGGCCATTTTAGTAAAACATATATTAAGTAAATGATGGTATACTCATAAAAGTAAAATTTATCAGTACAGGTTTCTTGTTTTCACTAAGTCAATTAATCAAAGCATATGAAAAATTTTTTATCTATATGAGAAAGAGAAAATTTTTGTAAAAGGAAATAGGAAAACAGTGAAAAAATCAGATATATTTTGGCTATGAGTCTTTCCCCTCAAAGCAAGCCTTGACTTTAAAGGGAAACTGAAGAAAGAAGAATTGCCAAGGGGTCCATTCATCTACTGAGGGGCTTCTGGATTGGTTTCTTAACTATTGAGAATAATACTGCAATAAACATAGTTGTGCTGGTAGCTTTAGTATGGCCTTGGTTGTGTTCATTTGGGTAAATGCCCAGAAGTGGGATTGCTGGGTCATAGGGAAGCAATATGTGTAATCTTTTGAGGAACCTTCATACTTCTTCCCAGAGTGGTTGAACAAGTTTATACTCCCACCAACAATTTAGTAGGATGCCCTTTTGGCCACATCCCCTCTAGTATCTGTTGTTATTAGAGTTCTTAATTATAGCCATTCTAAATGGGGTAAGGTAGAATCTCAATGTTGTTTTGATTTGCATTCCTTTTATGGCCAGAGAAGTTGAGCATTTCTTCATGTGTCTATTGGCCATTCCTATTTCTTCTTCAGAGAAGTTTCTCTTTAAGTCTTTAGCTCACTTGTTGATGGGGTGGTTGTTTCTTTGAGGATTTGTTTTTAAAGGATTTAATTTTTTGCGTTCTAAGTATATTTTAGATATGAAGCCTTTGTCTGTTGTATAGCTAGTGAAGATCTGGAATTCTATGCTTCTATCAGAAAGAGTGACATTGCCCCGTTTGTTAGGCAATGGAAAGACTTGGAAAAAAATCATATTAAGTGAAGTAAGCCAGATCCAAAGAAATATCGGTAACCTGTTTTCCCTCATTTACAATAATTAGTATACATCTATGATAATTTTATCAGATGAGCAGAAAAGATCAAAAGCTATGTACATATGACCATATAAGATGATGCCAAGTGAAATGAACTCCATGATATGGACACAAGAGGTCTTTCTTTGTTGTTGTTGTTGTGATTTTTTTGTTTCCTTTGCATATTCTTTCCCATATGGTATATCCCCTGTTGTCATGGTTCTTGATTTTAGTACCCTGCATCTTGGATATACATTTGTCTAATTTGGGCAGGGGAAGGGGAATAACAGATGCTGAAACAAGGATATAGGATGACCCATTGCAACAATGATACTGAGAAGACAGTATACTGGAATTGAATTTTACAACTTTGGTGAGGGAGTGGGGAATTTGGGGGGAAGGGATAGTGGGAGAACAACAAGGGAAGTAGTAATGATGCTCGACAAGAAATGTACTCATTACCTTACTCATGTAACTGTAACGCCTCTGTACAGCATGTTTACAATAAAATTAAATTAAAAACTAAATGCCTTAAAAACTGGGAAAGAAGAATTGACAAGGGGTTTTATAAATTCAAAACATAAATTTATTAATTTTACAGAGTTATTTAAACAAATTTGTTTTCTAAGTTAGCTTTTCAATAACCTTGTAAGGAAGGTAGAAATATCATCTTTATTATACTTATTATATAGTAAGTGTTTGATGAATGTACATAGTTTCCTAAGGGTATTTCTGAGAATGTAAGTGGTAAAATTTCAAAGCAATAATAGATCACATAATCTACACAGCCTTGTCATTTTTCTAAGATGCAGAGTGACTGAAAGGAATCTAGAAAACAGAAAACAAAGAAGGGAAAGAAATGAAAACAAAAAAGGGAAAGGGAAAGGGAAGGAAACAAAGAAGGGTTTAAACAAAGTGTGCACGTATGCATACTACCAACTGGAAAATATTATGTTAACTTATGCATTAGATTACTTAAGATTTCCTGTTTATAGTAACTTTTCCTTTTTCCTTGGATTATTTTTTTCCTTTTGGTAGAGATGCTAATGAGCAAAGAAATGGGAAAGGTAATCAGCCAGAGGGGAGAAAAGAATCAAAGACCTAGATAATTCACAAACTGGAAAATGAATTCAACTAACCATGCTGGATTGTAAATAGGATAGAAAGAATTTATCCCTGGTATTGACCTGAATAGCATCTGTACCCAATCCAAAGAAGTCTCTGTGAATTTTACAATTGGTTTTTTTTTCTCCCTTTGAGATTTATTTTTTTCTTGAATTTTCCATTGTGTAAAGGAAGCAAGAAAATAATTTATCATTAAAATAATTTTAATGTGAATACTTCACTTTTATGTTGTTAAAATACTTAGAGTATTAATAAGAAATGAGTTAACTTTATTAATATAGCTTCTTTGGGGAATTTCTGATCTATATACTGATCACGTAAAAGGAAATTTTTTGTAATATTTTATTCATGGAAAATTTAGGGAAGTAAGTAGATTGACTAATCTTTTCATAGTATATTAATTGTACTTTGTGCTGATTTTTGCATTTTTATAATGTGTACTATAAAACCCTCAATATTAAAATAAATAAATAAAATGATCAGTGACTGCTTTGTGACTGATTTAGTTTAACTTGTAAATTTACTTATGGCTCTTGGGTTATGAAGTGGGATGAGAAGTCTTAATACATGAAAGAGGATTACAAGCTGAAAGCTGTGTGTTCAACAAAGTTTTTCAAAGTATTATGAGCAACCTTATACAAAGCCATACAACAAGAATTGTGATGGTTACATGGGCTATAACTACATCTCAACACTTTCCATTTGATACATTCTTTTTTTCTTTTTCTTTTTCTTTTGGTCACAGGGATTGAACTCTGGGTCTGAATGCTGTCTCTGAGCTCTTCAGCTTAAGGCGAGTGCTCTACCACTTGAGCCACTTCCAGTTTTCTGGTGGAAAATTGGAGATAAGAGTCTCACAGACTCTCCTGCCTGAGCTGGCTTTGAACCATGATCCTCAGATCTCAGCCTCCTGAAAGCTAGGATTACAGGTGTGAGCCACTGGTGCCTGGCCATATGATACATTTTTATACTTACTATTCAGGTCCAGTGTTTGGCGCCTCATCTCTTGCTTAAAACCTCCCTAGTGGCTTCCTTATATTTTCTGACACTTTCCTTCTGAAACTCTCAGATTAAATACTATATGACTGTATATAGTACTTGAAATTCTGGCAGAGATTTTACTTGTATTTACAATGAAGAAATCAAGAAGAGGTTACTATCTGTCCCTAACCAACCAGAACAAATCAAGTAGACTGTAAAACTTTTAAAATATTTGTTTCATTCAGATTCCTATTTGACATATAGGAATACAAATAAATCTAAATGAACTAAATTCCAGAAAGTGATCAAGAGAGTTGAGACTCATAACTGTGGTGCTCCCTGGAGGAGTTGTACAGAAGAAAGAAAGTGAAACCAGTTACATTTTTAAAGAACATTTGTATTCAAATGTTTTTTTTTCTTTCTTGCAATTTGTTTCTAACAAATTGATAAGATGATTTCTTTGTTGCTTTGTATGTCCCTCTCCCACAGTATAACCTCTGCTTTCATTGTATTTGATATTGGTATAATTTGTGGAGGGGAAGGGAAAAAAACAAATCATTTAAATAGGGATACAGGTGGACCCATTGCAACAATGAGATGTACAAGTCGTTACGTCGAAAAACGAACTATACAATTTTGGCCAGGGGGTGGGGATAGGGGAGGAAGAGATGGGAAGGGATGGGAAGGGGAAACAAAGGAGGAGTCAACAATGCTTGGTAAGAAATGTACTCATTACCTTGCTCATGTAATTGTAACCCCTCTGTACGGTATTTCAACAATATGAGTATGTTTGGGGCGACAGGACGTATGAGAACCCCAAAAGGCCTTTTCTATTCATACCTACCAACTCTTTCTACTGAGTTCTAAATGAGTTGCCACCACATGTGCAGCTGAAGCATCTAAACTGGAAGAAAGCCACCTGTAGGCTAACAGGACTTTCTCTAAACTAAAAAGGCAAAGGCTGGTCTGGGAATGTGGCTTAGTGGTAGAGTGCTTGCCTAGCATGCCTGAAGCCCTGAGTTCCATTCTTCAGTACCACATACACAGAAAAAGCCAGAGGTGGTGTTGTGGCTCAAGTGGTAGAGTGATAGCCTTGAACAGAAGCAGCTCAGAGACAGTGTCCAGGCCCCTGAGTTCAAGCCCCACAACTGGCAAAAAAAAAAAAAAAAGCAAAGGCTGCTGAAAGGCAGGGTAGGGAAAGATTCTGGAGAAAATTCCACTGCAGGAAGACCTCTATAGTGATACAAAAAGCCAGAAGTCATGCTAAAGAGTAGGAAGACATACCACTTCATATATATAGTTGTTGGCTGGCCTAATGTTAAAACATACTCTATACTATCTCCAAGAACCTGGATAAGTCAAAGAAAAGAAAACAAACAAAAAATAAGTTAAAACAAAACAAAACAAAAATTACCACAATATTTCCAAGACTTGTGGACCAATACAAAATCTCTTAACATTCATATATGTAGCTGAATTATAGAAAAAATAGAAAGGGAATGGGGCAAAACTACCAGTTCAAGTCATAGCATCTCCAATGGCTCCCATCATTTTGAAAGCAGTTCTCTATCTTTTCCTCCTCCTTTTCTTCTTCTTCCTCCTCCTCCTCCTCCTCCTCTTCCTCCTCCTCCTCTTCTCCCCCTCCTCCTCCCCCCTATTATTATTTTATGTCTGGTCCTGGGGCTTGAACTCAGGGCCCGGGCAGTGTTCCTGAACCTCTTTCTGCAGGCTAGCACTCTATCACTTGAGCCACAGCACCACTTCTGGCTTTTTCTGAGTAGTTTTTGGAAGATAAGAGTCTGAGGGACTTTTCTGCCTGGGCTGGCTTTAGACTACATATTTTTCAGATCTCAGCTTCCTGAGTAGCTAGAATTACAGGTATGAGCCACTGGTATACAACTACTATCTTAAATTTTAATCACTCTCAGTGACATTGCTAAGTGTTAGTGGTCTCCATAGAATTCATTTACTATATATTTTTCCAGTTTATATTTTATTCTAACAATATTTACTGAAGATATTCTATGTGTCAATCACTAACAATATTGATACAGTCACTTATCACAAAATGCATTTTTCTCTAGAGTGTAACTTTTATATCTTTATCTTTTTTCTTTCTATCCTTCTTCCCTCCCTCCCTCTCTCCCTCCCTCCCTCTCTCTTTTCTTTCCTTTCCCTTCCCTCCCCACCTCTCCCCAACCCTCCCTCTCTTCTTCTTCCCTTCTTTTTTTGTGCCAGTACTGGGCTTCGAACTCAAGGCCTCATGCCCTCACTTGACACCCTGTCACTCCAGACTTTGTGTTGATTAATTACAGATAAGAATCTCACACACTTTTCTGTCCAAACTGGTTTTGAACTTCAACCTTTTTCTATTCAATTTATTTTTAAAAATTATTTTTAAATTGTTGTACAAAGGGATTTCAAGTCATCTGTGAACCCATGAATATGATGACTCTTGATGAGTATCATTCCTTCCATCCTTCTCTCCACCCCCCCATACCCAAAGTTTAAAAATTATATGAGTCAATCTGGGAATTAAAGCTATAGGCTTAAATTAAACCTAAATGGAATGAATCATTATACATAAGTAGGAGTTTAAAGGAAGTTATTAAAATGCAATATATAGGCCTTTAAATCAGTAATGTGGTAAGAATTTATTTAAAATTAATATAACCAAAAGGATGCAAAGAACACATGCAAATAAATGCTTTTCAAGAAATAATGGGGGAAATGTGAAGCGACTTTTTTTCAGACAAGTATTTTATATTTTTTCTTGAGTAAAATACTAGTAGAAAAATATTGGAAGGGAGAGGAAGGTTGTTGTAAATCAGAAGCAAACATAAATAAATAGAAAGTAAAATGAGATAGATAAGTAATCTGTGAAGTTAATGGAACACAAACAATTCTAAGTTCTTACATTAAGTAACAACCTTTAGCTTGCCTGCTAAATTTCAACCTCTCCTAAAATAGTTTTTTTTGTAATATTTTTTAAATTTAATTTTATTTTGTGGTAAAGATGCTGTACTGAGAGGTTATAGTTACATGAGTAAGGTAATGAGTATCTTTCTTGTCCAACATTGTTTTAAAAATTCATAGGTTAAGTGGTCCCTTAGATATTTGAGGGGGAAAAGGGTACATTTTAGCAGTTCACAAAGGGAAATAGGAGGGAGGTCATTTTTAGCAGTTTTACTTCATCTTTTTTTCTTCCTATCATCCCCAACTTTTGAAGAGAAGAAAGATTTACAGTTCAAATACCATAAAATAGCACATTGCTTGAATAAAAAGTTACCAAATTAATATTAAGTGAGCCTACTGAACAGATTGCCCAAGTTTTTGAATACAGAAAATTTTTAAAAGGTTTTAAAATGGTTTGGGTATCCATTTTATAAATTGTTTCCATCCTTTGTTAGTTGTTTATTTTTTTCTTTGTCTTTCTTTCTGTGTGTGTGTGGGGGGGGGGGGACTTGAACTCGAGGCCTTGGTGCTGTCCCTGACATTCTTTGGCTCAAGGCTAATGATCTGCCACTTGAGCCACAGCACCACTCTGGCCTTTTCTGAATAGTTTATTGACTATAAGAGTCTCAGGGACTTTCATGCCTATGCTGGCTTTGAACTGTGATCCTCAGACCTCAACCTCCTGAGTAGCTAGGATTACAGGGGTGAGCCACCAAACTAAACAAACAAATAAAACAAACAAAACAACCACAAAAACTAGTTTTAGCCAAGAAGAATCTGAATTCAATGCAACTTCACCAACCCTATCATCTCTTTCACAAAGCTCTTTGTGTCTAATACCATACCTCCAAATCAGAGATTCTAGTCTTAGCCAATAGACAGCATGATTTTAGAATGAAAGGGAATTTGAGAAAGAGTGTATTGTAACCAGCTACTGACTCTTTAAAAAAAAAATCTGATGAATTTGCCAAAGATCTTTCTTTTACTGAATGACAAAAACCAACATTTCAATCTCCCCATAAAGTGAAAGCTTAAGAAATCCAACCAACATTTCCTTTATTTCCTAATACTATCTAAGATAATCCTTAACTGCATGTTAATTCCTTTGACTCAAAAGAAGGTGATTAAAGCACTGGAGTATTTCATGAAGAACAACGATTAATAGAATGAGGCTCAGCAGATGCTCCAGGCTGACCCTAGAGCCACAATCCTATTTCCACCTGCCAGATAGCTAGAATTAAAGGTATGTACCACCACACAGGATCCTCTTTGTTTGGTCACAAGGATTTTCTTTTATATTTTATTTAAGCAGTGTCACAGCAGTTTTCTTCATTTTAAATTCATTTTATATTACAGCATGTAAGTCAAGAATTCCTTTTTTTTTTCATTTTGGTGGATAGGAATATCCATTTTTTAGGAATATCCATTTTAATCAACATTATTTGTTAAGGAAATTAAATTCTCCGCACACTGAACTGCTTTTACCTTTTAAAAATCAGTTGTTTATACTTTGATGAACACTGTTTGTTTGTTTTTTCTGGACTCTGTAATTTGCTTCACTGATTTATTTGTTTCTCTATGCTAATAGGCACTATGTTGGTTACAGTCACCCATTAACTCCATTTTATTATTAAAGTAACTCAAAATCAGAAAGTTTTCGATGCCCACCTTTGTTTGTTGTGTAGGATTTGTTTATTTAGTCCTTTGCATTTCCCTGTGATTTTTGTTTTGTTTTTGTGCCAGTACTGACTCTTGAACTCAAAGCCTCTATGTTTGTTTAGGTTTTTTGTTGTTTTTTTATTTTTGTTTTTTGCTGGAAGCTGCTGTTCTACTACTTCATCCACACCTCTGGTTCTGGATTTTGGCTACTTTCGGAGACAAAAATCTTGCAGATTTGTCTTTGCAGGTTGTCTTTGAACCACAATCTACAGATCTCAGCCTCCTCTTATGCAGGTATCAGATCGCAATTTACTTCATGTAAAAACTTTGATGTAGAAATTCAATTTCTTTCCGGAGTAAACTTTGACCAGGTGCATCTGTTAGAAATTTGTTCAGGTCACTCAAAGTGATAAATTCATTTACATAGGTCACTGTGCTTTTTCCCTTATAAAATCAGCAGAATCTTTAGGTGTGGTGCCTTCCCTAATCTCTAACTTATTTGTTTGTTTATTTCTCAGTCCTCACGGAAGTTTGGAGCTCACTGGTTGATTTCTGTCTTCTCAAGGAGCCAGGTTTAGGCTCACTGTTTACCCCTAGTAGTTGTCTGCTTTCTATTTCACTGATTCCCTCCATTTTAGTTTATTATATATTTTATTTACTTGGGTTTAAGTTGATCTTCCTATTGTACCTTTAAAGGTAAGTGATGAAGTTATTGATTTGGAACTTTCTCTCATGTCTGAGAACATATTTGGTAGAATAAATTTGCCCATGAGAAAGAAATTTATGCCATCTTGTCTTTTATGTACCGCCTAGTAATTTTCCTGTCATTTAAAGTTTTCTATATAATTTCTTTGAAACAAGGGTATCTTAGAAATCTTTATTTTAAAAATATTTTATGTTTTTCCAAAATATATTTCAGTTGTGGATTATTAACCATTCTACTGTGATAAGAATACTTTTAATGAAGAGAGTTATTTTGAAGTTGTTGAGACTCAAAGCCTGGCATAATGAGCTACCTTGCTAAATCTTCTGAGCATATTTAAAAAGACTGAATGTTATATTGCCTTTGAGGGGCATACTCTATAAATGTCAGTTAGGTAAGCTGATAGTGTTGTTCAAATCTGTGATAGCTTCATATCAATAATATTTAACAAGCCAGGTGTGGTGACTCAAGACTGTAATCCTAGGTACTCAGGAGGCTGAGATCTGAGGATCACAGTTCAAAGCCAGCCCAGGCAGGAAAGGCTGTGAGATTCTGATTTCCAATAAACCACTCAGAAAACTGGAAGTGGCGGTGTGGCTCAAGTGGTAGAGCCCTAGCCTTGAACTGAAGAGATGAGGACAGCAGCCAGGCCCAGAGTTCAAGGCCATGACCAAAAATAAATAAATAAATACTTTTTAACAGCAAGGCATATAAACATGAAGGCATTTTTTTTGGGGGGGGGGTCAGGTCGTGGGGCCTGAACTCTGGGCCTGAGCACTATCTCTCAGCTCTTCAGCTCAAGGCTAGCGCTCTACTACTTGAGACACAGTGCCACTTCCGGCTTTTTTCTTTTTGCTTATGTGGTGCTGAGGAATCGAACCCAGGGCCTCAGGCATGCAAGGCAAGCACTCTACCACTGAGCCAACTTCCTAGTCTGACATGTAGGCATTTTCATTGTCCCTTCTAGTTCTCTCAACTTTTGGTTCTTGTATCTTGAAGCTCAGTTATTAAGTGCATAAACATTTAGGTCTGTTCTCATCTCTGGTTGAATTGACTATCATTACAAAATGGTCCTTTTGTCCCCATTTAATAGTCTTGATTTGGTTATCTAATTTGCCCGCTTTTAATAAAGTGACATTTTACTTTCTTAGACTTAGCATAGAGTATTTTTTAATTGCTTAATTTTCTTCTATTTGCCTCCTTATATTTTACTAATTTCTTGTAGACAGCAGGCCTTTGAGCCTCCCTCTTTAAAGTACAGCATGAAAAACTTTGCCTTTATTTCAGCTTTTTTATACTATGTTTTAAAGGAGATCATCAGATGCTTAGCTTTGATTGGATCAACTTCCTATTGACTTGCTGGTTGTCTCATTTCTTCTTGATTCTGTTTTATTCTTTTGAACTAAGAATACACACACACACACTAAATTTTCTCTTCATAAGGTAAAGGAACCCTTATGCCTCCTTTTAGAAAGATTCAAGTTTTTGAATTAAGCAATGAGCCTTCAATGTTTACCTTTGTAAAAATGTCATGAAATTCAAATCTTAAAATGATTATTTTGTAGGATCCCATTTTATATCTGTTGTTGGCTTTTTTAGCTATAAGTCCTGGTTGTATTGTTTTAAGGGTTGAGTAAGGAGTTTACAGTACCTTTAAAATACTCTTTATGATACTCTGAGGAGTTTTTTATTCAGCCTAAGTAATATAAAACTTCATATAAGGTACTAGAAACTGATGTACTTTCATT
Source organism: Dipodomys ordii (assembly GCF_000151885.1). NCBI lineage: Eukaryota > Metazoa > Chordata > Mammalia > Rodentia > Heteromyidae > Dipodomys > Dipodomys ordii. The sequence goes on from NW_012267458.1 coordinate 412,123, forward strand.
CCTTCCCTCAGAACTTTCACACTGTTGTTATCATACATTTTATCTTTACGTATGTTATAACCCCACACCATATAATTGTTCTACTTAAATTAAGAATTCTCTCCTAAAGGGGCCAGGAAGGTGGCTTAGTGGTAGAGCACTTGCCTTGCATGCCTGAGGCCCTGGGTTCGATTCCTCAGCACCACATAAGCAAAAAGAAAAAAAAGCCAGAAGTGGTGCTGTAGCTCAAGTGGTAAAGCGCTAGTCTTGAGCTGAAGAGCTGAGGGACAGCACCCAGACCCAGAGTTCAGGCCCCACAACTGGACCCTCCCCCAAAAAAAAGAATTCTCTCCTAAAGTGAATTAGAGAATAAAATCAAAAATCAAATTCTTACCCACTTAGTTATAAAGTCTTGTTCTCTTCAGTGATCATCTTCCTTCTGCCTTTAAACACTTCTTAAACCATTTTTGTACAGAACACTTTTTATTATACTTGAAACATCATTCAAGACATCCATATTTTTGAAAGATTTATTGCTTCATTTTGAAGTCTAGATTAACTGCTTTCTTTATCTTTTCCCCTCACAACACTTTATAGATGTTATTCCAATTCCATGATGCTCAGACTTGTATTGTTTCCCACATCTAGCTGCTTTACAGATTTTGTCACTGCTTTGATTAATTTGATACAGCTTTTTGCATGATAATCATGCTTGGAATTTGTTAAGTATCTTGTATTTTGTTACTGTGTTTTTCTGGAAATGATGGAGGAATGGTTGTAATTAAAAGCTAAACTGGAAAATTAAAGCTATTAGTTATTCACTTTTCTGGTCTGTAGCTCTTAATCTGCTTGAGCAAACCTGAGTTATTACTAGTTTTCTTGCAGTTGTCCTCAAAGAAGGTACTCTACCACTAGAGCCATGCCATCCATCCCTTTTTTATTTCAGAAAGTTTCATTGTAGGACCTTTAGGTTTATTAATAATTTTTTTGCAGGTCTTAGTATTCTGCCCTTAATGACAGTATATATTTTCATTTAATTCATTGTGGGTTTTAAAGTATTAGATTTAGATCTTTTCTGTATTTTCCCTTTCTTAGCTTTTTGAATTGAAATATAATAACAGAATTAATGCAACTTGCTAGATGCCATTGGCTCACATTTATAATCTTAGCTACTTGAGAGGCTGAGATCTATAGATCTCATGTAATTTTATAATTAATGATGCACGTTAAGCAGCATAAGTAATGAGAATTGTATGCAACAGAATCAATTAGTGAGCTTTGTAACAATACATGCATACATATAGTGATATAAATAAATATGCACACATATTTTCACACTCATGCACACATACACAGATGAACATTTACTCTACTACCAACATTTTAAAAATGATTGCACTAAGAGAAACTACCCAGACTCTTCGTAAGGTTCCTAGAAGAGTGTGATGTACAGATAGAACTGACGTTTTAAGCTTCATCTTTTGGAACATAGGTGAAAGGAAAAAGTTAGACTTTTATTTTGTAGTAACATTGTATTGAAATCGGTACTCCTTAATCACAAATGCAACAAACCGTAGAAACATGATAGATAAGCTGCAATGGCACAGGCAGAAATCAGAGACTCGGTACAGTTGCTGTGGATACCTCAAATGATTATGTGAAAGACCATACCAAAATTTCAGTACTTAGTAGACCCTGGAATGCGATATGCCATTCTTATGAAAGAGTAATGTCTATTATTATATTCTCTATATTACAAAAATATAAGAACAATTTTACTTTTGTGTAATAGGAATCTTTCACAGTCGGGGACATTTTGTTTTGTGCTTTCTAAACCAGAATTTTGGAAAAGCAGAGGCTTTTACACTTTCTCAGTATACCCAAAGAGTCCAGAGATAAGGTTGAGATTTCTGAATTTAGTTGCCCTTGGGTCAGTAAACTACCTTTGGGAATGCTTGTAGAGACCAGCCATTTTATTTTGTTTCATAACTTAATTTTTAATTCAATTAATTATTTGTGTGTGTGTAAATGTGTGTAAGGATTTTCTTTTAGTAATTAACTGAGAAAGGCTTTAGGCAGCAATCAGCTGACCATATAATAAAATATGGCTGCATATCATTAATTCTTTCACTCTTAATTCTCTAATAAAGCCATCATTAGTAGGTCTACCCTCAGTCACTGATTCACTGTGGAATTTTGGCCTTTTGCCTAACACTATTGCTGCTACCAATGGCCACAAATATCTATCTTTGTTCACTAATTCAGTGGTTTCAAATCGGGTGGAGCATGTTTCTTGATTAAAAAGAATTTTCTCTGGCCTAAAATGTAAAACTCAGAAGGCTTTTGCAGTGCAACTGCTAAGAATTCACTTACATTTGATTCCTGCAAGCCCTAATTATGCAGTATACTTCATCATAAGCTTTGTAAAAAAAGAAAATTCTCAGCTTAGGAACAAAACACTTTGTTAGTAATAGATTGTCACCACAATGATCAGTTTGCCAAATGTAATTCACAGATAAAGAAAAGGGAACCTCAAAAGCTAAGAAAGTGTAGGCATGGTTATTACTGATTAGTTTAAAAAAATAAAAGCAAACTCTTGCTTTTTACATTTGAGCAGGTCTTTGTTGATTTTATATTCAAGATGGCCTTTTTGTCTTCTCTGTGTCATGATCAATTGGCATCTACTGTGTCTGGTATTTGCTGGCCAACTTGCCCCTGGTACGATTTCTTTTTCAAAAATACAGTATTGGCTTAGAAGCTGCCACATTGGGTTGAATTATCCCGTCCCTGTCATTAAAGGTGGCAGCCAAGCACTTGAGAATGAAGTGGGAAAACTCTGGTGAGGGTGATAATTAAACTTGGAAAATGAAGGATCACCTCTTTTCGTCCAGCTCATTGGGTTTGGCATCAGAATAATTCCAAAGCTGTGGGGGGTGTCCGCCTCTGAGCAGGGTGATATCTAGGTGTGCACAGATGATTTCCATGGGTTCAAATGGGAATGCCATTTTAATTGTATTTAAAGTGTTACCTTTGATATGGGGAAAAGACATGCTAGAAACCAGTTCTAAGAATACAGAAAATGACTCATGAGTATAATCTAAGTGAGGAATGAATTAGAGACAAGAAAAGCATGCATTGTTTTCACACAAGAAAAAGCATTACAAGAGAAGGAAGTTGTCGCCAGCGAAACTGAACATTGAAATGTGTCTTTTCTTTCTCCTCAATTATGGAATTGTTAAAGAAAGAGTTTTGTTTCAGCTTTCTTGTCCACTTCATTTCTTGGTGAACATTATTATTACAACATCTTACTCCCACCTAACAGACCACAGAAAGTACTATGTGAGGTAAAGACAAGCCAGGGAAAGCAGTTATTTTCAAGGAAAATATATTTATTTTTCCCCAACTCAGTGGCTTCTCTAAATACTATTGAAGCTATACTGTTTTCCACTGCATTAAAAAATACAGACTTTTATAAAAGCAACATAAGTAGGTACACGTACTATTATTAGAAACATAAAAGATAAAAATCTACAATAAGTTCAAATTCTATCATATAGAAATGTAACTTGGCAACAGAAGGCCGAACTTCTGTGAACTTCAGCTTTCCCACTGATGTCTATCTTAAAAAGTTGTTGGAAAAACAATTGGGTTTAAACCATATATAAAAGTTTTACAACATCACGTTTCATAACAGAAGTACTCTGTATGTGCTCAAACATTATTATTAAGCCCATCATCCAGTACACAATACTGCATAATAAGTTAATATATATTAATATTTCTTTCTATAGTTGACCATTTTCTAGCCTTGTTATTCTGGGAAAAGCTTTCCAAGAGAAGTTGGTCCTTTTAAAAAACAAATAGCATTAAAAAAAAATCTAGAAGTGGAGCTGTGTGATTCAAGTGGTAGAATACTGGCCTTGAGCAAAATAGCTCAGAGAGTGCCTAGGCCCTAAGTTAAAGCCTCAGGATGGGCACAAAAAAAGAAGAAACAGAGAAGGGGGTGAAATGAGGGAGAAGAAGAGGGTGAGACAGAGAGGGAGGGAGGAAGGGAGAGAGGTAAGGAGAAAGAAAGATAGAGTGGGAGAGAGGCAGGGATAAAATAACCAGGAAGAGAAATACTCCATATTGCATTTAAGCCTAGTTTTACTGAAATATTTATGTAGGGTTCTTAAAAAAAGAAAACAACTGCTTAAGGATAGTGGACTTATTTTGTATAGGATGTTAGAAAAACTTGGTAAAGCATATCTCATTGAAAAGCTATAAATAAATTCCATAAGATATTCTGCCACTGCCTTAGCTTTATATTTAAAATGATTTATAGCCTGCAATTTCTTCCTGAGGTCATCACCTTCCAGAACATCTGCCACATACAATCAAAACCAACTCAATAAAATGAGTATTTCATTCCTCCTCCCTCTGCCTATATAGAACCTTCTGATGTCTTCATGGTGCCCCATTCATAACAGAGGCTCAGTGTTTGGATTTTTTAAAATGAGTTCTTGAGCTTTCTTTCTTTTAATTTTTTATCTTTCTAGGCATCAGTAAAGCAACCAGCAGATTCTTTCATAAAATATACACATTAATATTTATAAGCCTATGAATTGGATGTTTAAATAAACATTCACCAACTTATGCCAGGTCTCTTGTTGAGATGTTAAATCACACTTACCTTGTCTGGAAAGTCAGCTTTTAGTTCTCTGACACTTTGACACCAATAGGCAGCTGTCTTCTCACTGATGAGCTCAATGTTCAGGAAGGAGCTTTGTCCCGGACCATACAAGGGACCAGAAGTGATACCCCGGATGATTCTGGGTGAAACATTTGTCACGATGTCCTGTTGAAAGAGTAAAGATATTGGCTTGCCTTTTCACCAAAACAAAACAAAACAAATACCCATCATCTTCATGATCATAATCTGAATTACCAAATGGAATTTCTCACAATTTTGACACAAAGCTGGGTGGAATTCTTCCGCTTGGGTCACATCCCTTCTTTCAGTTAATTGGAATTAGGAGTTTCACAGACTTTCCTTCCCAGGCTGGCTTTGAACATGGATCCTCAGATATCAGTCTCCCAGAGATTACAGGCATGAGCTACGCATGCCTGGCTACAGATGAGTTGGTTTTTTTTTTTTTTTTTAACACATTTTAAAGTAAAGTGGAATATATACTACTTCCAAATGAAAAGGTAATTTTTTCTGCAATTCTAGGGTTTACATAGAAAAAATTAAATAAAAGTATTAAATTTCTTCACACTGGTTGTGAGCATTCACAGCGTAACTGGTGTACAACTAAAAAATAAAAAACATATTAGGGAATATGTAAAAGTATCACTTCAACCTATTTAATCTAAGTATCTATTTAATCTAAGTAGCTAAATTCCAGTAAGACTTAAAAGCATGCATAATTTTCCTAGAAATGAATTCAAATGTCAATCCAGGAAGGAAAACATGTATTACTGGCTCTTCAAACTTTAACACACATTGTAGCAAATTGACTAGGTCATATTATATATAGGACTATAAAGTAGAGAATCATATTCAGTGAGGAGAAAGCCACTTTTCTTATGATGGAAATCAGGATATCAATAACTTACTGATAAATACAAACAGTAAACAGTGAAATTAACTTGCTTGTTAAATGTAATTAACAACCCACAACTGCTTCTAAAGCTGTATTAACAATGAAGAGTAACATTCTTCCCTTACCTAAGACTAAAAAGAAACAGAGACAGAAAAAAATGTTTCTTTTGCCAACTTCCAATTAAAATTAATTTTGAATAAAGGTCATTTAGTTAAGGATTTATCAGAATTAGTCTTTTAAGTACCCCTCCTCACCATCTTGTCATTTTTACTGAGATAACATGAACCCCCATTAGTATATAGCAATTAAGGTCAATTTACATATTTTAATTAAGAACCACCCCATATAAAACAATTAGTGTAATAGGCATACTAACTGGATTTCATAACATTTGGACGTTTTTCCAACTAGATAGACAGGAAACCTTAATTAGCATTAATTAGTGCTGATCTGCATATGTTTGATAAGGCATACCCTTGCCACAAAAGATTATTTATTCCTGAATCTGCCAAATGCTACAGTGGCGGAGGATAGAAAGATTTTGCTTCACATTGAATGTTAATTTCTGTTAATTTACATTCACTTTTACATTTGAATTAGTGTATTATAAAATACATGGTATAAATGTTACAATGAGCCTTCTCAAATATGTACATTTTAACTTATAGGAATCATGCCAGTTAATGTTTTGCTAATTAAGTCTTTCAGTTTCTATTGTATTTGTGTGCATCTTCACCAGCCTGACTTTGATTTGCTATTGAGAAGCCTTGTTACACAATCTTAATAGCAAAGTGACAAACAGAATCTCATTGGGGTGCTCCAGACTCCAGGGTCAAGTTTCCATCCTGATAAAATTGTTTTCCGTCTTCCCCAAGGTGGCCCAACACAGCCCACCAGGCTGGTTCTCATGGACAGAGGCTGTCTAAGAAGACTTGATGGAAATGTTTCTTTTGAACAAGCCTGTTTTATTTTCTCTATTCCAATTTTCAGAGCTACATTTTTTTAAGCCTTTATGTCCTTTCCTCTTCGTTCACTTCAACAAATCCAACCCAAGTCACAAACAGTAGTTGGCCCAAGAAGTGATTCCAGTTCCTGTTGTTTGTCAAGTCATGTGCAGGGCATTGAGTATTTCTACAAAGGATGAATTACTTGGTTTAAATGAGTGCATTGCAATTCATTGGTCTGGGAGCGCATCTTTCCATACATTTATGAAGGTAGGATTTTGTGTTTGTAGCATCCTTATTCCTGACCATTCTTCAGATTTGATTTCAGTCCCTTTGAGAATTCTCTCCAATCTTAACCAATTCTCAAATCTTAACAGGACATTCTGATGCATAGCACCATTACATTCTATACCTTCCTAATGATGAGAGTTGCCACTCACATCACCCTTTTTCCAAGCTGGTCATGGACTGCCATCCTCCTTTTTCACCTTCTCATATAGTTAGAATTATTAGTATGTACCACCATGCCTGGTCTGTGATTATCTACGTTCTTGACTATATATTCCATAGAGGGTCCGATTTGTAAGCAAGCAAGTATATCGTTTTTGTATTTTATGTCCCATGACTAGTCTGACATATTTCATGAAGGAGCCTAAAATAAACCATATGCACTATAGGAGATCTTACCTAGAGACATGGGAACAAGAAGTATTCATTGTGGCTTGACTCCATTATGCTACTGAACAGACAAGTAGCTTAGGGTTACATTCAAATTTTAATCACAGGGACTGCCTTTTTCCACTAGCCTGTTCTCCTAGAGCTGAAGTCCTTACTTGCCAGTCCTTCAATGGCCCCTTCTTCTGCACCTCAACACGGTTCCAACCTCCAAGATCCTGTAGCAAAGTGTTGGATTACGCATGCCCACTGCTGCACTCTCCTTTGCCCGATCTCGTTCTGAGCCTAAATTACAGGAACCATGCCCTAACAACACTAGAGTCTCAAAGCCCTTCCTGAGGGTTGGCTCCAAGCTGCTGAGTGTGGATGAGCTCTAGGATCTAAACACACGGGCCTCCTTCAGATGCAATCAGGTTACCTTGGGTGTGAAGTCCTAACCTGATTCCCAGCCACCTGGCTCACGCATTTCTTGGCCTATGAGCCTAACAAAACCATAACCACTTGCTCCTTGTGTGACCCAGGATAAGATCTGATTTTCACAAGATATGAAGGTACTTTTCAGTATAATAAAACAAGACACAAAATGAGATTTGCAGCTATACCTGCTGGGGAGGGGGAACCCATAGTCAGTCTAGTATTCCTAAACCATAATCTAGCCTGAGTACAGCTTCAGATAGCAATTAGGTGAGCAAATGATCAGTAGCCAAAAAAGCCCATAACCTGATGATATTTAACTAAAGGATAGCCAAGAAAATGGCTTCGTAAAATGGTACTCTTCTATGACACTTCAGAACTTAAGATTTTGTCACTATAGATATTTTTTTTGTGGGTGTATTATTATGAGTTGAATTTAATGTTAATTGGGAGTTGCTTTATTTTTCTTTTCTATAATCGTATGCTAAAGAGAAAATTTGCATAGGATGATTATCTTATATGATACTTTTAACTGAGATAAAAAACAAGAAGCCCAACAAAAGTCAAAGGGAATTTTTTTCTACTTGAAAGCAGAGAATGTTCACTCCTTCCTATTGATTTTCTATGTTTTTTCTTTCCTTTTTAAAATTGGAACAGAGATAAAAGATGCTCTACATTTACACAAATTATAAATACCTACAATGTTAAATTGAGTCAATTTTTTTATCACTGAGTCAATTATTAACTTTCTAAAAATTACAAAAGTCAATATTCTAATAAAATCAACAAAAGTAGCAATAGTTCAATACAATTGCTTTATAATAAATCAGTCATTAAAATTTAATTTATTTATTCACTTCTGTTTTCATGGTTTAAGTCATCTTTGGTACTGTTTTGCCCAAAATTTCCTTTACTGACTTGAGACTTACAGAATGTTTTTTAATTCAGTAAAAGATGAATGAAAATGGACTACAGCCAATTATCTTTGGTTGTATGATTAGAGCTAGAGTTTCAATAATTGGACAATAACTTACTTACACTTTTGACCTGGGAATTTTAGAATTTGAGTATGACTTCATAAGAGACTATTTTTGCTTTAATATTTAATAGCTAAGGCATATTAGTATTGCTTAAGGGAGCTAAGACAACAAAATAAACATATTCAGAAATAGCTAAGCTAGATAAGAGTTCATTCTCTGTAATCAAGAAGATGAATCTCTGTAGCCTTGATCTTCAGTGCACCAACCATTTTCAGATTTTTAAAAATAGCTGCTTATGAAAAAGAAAATGTGAGATGGTCTCTCTCCTTTGTGTGTCAGCAAAACTACCATTATAAAACTAAGTGTTAGTAACCTCTTAACATTTGAAGTAATGATAGTGATTTTTCAGCATTAGTAACAAGATTTAAATAGTAATAAACTAATCATATTTGTTTGTTTAACTTCATTTACTTGACCTCTCTTGTCCTAAAAAAAAGAAAAAAGCCCAAAATGTTTCCATGGTTACTACTGAATTAAGACAATCATGATGGCCATCCATAGTGGATAGAAAAGAAACTGTAGAAATGTGTTGGAAAGATACTGGAAAGAGGATGGGGGTCCAACAAATCTGAATGAAAATAAAATTTAAACAGAGTAACACACACATACACACACACACACACACACACACACACACACACACACACACACCACAATATATAACAATGGTAGAAATGATACTTTTTTGTAGAAAAACAAACATGATACCTAAAGCAAAACAAAAGAACATAATGTTCAGTAATACATACTAATAGGATAGAACCTATAAACCTAAGCCTGGAAGTTAACTAATTCACGACTGAGGTTTCCTCTTGGAGTAGGCAAATATATGAGGAAGAAATTGGGATGGGGGAATGAGAGAAGCTTTATAAAAGCATTATTGACATATAGTTCCCTAAAAAGCTTTACTTTTCACTATAGAAGTGTCAGAATGAGAACTCTTGTTCCATGAGCAATGCAGTGGTATATTGTATGAGAAATCGACAGAAGAGGTTATATAAATTTACCTGAAGACTTGTAAGTTAAGTCTAGGGTATAATTCTTTTTTTTTGGGGGGGGGGTTCCGGTCGTGGGGCCTGA
>NW_012267458.1:424229-514229 GCF_000151885.1 Dipodomys ordii
GGGAGGTCAATCTTTAGCTTTCTAAGGACCCTCCAGACTGCTTTCCAAAGTGGTTGTATAAGTGTACATTCCCACCAGCAGTGTAATAGGGTTCCTCTTTTATATAAGGCAAAAGGTACAGAAATTTTTAAAAAGAGACAAAAGGGAATAAACCAAAGGGGAGAAAAGGAAAAAAAACCTGCATTAGTGCAATGAAAAACCTCTATTTCCATTTCTTGAAGTTCATTTCGAGAAGCATGATTTTATCAATAGCTATTGAGCCTTTGCAATTCTATCCTAAGAATACCCTTTATTAGCATGGCATGAATGTTTAGAGTGCTATTTAGTGAATCATGTCCAAGAGTAATTATTTGTCTTTTACTATCCATTGGATTTACTTGTAGATTTATAGAACTCATTTTTGTTGCAGGAAAAATAAGAATCAACTTGAACAAGTTAAATTGTGTGTGTGTGTGTGTATGTGTGTGTGTGTGTGTGTGTGTGTGTGTGTTCAATATCAGTTCACATATTATACAAGCCCCAAGCTTATAGGTTGTAGGTATAGAAACTTTTCATGTCTTGCAATCTTGTAGGTCAAATTTTAACTGCTAGTGTCAAAGGAGGACTTAAATTACACTGGATACTCCTCTTTTGCTTAATTATCTGTGTCTAGCTGCACAGATATAATTAGGACTCACCTAGGTGTTCATATAAACAAAATGGAGTAATTGAATCTGGTAAAGTATTGTTAGAGGAACCTACTGTGCTAGGACTAGACAGTGTAAGGTCACAAAAGAAACCTGATATGTTATCTGTCACATAGACATGGGTATAATATTGCTCACTAGAGAAATGACTGTTAAAAAAGGACAAAATAATTGTTTACTAAAATGAAAACACTTCATAACCTTGAATAAAATATTAGGATCCATTTGACATTCCCAGGACCCAGTACTCTACAAAATCCTAGGAACTTCATTAAGTTTTCCCATGTTTACATAAAATTGGAAAGTTGTCTGAATATCCAGCATGCTCTGGTTTGTTAAAGATCATTAACACAGTGGATAGGGCCCAATCAAACTTAAGCTTGGGTTGTCCTGACTAAATGAGTGGAACACTATGTGATGTGATAAGATCATAGAAGAAGTAGAGAGAAACAACCCACAGCAACAACCTATTGTGTTTTAGATGGAAAACGCAAACTCCTCATCACTTGTCACTGGTTGAAGAAAGGACTGACGGCTGAAAACTCTACTGGATGTCTACTCAGTGTTAAGGAATCTCTGTCCAGATGATCTATGGTCTCAGTGCTTACCTTGACCAAATGCCTTCCTCTCTTACATAGTACCTGTTAATCATCTAGATTTGATGTCCTACCCTGAAGAAGTATTGAGGTATATTTTCTGAACAGTACTTATATATGGCTGGCAAAATACTAGGTGACAGACTCATGTAGGCTTTGTCTTCACTCTTCCCTCTTTTCCCCCTACAGACTTGTTTTATTCTTTGACCTTCCCTATTGGGTTAGGTAGACATCATGATGTATCCAAACTTGTAGGATATTAAATGAAATAACATGTCATATATCTTCTGTGAACAATTTGATAGATAAATATTTATTAGTTCATCAGATTACCAGGAAACGCAGAAGTCATAAGAGTTCAGAGGTGAGCGACTTTAACCAGAGAATGGGTGACATACGGGAAAGCAACCGGAAATGAAAAATGGCAAGAATTTGTGAGCATGGGTCCGAATGTATGCAGTCCTGAATGACTTGTATGAAGGTCAAACTTTTTTGTCCTGTAGGCTTTGAGAAGTCATTGTGATCTGTTTCCTATTCAAGTTATTAATACCAATAGCTCTCTCCACAGCTGTGCATTCACAGAGATAAGTTTTACAAGACACAGATGAAGAGCTTTTTCAGTGCTGATATCAGATGGATTAGAACGTGATTAATCAACAGACATACTGATTAAATTATTGGGTTCAGTGTTCAGATAAGAGGTTTGAGATACAGTCTGCCAAACTGTAATTAACTTAGAGATTTCTGCTGGCCTGCTTATAAGATGTTCATGTGATATGCTGTGAAGAAATCTTTTCTAGCCCAGAAGAGCAGCTGTGAAGGTATGAGCATGAGTCAGTTCTAATAATTATTAATTACCTCCAACTGTTAGAAGAAGAGAATTTTCATTGAAAATGTCAAATATATTTTTGAAAATCTTTACTCTTTATAAAATCTATATAAACTTTCTGGTCTTATTCTAGAAGCCACTATATCTGAAATCATTGCCATTCAAAAGTTCTAAAAGAATCTTATAGGAGTTTTCCATTTGGAAAATATTGTGAAGATTCAGACTAAACTTCTTTGCAACATAACAAATATAAAAAAGGTACATGCTTTTAAAAACTACTATCCAAAAGGAAGTTTCTGAGAGAAGAATACACATACACACACACACACACACACACACACACAGAGCAAAGATCCAAAACGATACACTAGTTATAAGATGGTATCTGTTCTGAATGTTTTTCCCCATCCTGATGTTCTAGAGACAGAGTTTTATTGCCCTACAAACACTTGAGATACCAGGTCAGGAGCCAACACATATGGGAGCAGGTAGATAAGAACCTTTCATGTAAAGGTAACAACAACAAGATACTGTCAAGTTATGTATTAGAAAATGACTAGAGGGCAAAATAGGGTATACATATCCTCCATTCCACCCTTAATTGTGAGTGAAAAAGAAGAAAATCTCTCTCGAGAATTCAAAGCTGACTAGGATTTAAAAACTTGAGCAAAACATGTGGTTTAAAAGTGGTTCCTGGTCATCATGTCTTTATATAATTAGTAGAAGCAATGCCAAACCCCAAGTTTCAAAAAGTAACACAGAAGCTGGGCTCATGTCTGTAATCCTAGCTAATCACTAAGGATCTTGGTTTGAAGCCAGCCCAGGCAGCAAAATCCATGAGACTCTTATCTCCAATTAACCTCAAAAATCCAGAAGTAAAGCTGTGTCTCAAGTGATAGAGAGCTAGCCTTGAACACAAAAGCATAAGGACAGCACCCAAGCCCAGATTTCAAGCCCCAGGACCGGCACACAAAAAAAATCCTAAGGAATATGAGCTCATCATAAAAGAAAACCACCAAAGACATAAAAAGAAGAAGAAAAAAATTTCCAATAACACATATTCTGGGTTGTTCTGATACAAAGTATAAAACATATGTTTAATAAGCTTAAAATTAAAAGGGAATTGAATGCAGAATCAAAGACTTAGGTACTCAAAACTTAGGTACATGTAAAATACAGTGAAATCAAATTTCTAGAATTAAAAATGACAATTGGGAAAAAGAACGTTCCAAGTTTGAGGTTAACAAAAGAGCAGACATAATCTAATTGATTGAAAGGAATAGTTAACTCCATGTGGAGTCTGATAATGTTCCATGAAAGGCAGCTTCGATAAATGTCATATACTACTTGACCAACAGGCTTGGAGATATGGAAATCAGATTAAGGAGGAAAAAGGAAAAATAGAATTGGAGTTTGCTAAAGGATTATAGGAAAATTTAGAAAAGTAATCGTTCAGTATTCATTTCTAGGATAGTTATGTCTTATATAGTTGTTTATAAAATGTAAAATGACATTGTCAACTAGAAAAAATAAGCATACCATGTATATATAAAGGTGGCAGTAATATGGAGAGGGCAGTCTAAGTCTTTAAGACTTTCTGGGTGCTAGTGGCTCATCAGGAGGCAGAGATCTGAGGATCACAGTTGGAAGCCACCAAGGATAGGAAAGTCCATGAGACATCTCCAATTAACCACCAAAAAGTCCAGCGGAGCTATGGTTCATGTGGTAGAGTGCCAGCCTTGAATGAAAAAGCTAAGAGATAACACCTAAGCCCTAAATTCAAGCCCCAGTAATGGAACCGGAAAAAAAAAAATCCGAGACAGCAATGCCACAAGATTAGTATCTGTGTTTTGTGTTCATATATGTTTCTAAGTAATTTTTTTTAGGAAGGATAGGATTCCAGTCATTCTTTTTTGTTTTGTTTTTACAAAAATAAAACAAGTTTCTCTACTATGGTCCTTAACACCGTTTTCAGAGAATGCTAACAAAAATAACAAAATTCTTTTTCTTTGTGCAACTATAAAACATATATTTCCAATCAGAGATATTGCAGTCTTGACACAAATGTATGTTATAAAAGTAATCTCAAACCTGTAGTAAAATCAGTTCACACAACATAAGTCTATTCTGGCTGCCTTGGGAGCCTGACCTAACAATGTCTTTCTGGGTAGATGGGAAGATTCAGGACAGAGGGGAGAGGGAATTGGTTTCTGTGAAACTATTTGACTAATGAAGAAAAAAAATCACTCATTGGAGCATATATACAAACTCCCCTGCTGTAAACTGAGCAGCTATGAGATTTAATAATAAAAATAATAAAGTTTGAAGCCTGTTTTGTTATAATTCTAATACCCCCCACTCAACAGTATACTTTCCTACATGAAACCATAAAAATGCTTGTATTGTAATTACAAAACACCATTTAAAAATGTGTTATGTCCTAGAGCACTTAGTCTTGACAAACAATTACTGGATCACATTCAACTGAATACAAAAGGCAATCTTTATCACAAGGTTAAAATTAGCTTTGGAACAATAAATGCTTTCAAAGCTATTCTCAACTCTACACTGCTTTGCACCAACCTCTTTTGAGGAAATGAAAACAAGTAAACTGAAGGACATTTGAAAAACTTTCTGTCCCTGTCCTCCAGAGTTCTTCATTTCTTTCATTCCATAAGGAATAATCTTATTATACCTGAAGGTGATAAGCACGACTTCATAGGAAAATGTTTTATAGATTCAAAGCAAAAACAAAATAAAAATAAGTACCAAGTAAACTAAGAAAGCCTGAGAATTCTGGACTTTTGGAATGCGTCATTCATAATGAGATTCTATAAGACCCATTGGTAGCCATTATTATAGGAAACAAATAGAGCAGAGACCACAAAAAACAATGTATTTGTTGGTTAGTTCCAACACAGAACTCATAGATACTTTGTCATTCATCCTACATAGACATAGACCAGCTATGTTCTTTCCCATCACTTATATAATTTCTCATGACACATCTTCTTTCAGATTTTTGACCAAATATTGCTGCTATGTCAGATATTTTTTTTGTTTTGTATTTGAAACTTATTAAAGTAAGGATCACTAAAGTGAGGATCACTAAGGTGATAAATCCAGGAGGGTGGTGTGACAGGGATCTGCGTTGTCCCCTAACTCAAGATGGCTCCCCTGTCTTGGCCCACTTACTACCCTCCCCCACAGGGACTCCACTCCCCTAACCTATCAGATGATAGGCTCCTGAGACAAAGTGCTAGGGACTTGCTCACACAATAGGATCCCAGAGCCAGACTTGTACTGTAAACTTTGAACCCTCCAGCTACTTAGGACCCAACTCCCCTCCCCACCCCCGGGCCCTGGACCCCACCTAAAGGATTTACCTCTTCCCCCTTGGTCCCATCTTCTTATGTATCTAAAGATGGAAGATGAAGGCTTTACACCCCGCCATTTATCCAGGTGCATACAGATGTCAGGCAAGCCCCAAAGTAGGTGCAGGTGTGCTTGAAATGTAGGCAGTACAATCCGACCAGAGCCTGGCAGTCAACATTCCATTGTTGGCCTAACCTGCCTCCCCCAGCCCTAACAGCCATTCTAATCACCTCTGCCTTCTTGCTCAGACCCCATAAAAGCCCAACTCCAACCCACCTCTTTGTACAACCTCCATTCTCATGGGAAGGTTGCTGCCCCTTGCTGTTCCTCAATAAATCATTCTAGCCTGTTGAAAATAGAGTCTGGCCTATTCCTTTTGCTTTACCTCTTCCTTTCTCCTCCATTTTTCTCACACCACCCTTTACCCCTACTTAAGTCCCTCAACCCCGGCCACCTGTCAGTCTCATGACTCTCCTCAGATCTCCTTGGCTTCCTTCTTCAGATTTCCATTTAAGTCCATCTGGTCTGTGGAGGTCATTTTCTGTTCTTTCTTTAGCCTAACGCATACCCTTTGGTTTCTAACATGCAGTCCTCATGGAGTGATGACATCACTAGGCGCAGTCATAACTTAGAGGATATAACTCAGAAAGCCAAATGCAGGACTTCATGGCACACCCAATCACCCAGTGCCTTAATCTGGAGCTTCTCAACCTCTGTAATCCATCCTTGTGGTTTATGAGCTAACCAATCTATGGTATTTTACTGTAGTACCATGAGTGGACTAAGACAGCTTAAACATGTAAGAATCATTCTTAGAAAAACAAGTGAGAGGTAGGATTTAGCTTGTAAGATTATAGTTTACAGGACTTTCGTCACAGGAGGGAGGAAGGCAGGTTAAAGAGAAAAGCCAGAAATCACTTCAGAGAAAGAGCTGGAACAAAATCTCTTTGATTCCTACTACATTGTAAGGGTAGAAGGTAAATTATTAGTCAGAGGTGATTCTGTGTCGTAAGTTTAGTAGGAAAGTGATCTTAAATATTTGATAATAGCAGGAAGAAACTAGTATCTTGCTAAGGTACAATAACTGATTGTAAAAGATCAATTTATTGAGGAAGACATTTCAAAATAAGCTAAAATACAATGGTGGTTTTTTTTGACAAGCTTTCAGAAAAAATCCTCAAATTCGAGCTAAGTCTATGTTCCTTTTAATTCTCTGTGGATAATCACACTAATGTTTTTCAGCAGGAATTCCTTCTGCAAAATGGTATAAAGAGAATTATTTTTATACATCAACCTCATTAGGAACAAAATAGAGGGCTAATATCAGTAATGTTTGATAGCAGTCCAGATAATTATATTCAAATTTAGGTGAGAGTTAAACAAACATCATAGATCTCCAGAAGCCTTTTATCTGATGAATCTAAATGTAATAAAACCTCATGGTCTGATTACTGAAGGATAAAGAATGAGTAATTTATACACTGCAGGTCTACAAAAAACACTTGTCTGCTAAAATAGCCCTAAGGGAAGTTAAAATTGAAAAGAGAAAAGACAGACAAATAAAATACCATTATTTCCACAGAAACTTTTTTGGTTATACTATAGTTGTTTTTTGAAAAAATAGTGTTATTATCATTATTAACATTTCTGGTAGCAAGACCAAAATAATATACATTGTTAAATCACCAATTGTAGAAAAAGATGAATATTGAAAATCACTTACTGGAATATTGATAAGTTTTTGTTTCTTTAATAAAATTAAATTCTACTAAAGACTCACAACTTAGAATGCAGATACTAATAATAGCACCTTCTTATAATCTTCTAATTGGATTATAATGTTTCAGATCAATTTGTAATAGGAATAATTTCAAAGTAATCTTATTCCTTGTTTTGAAGTGGTTGCAAATCTAATATATAGAGAAATGTTAAAGATCACATGTACCTTAGCCATAGACAGCAAGGGATGTGATCTGTTGTATTCGAGAAGATGGAAAATATGGGATAGTAAAAAGAAACAGATGATTGCTTATTCACATGGAAACAAGTTTCTAAAATTATACAAAAAGGCTTTGCCCTTTAGCTATACATGTTCATTATTTTCACAAGTAGCACATGGAACAGCACCTAGATTTGAATATATTCATAATAAGATTACATTTATTACATGTGCTAAAATTACTCAGAGAGACCCCCATCAAGAGACACAGGTCAAAACTGACTATCCCAAGTTTACTTCAGCTATTTGGTCTGGTATATTGATGATAAAAGAATGAAGTAAAATTATCTGGCTCATGCGGTAGGTCTCTCATCAAATAGCTGTAGTATCTTACATAAATAACATTTCATTTTCCTCATTGGCAAAATGAGTGTAGTCAGAGGTAAAATAAATCTCAAAAAGTGATTGTGATACTCATTAAGTAAGAAAAAATGTGTTCTGCATGAATAAGTTGAAACAAGAGATAAATATTTAGAACAGAAATAATATGAGATGCTATAAAATACATGTTATGATTTCTTGTCTTCTGTACATTAGAACCCTGGGGTTTACCACCTTATGTAAGATGTAGTCATGATGCACACTTTCCTCTTGTCAACTGATGTGGAGAGGTATGGATGCTGGACACAATGATGAGACAAAGCCATGTGCACCAAGAAACAGTGAGACTCAAATAGGTAGATTTCCAAATTCAAGTGGCTATGGCTGCAAAAGGTCATGATACACGTGGACCCCCAAAAAGGTTTGCAAGATTTCTGAATTAGATCTCCCATGACACAGAGCTGGTGAAGAGAGAGGATTTGAGCTTGGAGAAAGAGCTAAGCTGTCAATATATTTAAACAATCTAAGGGTAGACCATCAGAAGCCAGCTTCATGGACGCCTGCTTATACAATGAGATCCATATACTTGTTGTGAAGGTTGCAGATCATATAGACACTGCCTGTAGTATACTTTACAGAGGTCTATGAGGAGATTGCAAAGATACCCTGAAGTCAGGTGAAAATAAGATAGAATAATATAGGGGGTGAATTTTATCATGCTTTACATGCGTGTATGAGAATACCATGTTGAAACCCTCTTTGTGCAATTAATATAAAGGAATAAAGAAGAGAAAAATATAAAGCCAAAAGATCTGCAGTAAAGAAGAAAGTCAAATATTTATAATAAGGTAGGAGTGCAGAACTTTGTCAGTAGTAAGAAAAGTCTGATGGGAAATAGGAGAGGACCTATTTTGCCCATATGATCTTGTCAAATATGGCACAAATCTCAAGAGACTGGTATCTCCCAATACTGAAAGTTGTGTGTAGAGGGCAGGTGGAAATCCCATGCATTCCTGGGCCTATGAATGGTGTGTGTACATATATATGTTTATATGAATATATATATGAGTATGTATACAAATGTATATGAACATGCTTGCACATATGTGTGTTTGCCAGTCCTGGGGCTTGAACACAGGGCCAGCTGTCTTTGAGTTTGTTTGTTCAAGGCTAGTGCTCTTCCACTTGAGTCACAGCTCTACCTCTGCCCTTTTAAATTAATTAATTGTTTTGGTGGTTAATTAGAGGTAAGTCTTATGGATGTTCTTGCCTGGGCTGGCTAAGAACACTATTCCTCAGATCTCAGTCCCCTTAATAGCTAGGATTATAAGTGTGAGACACAAGCAACTGGTTCTGTTGGAATATTTTTTAAGCGCTAAAATTTATCTGCATTGTTTCTAAGAATTACAAACATATGTGCCTTTGAATTAACTGTCTCACTTTTAGAAATCTATTCTAGAGAAATAGAGAAATAATAGTAACAAACAACAAATACAAACAAAACTGTTTGAAATATATCTTTCCATTAAGAAAGACAAGATAGAGGAATTGAAGATTTATTTAGGTCAACAGTCGATGACTTGTTTAAAGAGCGCAAGGCCATGGAAACCATCTCCAGTATGGGAGTGGAAAAAAAGGAAGAAATTGTTAGATAAATCATCCTATATCCAATTTCTATTATTAGACTTACATGGCTATGAAAAATGAGTGACAACACAGAAATGGAGGGACAAAGGGTGAACAAATGCAATAGTGTTACTCACTAGACACTATGTTGAAAATGAACCTTACAACTTGTGGATGGAGATGGAGGGAAAAATTGAGAGAGTGAGGGAAACGGTGACATTGTCCAAAAAGAAATGCACTCTTTACCTGACTTATGTTACTGCAGCCCCTCTGTATATTACCTATAAATAACAATAAAAATGAAAAACAAGAATGGCAAATACTGAGGTTATTTATCTCAATTTGGCATATATGCTAGACAGCTAATAAACAGAAAAAATGGTTATTTTTAATAAAAAGTAACTATTTTAGTGAAGTATTAAAAGCTTGATAGGAGTTTAAAGGGCTTTATTTAAATAAAAAGGAAGGATTCTTTGGATCCTGTCTCACTGAATTGCCCCTAATTTTTGTCTCCTATAGATCTTCAAAATAATCAGTCTCTTCCAGAAGACTGAATGGCTCTGAATATATGTCCATTCACAAACACAGATATATTTAGATACAGACATACAACACAATTACTTTCAGAGGAAGACACAGGGCACCAATGGTGGGTTATAAATCATCATTGTCTTGAACGTAGATGTACTTCATTCCTTCTCCTGTGGGGGTGGGTAAAGAGAGGTCTATCACATTAAAAGCTATAAAAGGTATATTACATGTCAACTTGACAACAATTGAAGCACAGTGCTGTTATTGAGAGAGGAGTCTTCAGGATATATAGGTATAGAGAGTTACTGTCAATCAGCAAACTCTACAATTATTTAATAGGTGGATATATCTAGTTCTTCCCATTGCATTAAACTGTCTTATTCTTCCTTGAAAGCAGTGTTATCCATCTGAACACATATTCAATTACATTTCCCACTAAGGATGAACTGCTAAAATCAATGTGCGCATCATAGACACCTGTATTTTTCTTTCTCCATTAGAGTTTAAGATTGCCACAATTCTATAAGTATTGACTGACATCATTAGATTATTCAGGGTGAAGAACTTGAGCCAAAGATATTGTTACCATGTGAGTAGTATAATGAAAAATATGTCCCCTTGAATTCTGTATTTTTTTTCCTCTACAAGCAAGGATTGAATCAGACTCAGATCTAGAACAACTAGCCAGCCAACTCCATTAGAGGTAATGAGAAAGCATTTTTTATTGTTATAAGATATAAATGTTAGCTCTCATAATGTGAGCAATCTTTGAGGAGAAAAACTGTTTCTGCAGTGATTGCGTTGAGAATAGGCCAGATATATTTACAGACAGATATCTCTCTCACACTGTTCCTTCATGTTGAATTTCCTATTATGGAAGCTAAGATTTCCATTTTTTTTTTGCAAATTCTCACAAAACGCATTCTCCTCTAGCCATCTAGAACATCTAATCACATGTTCAGCTATATCTTCAATCAGTATTTTAGGGTTGTGAAGACTGGTTTGCCATAGGAACAGGCAGCAAAGTGGCCCTGACGTGATCAAATTGCGGTGTTTTGAACTTGGACTTGGACCACGAGAAATAAATCATTCTTGTTTACAAACAAGCCAGTGTGTGGCACACTTTTGCAGCAACAGACACAAAGCTGCCTATCATATCTTCTTCTATCTCGTATCTCTCCCTCCTCTT
This sequence comes from Dipodomys ordii, assembly GCF_000151885.1. NCBI lineage: Eukaryota > Metazoa > Chordata > Mammalia > Rodentia > Heteromyidae > Dipodomys > Dipodomys ordii. The sequence continues at coordinate 435,382 of NW_012267458.1, forward strand.
GTCTCAGATTAAATCATTCTTTCATTTACTTGACTTTTCCTGAATCATAGGCTGGGTCTTCCCACATACAGTGGAAACTCTATGGCACGTGATCAGGCAAGTCTATCAGATAACTGGTTAGTTTCCTGAGAAATCCCACCTAGGGGCTGGGCACTGCTGGAATCTGTATGCTGTGGAACACTGAAGCATAATTCTTGTTTTAACTTGGATTAGGGTTGAGTATGTCTGCCAACATTTCCTGTACTGGAAGCTTAGTCTTCAGTCTGATGAACTGAGAGAAGGTATGAAGGCAGGGTCTATAGGGAAACCATTGAGGTCTTAGGCAGAACTAGCCTTAGAACTAATATACTTTTATGAGAGAGAACAAAATCAGACTGTCTTCCACTCTAGCTTCTTGTGTCTCCATATTATGTCTTCCTTCTACAACCTGTATTCCCATCATGATTGAATCCAAGATGATACACATGATTTCCGAATCTGATAGCTGCAAAAACTGTAAGGTAAATACACTTCTCCTTTTATACTTTACCCACTGTAAGTTCTTTTTATTATAGCAAAATAATACAAATAGACCTCTTATCTTGGAATTTTTACTTGCAATTCTGTAAGAATTCCCTTTCATTTCAGTCCAGTGTTGGCTGCCTTCATTTGTTTGCTCATTTTGGTGCAGCAAAATGTCTTAGTAGCTTCCTAAGAAATGGCTCATATGAGCTCTCATGCCATGACTTGAATGGGTGTCCTTCAAAAATTAGTTATTATTACGTGATTAAATTTAAAATGGAGGGGTCTGTAAGTAGTGCTTAAACCATGAGGGTTCCTTGTTTGTTACTGAGCTTGAAACCTTTATTAAAGAAGTTTCTGGAAACAGTCAACTAGATAGCTTGTTACCATACTACTATTTGCCCTGTCAGGTACATATCAAGTATTAATTTATAAAGAGGTATATCATAATTTTGTTATTGTGTATCCATTCTGTATGTTAGAGAAAGAGATAAATATTGTTGCATTGAAAATTTAGAAATCATGAGATTCAGTAACATTGAAGTTGTAATGTATTTATAAAAATTATAATTACAGAACCTATTTTTAAGAATGAATAAATGATTGTAGCTCTCCAGTTTTTAAGGGCTTAAGGTAATAAGCATTTTGACCTCTCTATAACAAAATAGTTGAAATAACAGACATATTTAAAATGTAGAGTTTCCAAACATTGTGAGTTTACTCACTGGGTTTACTCTTTTTTCCTTCCTTCCTTCCTTCCTTCTTTCCTTCCTTCCTTCCTTTTTTCCTTCCTTCCTTCCTTCTTTCCTTCTTTCCTTTCTTCCTTCCTTCCATCCTTCCTTCCTTCTTTCCTTTTTAATTGTATATTTTTATTTTTAATATATTTTTATTCTAAAAATACTGTACAGAGAGGTTACAGTTACATGAGTGAGATAATGAGTACATTTCCTGATGAGCATTATTACCGCTCCTTTGTTTTTCCCCTACCATCCCTTACAATCCCTCCCCACCCCACTGCAAGTTGTAAAGTTCATCTTCAACATAGTGTCTTGTACATCTCATTGTTACAATTGGTCAACCTGTATCCTTGTTTCAGCATTTTGTTATTTCCCTTACCCTCCCCAAATAAGAAAAGTGTATATACAAGATTCAAGGCACTGGAATCTTCCTTTCTTTTCTCTCTAGTTTTCTTTCTTTCTTTCTTTTTTCTTTCTTTCTTTTTCTCTTTCTTTCTTTCTCTCTGCCCCTCTTTCTTTCTCTTTTCTTTTTCTTTCTTTTCTTTCTCTCTGTCCCTCTTTCTTTTTTCTTTCTTTCTTTTCTCTCTTTCTTTCTCTCTCTTTCTCTTTCTCTCTTTCTCTTCCTCCCTCCCTCCCTTCTTTCTTTCTTTCTTGCTTTCTTTCTTTCTTTCTTTCTTTCCACCAGGATTTGAACTCAAGGCTCTTGCTTGAGTTGTTCACTCATAATGGAAGTAGTTCTAACACTATGGCCACACTGATTTCTGGCTCTAGCTGGTTAATTGGAAATGAAAGTCTCTTGGACTTATACTCATGCTCCTTTAAACCTGGATCCTAAGATCTCAGCCCCTTGGGTGGCCACAGGGAGTACTTGATTATGGGGCTTTAATGATTCAATATTATCCATACAACTTTAGCTAAAGGTATCTTGGGTTGAGAGTGCAAATGTTTATGTTTTCAAGAGACATTTAAAACAGAGTTAATTAAAACAAAGTGAAAAGCACATTGATTTCAAAAAAGGGATCAATATGAGGAATTTTTGTGATGATTAAAATATTATGCAGGTTAACTGTGGTGATAAATATTCAAGCTTACACAGAATTAAAAACAGTATAAAACTAAACACACACACACACACACACACACACACACACACACACACACACTTATACATACCCAGAGGAATAAAGATGGGAAGTCTTAGCTAGGGAGAAACACATGTGTTAATGTCAATATTTGAGGTAGAAACACATATGACAAACTTCCCACTATACAGGTGACCTGAGATCACTATCCTTTCCTATGAAAGTCAGGATAATAAATTGCAACATATTAACCAACCATTTTTTAAGTTTTGTTTTGCTACATGCTACTACAAGACGTGTCTGGGCTAATTATGATTATTAATATTCGTTGTAATATTTTTATAAATAAGAAAACTGAAACTTAATTCTCCAAAAACTGGCACAAAATCCTGTAGCTGGTTAAGCACACAACTGGGTTTTATCCATAAGTTCAAGAAATAATTGATCCTTGTTCTAACCGTACCTGTTACTAACAATAGCTGTACTAATTTTTAAACATTTCTTAGGTGCTAGGCAATGTATTTAGTCATTCCATCATTATGACTAATCAGTGATCAAGATATGGGTTATGCAAGTCATTAATCTTTCTGTGACTCAGTCTCCTTCTTGCTAAGGGCTGATAATTATAGAACCCTGGTGCCATAATGTCTTTGTAATCAACTGTGTGAAACAGTGTATGAAAAGTGAAACAGTGTATGAAAAGTGTTTAGACTACTACCTGACATGTGTTAAGTGCTCTCTACATGATCATCCCCATTACCACCACCACCACCATCATCATCATCATGGTCACCAACATTCATTGACTATTTCATGATTATGATAGATATTGCCTTATCCATGCCACCACTTAATGGATTTTCTGAAAGTAATCATGTTGTGTTCCATATACTCATCCATTCTATAAGACTACTAATAACATGTAAAAAAATTCATGTTTGCTCAGTACTTGGGATATTAGCTCTCAAGGGTAGTTTTGAATCAGGGAAACATCTAAAAGATTGAGAGAGAGACCAAGAAAGAAAAAAGGTGCCATATATTATAGATCAGTCCTAAGAAATACTAAGAAATAATTGGCCTTTTGTATTTCCATTTTATTTTTTAGCCCTTTTAATTTTTCCTCTTTTTCTTTTTATCTCTTCCCCTTTCATTATCTCTCCTTACTCCTTCCTTCCTTCTTCCTTTTTCTCTATCCCAACCCCCCTCCATCCCTCTTTCCTTCCTTCTTTCCTTTCTTCCTTCCTTCTATCGTCCTTTCCTCCTTCTCCCCATCCCTCCCTCCATCCTCAGCCCCCCTTTCTTTCTATTTGTTTTTGAGACAAGATCTCACTGACCTGTACCAGAATAATCCCAAATTTATGATCTTCCTGCCTAACCCTCACAAGTGCTAGAATTACTGATCAGCACCAACACACCTAACTTGATTCTTAAAGTGATGTTTTCAATGAGCGGTTGACAGAGTTAAGTCATGACTTTAGAATCACATATGTAATCTTGGGTCTCTCTTTAACTATTATATTATAAAACAATTATAAACTATTATAAAACAATACAAAAATTATATCTCCAGCTCTAAAAGCAATCAAGAATTAATCATATTATCTATACCTCAACAAGCATAAACTCGGTGAATCCTATCACCCATTTTGTGAACTTTCTATGAGCATGTCTCTACAAAAGGATTCACTTTACAAGTTACATATATACTAAGCACTCCCCTTCCCCCCAAATGCAGCAACATGAGCAGATTCCCCAGCCAACTTTCATGGTAGACTACCATCAGGAGGCATTTTAAAGTTGTAAATTGTATCAACTGTTAACAGGTTTATTTTGGATACATCTCCTGTTTTTAGTAGCAGGTTTTCCCTGTCATAGCCCAAATGCCTCAGAAATATCTCCCATGATGCTGTACTTTAATTCATTTCTACTTGTCAAGAGGGAATATCAGGGTTTATTTCACATTTGTGTCATCCAATGCAGCGTGGTACTTGACATTACAAAATATGATGCCACTTTCCACATATTAAGCTCGATACAGTCATAAATTTACACTCCCAGTCCTCATTGACTTCAGTAGGGCTTCAACTTGTAGAATGATTGCAGATCAATCCATTTTGATATAATGTAATTTTTAAGTAGCTTTTTTTCATAGAAACATGCTGGGAATAGCAAACTATGTACACAGGACACATACAGCAGCCAGTAATCCTGCTCCTTGTGAAAACATTTCATCTTCATATATGACTGCAAACTATGGCCCGAGACTTAAAAAGCAAACTTTAAGAAAACCTCTGTGACTAGATTTGAGCCCCATTTAGCATAATACAATTTAAAGTGCTTCATTAAAACCCTATTCTTATAGAACCAGGCCTTGTTATTAACAAACTATCAATTGGACTCCTGATCTCCCATACATGAAAATCAGTGTCTCTTATTTTAAAATCTGCTTTTGTTTCCAAATGAAGATTTATTTTCCTAGTTTATCCTGCTCTGATCATCTACCATAAATCATAAAGAACATAGTGTATTAATATCTGTATCCAATTCAAGCAGCAATGATCTGCCACTTAGAATCCTAAAGATAATAAGCATTTTTATCCAATAATACCTCTAGCCCCCTCAGTCTAAAGAAATTCAAAGAATAAAAACTCTTTGAAATATACAGGCCTTTGGATATCAAATTACCTTTGAACTTCCCCCTCCCCCAACACACACACTCAGAAATATCTCTAACAAAATCCATTTGAAATACTGCTTCAATATTCTGAAAAATCAATAATTTAAACCACAGGTTGAACATTTTTACTGCCGCCAATGCAGACTGTCATTTTTCGAAATGAAAATGCTAATGATACTGAGGAAGGAAGCAGGAGACAGAAGAGATGCAGGAACAAAACCCTGGATTGGCTAGCCTGGCTGGTTTGATCTCTTTTTCTCTCACTCATCTATGACAAAATGTCTTTTAAAATCAACAGCTTTCATTTCAGTGTGGCTAAAGAAAAAAAGGATGCACTTCTCACTCGAACATTACATCCTTCTTTATAGGAAGTTAAGGAATGTGCTGTAGCAAGACATTTTATAGGAAATATGAATGCAGAATGTAATAGCAGGTATACTGCATTATTTCAGTGTAATCTATAATGTTAGGACACCTTTAACATATTGTACAGAACACGGAGGAGATGCTAATCCTCCAGTACTACAGGTTTTTTGTAAGCAAAGCAACTGTACTAAAACAGAAGCTGGAAAGGGAGCTGAGAGAAAAAAAGACACTTTTGTTGATGCCTCTGAAATTTATTTGTACTGTTTAAAGGTTTGAGAAAATAATATGTGATTTCTCAACCATTCTGGAAAACAGTATGGATATTCATCAAAAAACTAAACATACAATGACCCTATCAACGAATAATTCTACTCTTGGGCATCTACCCAAAAAAATTCAAACAAGGTTACAATAAAGCCACCAGTACAACCATGTGCAGTGCAGCATTATTCACCATAGCTAAGAGAAAGAACCAGCTCATATGCCCCTAAATGGATGAATGAATCAACTCAATGTGTAATTTAGAAAGAATATTGTACCATTCATAAGGAAATGGAAAGACATGGGGAAAATATATTAAGGGATATAAGCCAGACTAAGAGAAACAAAGGTTTCATGTTTTCCCTCATTTGTGGTAGATAGACTGTGCCTATAAATCTGAAAGGAAACACAATGTAACCACTTACAAGTGGTTACAAATGAAGTAACTGAAGTATAATAGATTATCTGGAGAGCTCAAATAGTCTAACTTTAAAAAATCATTAGGTCAAAGTCCAACAAAGTAAGTCCCAGGAAAGAGGCATATGGAGGGGAAAGGGGGAGGGATTAAAAGAGGGGTAGAGAGGAAGGAAGGAGGGAAGTGGAGGGAAGCATGCATTAAAGAAGGAGGGGTGGGAATATTGATGGGGTGACATTGCTCAAGATGATTGCATTCATAATTTACCTTGTTAAAGAGTGATTAACTCCCTTGTACAACTCCTCAAAGATAATAAGCAAACAAACAAACAAACAAATAAATAAAGTGAGACCAGGGCCACTGCCTTCCCTCTCAGGGACCTGGCTTTGACTCTGCTCTAGTTAACATACAGCCTACCTATTAAGCTGGGCCAATGTCCAAGTAAAGGGTCATTTTTGTTCAAGAACTGGAAATTGTGAGTCATGAAAAGTAAAGCATTTTGCTCCCTGCCATATACAGAAAAAAAAAGATAAGTAGAGTCAACCAAACACTGATTAGCAATAAATAGTTAAAGGTAATTTCAGAAATTCTGGATGCATGAGTAAGGAAAGATGGGCCGATTTTTAAAAAAAAAAACAAAACAAGAGAGTTAAGAAGAGATCTGTAGGAAATCACTTAATGAATTTTTTATTTCACTGCTAATACCATCCAGTGACCAACATTTTACCTACTGCAAGATAATGCCACAAAATAGCCTGGATCAGTTCCTGTCATATATGAGGGCACATCAAGTTTTCATCAGAAAGAACAGAAACTCTCAACATGAAATAGATAATTCTGCCTTTTTGTTGAACATGAGCAAAGGTGATCAAGACATAGTGAAACCTGTCAAGGACATTAAAGAATGAGGGATGAGAGGCCATTAAGCCTCAGTTTATCCTTTGGGGGCAATTGTACATCTACTATGGTAAGTCACAAGTAGCAAAAGACAAAATACAAATGTGGGGCTTTCAGAATGTCTTAAATATAATACAGACACAGCTACCACTCCTTGCTAGTTTCTCAAACGATGAGAAATCTGATACATGGATAATTCCCAAGATGAAAATGTTTGGGCACTTATACTTTCTATACAGCTGGCCTTTTATATCTGTCAACACTATATCTGAAGATTCAACTATATATGCAGTAAACTTTCACAATCTGAAATGCAACTGGACTCATACTTGAAAATGCAATCTGCCAGGTATGGTAGTGCTTACTTGTAATCTTATAATGTAGGAAATTGAGGCAGGACAAAATTGTGAGTCTGAGAACAGCTTGGGATATGGAATCATATCCTGTGTCCAGAATGAATGACAGAACACATATGTTAAACTCCAATAAAAAAAGACTTGAAGGAACTGCATATAGGTGCATCCAAACATTTGCTTGTAAATCTGTTGCACAGACTTTTGAGACCTATTCCCCAGCACAAAAGCCATATTGGATAAGTGCAATGCATGGCTATACTTCAGACCATTTTCATTTGGCTGGCAGCCTACCACTGGAGTCACAGCTCTTCTGGCCTCTTTTGGCTGGTTAATTGTAGCTAAGAGTCTCACAGACTGTTCTGTCTATATTAGCTCTGCACCATGGTCCTCAGATCTCAGCCTCCTGAGTAGCCAGGATTACAGGTGGGAATGCACTGGTGCCTGGCTTCTTCTGATTTCTCAAACCTCCTCTTCCTCACATAGAAAGTTAGAAGTCAAAACGTCAATAGGGACAGAGAAGGATAAGTGATTATATTTTGGTATTTTTTTCTCAGATGAGCTCAAAGTTGTAATAAATTTCCTTTCCCAAGCTATATCAAAATGATTTATTTCATTGTTGATTTTATTATTATTGATTATATTATTACATTAGCATTTGAATCTATAAAGTGTTTGTTAACAATTTGTCAAGATACCTCTGCTGGGTGCAAGGATGACACACATCATTATCATTATTATTAAGATTTTGCTTTTACAGCTGGTAACATGATAAATGATTTACAGATAAACAGAGCAATACCCAAGTTATTTATATCAAGTTAATTAATCATATTGATTTAATATCCTGTTCTATTATTTAGCTTTTCCCCTTTAGATGTTAGTTTCATACCTAATTTTAGAATAATTAAATTAAGTTCTCATTTTAGAACTCTACATTATACCTATATGGCATTTGAGAAAAAAATTAACATTTCAGTTCAATTTTAATAACTGTAGTTCCTCTATTAAGATGACCTTTTCCTTCCAAATATTTGAAGTAATTATGGCAGAGGTATAAAAATATCTATTGACAGTTTCCTTTTAATATTGAAAAATCTCTGCTTTAATGATTACATGGAACAGAGTTATTTGTGTTTTTCTCGTCTTAAGTTCATTTCCTTTGTAACAGAACCAGAGGCAGCTGCTGTATCAGCGATGATGGAATCCTTCCTCATTTCTTCTTCCTTGTCATCTAGAGATAACAAGGCCCTCACCTAGGTGATTTCAGTCCCATTCTCCTGATTCTCAATATGCCATCCTTCCAGTGAAACAAATGTCTACTTCTTCCATACTTTCTAACTCTGCCACTTGTTCTTCCAACAGACACTCTTCAGAGCTCCTCTACACAGTGTTTTCCCTGTGTCCAGCATTGTCCCGCCATCAACTTGAATCCAGCATCATGTCATTGTCTCTCCTTGCCTTCAGCTTGGTGTGCTGCCTCCTTTGTGTTTTTATAGATCTTTGTTTCTACCCTTCTGATACCATGTTTTATAAAATACCAAATGGAGCCTATGAACATATCATCTCTGGATCTTATGTTCTTTGAGACCAGAGTTGTCATATAGTTCTACTAGACATGATCCCTGGAACTTGGAGAGGGTGTAAAATTCTACAAAACATACAGCGCCCACAGTATCTAGGCTATGGCTTAACAGCATTCTCAGCATCCAATGGAATCCCCAGAAAAGAAAATAAATGGCTAGTTTTCATCAGCTTTACATGAGGTCTCGAAAGGCTGAATTCAGATGATGAATTTCTAATTCTTAGTATTTAGTCAAAAGTGATTAAATTCTATAATAGGGTAGCACAGAGCAGATAAGAAAAATTGATTCAGACTCCTACAACAAAATTCTTTATCCTGGCTGCCTAAGTGTATCAAATGTTTCTTTGTAGGCTCCCAACTCATTATGTTTTGCTCAAAATTTGGATTTTTTTTCTTCTCAAACTATATGAAACACCCAATAGCAAGGAATTATGAATGAAAGTCATCCTGTAAGGATATCTCCCAAAGATGAGGAATCTCTCCTGCACTGGTCTCTTCTTCCAGAACTATATTTTAAAGGGTGGATATTTTGTCATTTCTCCAGGAGAATGAAGCCAAGTTGTCCCTGATGTTTAGGTTTGTTTAAACAGGGTAGGAAATAGAAGAAGAAAGGAAGTCATATGATAAGATTGCTAAGAATATTAAGGTAAGCTTTAGTTTTCCATATTATTACTATTACAACAAGATTAGGAGCCATTCTCACAATGAGAAACAATTTATACCCATGGGCAAAGCTGTGTTTGAAGAAATGAACAATGGTAACAAATGCAAATTCACTGCTGAGAGGAATGCAAAAATTGGCCTACTGATTGCAAAAAGTAATTTAGAAACTCCTCAAAAAGTTACAAATACTAGCGTTACAAGACTACCTAGTATTTCTCAAGTATATGCCTAAGAGAATTGAACACACACACACACACATGCGCACGTGCACACACACACACACACACACACACACATGTCCTTTCAACATCTTTCAAGTAAATATTTGGGACATATTTACAATAAATAAAGCAGGAAAAAGTGGCTAAAATGAGTAAATAAATAAAATATGATCTATTTTAAGGAATGAAGTTTTGACACATGCTACAATATAGATGATCCCTGAAAATATTATGCTAAATATGGAGTAGAAACCAGACACAAAAAGGCACAGCTTACATTACTCTATTTATAGCAAATATCCAGAATAGGCAAATCCATAGAGGTTGCTCATATATTGACTGTTTCCAGGGACTGGGGTATGTGGAAAATAGGAAGTGACAGCTAATGGGTACAGTTTCCTCTTCAGGGAACTTGAAATATTCTAAGATTAGATGATAATGATGAGAACATATTTTTGACTATAGTATGCCCCTTCATGCACAGGGAATTATTGCATGAAACAAACCCTATATTTTCTATACATCTATGCTTATGATGGAGTTGAATTATACCTGAAACACAGTAACAGATGATCAACTATAGCTAATAATATAGGACAATTAAAACTGTATACTATAATAAAAAACATGAGACAGTGATCTTTCTGTCAACTTATCTTAGTGTACTATACTTAACCTCTTGCTAAGATGTGACACTTGATGAACCATCCAATGTTGGCATGGTTAAATAAATAATAGGATGACAAATGCATTGTGACACAGGGTTAGGCCATGGCATAGAAGCTACCTGACCTCAAGCACAGGAATGCAGTGACAGCTGATTGGATACACAGGGTGCCTTCTAAATGACCAACAAAGAGGAAGTGTATACAGGAAAAGCACACTGGAGGAAAGGATGGGTTGCATTCTAGTTGGGAGCAACAAAGCAGGATGGACCAAGATTTCCTCTTGTTTCTCAGAACACTGAGAAATCAGAGTTGTTTACTTATGTAATTTTCCACTTAATGTGTGCAGAAGGTTATAAATTGGGCAGAAAGCACAGAAAATTGTTTCTGATAAACAGACTTCTGTATAGCATCATATAAATGTGTCAACTTTTTTGTTGTTGTTGTTGGTCGTGGGGCTTGAACTCTGGGCCTGGGCGCTGTCCCTCAGCTCTTCAGCTCAAGGCAAGCACTCTACCACTTGAGCTACAGCACCACTTCCGGTTTTCTGGTGGTTTATTGGAGATAGGAGTCTCACGGTCTCTCCTGCCTGGGCTGGCTTTGAACTGTGATCCTCAGATCTCAGCCTCCTGAGTAGCTAGGATTACAGGCGTGAGCCACCAGCGCCCGGCCCTAAATGTGTCAACTTTAAGAATACAGCTCACACCTGTAATCCTAGTCAGGAGGATGAAATCTGAAGATCATGTTTCAAAGCCAGCCAGGACAGAAAAGTCCATGAGACTCTATCTCCAACTGCTCAGAAAAAGCCAGAAGTGGCGCTGTGGCTCAAGTGGTAGAGTGCCAGCCTTGAGCACAGAGAGGCTCAGACACAGTGCGTAGGTCCTGAGGACCAGAAAAAAATAAAAGAATGAATTCTCTGATATGTCAATTATGCAAACTAGAAATCCTATTAGTTTTAGATTCTAACTAAATCATGTAAATATAAGTATACAGGCACAATTAAATATTTATAAATACATCAATAGCTACTTACAGATATATTTCTGTTACTACAGTTAAGACAAAGTGAAGTATCACATCAAGTTTTCAACAGATGCCAACACAAACTCAGGATCAACAGAGTTCAGCCTTGTTATGGCTAGACATTGAATAAAGCCATCTAGATTTTTTACTTGAAAAAAATTACAAAACTGAAATGTGTATGGAAAATGTGGGATTTTTCTGGTAATGTGGAGCTTTTAAAGTTTTTTACAACTTTACTCTCAAGTGTACGCAGATCTTGATATTTCATTTACTCAAACCTTTATTGTCTACAATAAATACAATTTCTATATTATTCCTTTAAGGAATAGAATAAACACTGAGTGAATCAAAGTAGAGCGTATTTGGAGTTGTGACACTGACCTCTCTCTGATTTTCCTCCCTCAAGAGATGCATCTTTGAATAAGCAATTTTAGAGTTTAGCTTTATATTCCCTTGGCAAATTCACTTTTCTGCTATCTTGCATAATTTCCTTATAAAATCTTGTAAGACCTTGTAACCTAAGACTCCAAATGGAATTAATAAATTTTCTACATTCTTGAAATGATACTTTTATTTTGTTTCTATGATTTACTATCTTAAAGTTCTGCTATATAAAACACTTTTCTACTAAAATAGTAAATATTTTCAGCTACTATGCATATTGATCTAAGAGTTATACTAATTCAAAAATAGTTTCAGAGAGTGAACAGTATGTCTTTAGAAACAAATAGTATATACCCAACTTTAAATACTCTTTGGAAAAGAGTGGAAACAAGATACCTACCCATTCAATACACTTGTAGACATCTTTTTATCTTTTATATGTAAAGATATTTGGTAGTGTCATTGATTAAGGCCTTCTTATCTTTTAGAAATCTAGTTTGACTTTAGGATGAAAAGTTTTCATATTTCATTTATTTCAGAGGGAACCTCAATCCAAGATATGTTGTGTATTTGTGACTGTTTCATTTGCAACCTAGTGTTCTATTCAAAACAAAATCTGCAACATCTTGGGGCTCTGGGCAGTAAATGATAACAGAGGCAATAACTTAACACACTTTCTGGAAGAGCAAGTATGTCTGTACCTTCCTTCAGCACTAGAAGGGATCTATTTTGGTCAATGGATTCCTTTATTTTATATGATATATTTTCATGTTTGAATTTCTGACTCTCAATAACTTTCTAAAGGGACAAAGTCAAACTTCCTCAGCTAAAAAGAACCACCAAAACAAAAATAACTTCTAGGGCTTTTATTTTTGAAGTGCTCGAAATTTTTCAAGAAATTCATCAATCCCTACTCACATCCATTTAGAAAAGAAATCCATGTAATTAGGTATTGAAATACTGTCTCCTTACAATATATTAAATTACAAGCCAAAGCCTATTACCTGGTAAGATTAGAAAAATAGTAACATTAAAATTCTTTCACTAAATAATTTTTATTTAAAATATGATATAGACATATCTGCATCCCAAGCAATATTTTTAAAGTTCACAGTGATAACAAAAATTAATCATCACTGAACTCAAATGTTTTATTTTGAATATCTTTTAATCATTTGCATTTCTTATCTCATATTTTCATGACAGCGGCAGTTTCCTTAGATATTATTGTGGCTTTGTTTTTGGATTATTTTCGTTTTTGCTTTTCTTTTTGCTCATAAATGAATGCCATATAACATTTGTTGAAAAGGGAGCTGTAAAAACGCACAATGTGTAGACAAATATATTGTGAGATCGTGTATCAAAGAAGTTTCGCAGCAAGCATATTGTATAAGCTGACACACATCTCCAGCTATCTTTTACTCTTATAATTTGGGCTTCCACTATATTTCTCAATTGCTCACTACATAATGGCTGCCGAACTGAAACAAACCTTCAGGATAAAAATGACAACCCTTTTGTTTCTCATAAATCCATATTCTGTCATCCACTGGCAGGGAGCTTTCCAGTCATGGGCTTTGCCAGGCCTTACCAGTTTGCCAATTATACAAGCTGCTTCCCAGACATCAGACACAAATTCCACAAGACTGCTGTGCAAGCGAACCCTAATTAACCATCAGCTTAATTAGACAATTTACTGTGTAATTAGCAGGCAATTAGTCAACACCTCTCAGATCTTATTGACTGCTGTGACAGTCTTTCCATCTTTACACATTCCAACATTCCAATACACAACAGCGGCCATGTTTCTAGTGCTCTTAAACTCTGGATGACACGGTCCTGGATGAAGAAATGGGTGATATTATACAACAGTGGGAAAAAAATCAATATGGAGCCTGTCCAATTATTGAACTGTTTACACACTCGTCTTTTATTTAATACCTCAAGTCCAATATCATGGATACATTATACCTGCTCCAAAAACAGCTATAGAGCCAGCTCCTTCAAATGTTCTAGTCTATGTTTTAAGGTAAAACTCTTTAAATTATGTTTCTCTGTCCATGGTTTAGTTTAGTTTGCTATCGTATGAGGACATTTTCTGACCTGTGACTAAATTTCATGAATTTGAACAGTCCATGGTTTGGTTTAGTTTGCTATCATATGAGGACATTTTCTGACCTGTGACTAAATTTCATGAATTTGAACAGTCCATGGTTTGGTTTAGTTTGCTATTGTATGAGGACATTTTCTGACCTGTGGGTAAAGGATTTACTTGACTAAATTTCATGAATTTGAACAGTCACATTGACAAGATGCTCTTGAGTAGGAAGCATCTTCTAGTTTTCTTTCAGTCAGTAAGAATTGGTTGAGACACCAGGAATGAATGATGTTTTATTTTATTTATTTATTTTTATTGTGAAAATACTGTACAGAGGGGTTACAATTACATGGGCAAGATAATGAGTACATTTCTTATCAGGCATTGTTGCCTCCTCCTTTGTTTCCCTTTCCTACCCCTTCCCATCTCCACCCCCCCCCCACTTCCCTTGCCCCCTACCCCTGCCCTGGCCAAAGTTGTAAAGTTCACTTTTCGATATAACGTCTTGTACATCTCCTTGTTGCAATGGGTTCATCTGTATCCCAATTAAAAATTTTGTTTTTTCCCTTCCCCTCCACAAATTATACCAACATCAAATACAGTGAAAACAGGGGTTATTCCATGGGGGAGGGACACACAAAGCAACAAAGAAATCATCTTATAAATATGTTAGAAACAATAGCAAGAAAGAAAAAAAACATTTGAATCCTTATCTTGGGGCTCTATCTCTCACAAGAACAGACAGATAGACACTTTTCTTTTTAAATGTTGTTCTTAGATCTCATGACTATGTCATGTAACACCATTTTTCTTTGCATTATGATTTTTTTTTTTTTTGGTTGGCCATGGGGCCTGAACTCTGGGTCTGGGCGCTGTCCCTCAGTTCTTCAGCTCAAGGCTAGTGCTCTACCACTTGAGCCACAGGCCTAAGGAATCAAACTCAGTGCCTCATGCATGCAAGGCAAGCACTCTACCATTGAGCTACCTTCTCAGCTCACAAATTCTTACTCCTTTACATTCTGGAGATCTCATGAATAGTAACAAATGAGATCCTTGTAGTTATAAAGAAGAATGGTTCTTTATTGTTTTTCTTTTTCCAAAGTGTTCATGAAGAGCATGCATTTATTTTTAGCAACTTAAACATCACAAAATATTACATTAACTCATGAGAAAGAATTTTTGACCAGTCCTTTGTATTTTAATTTAGTTCTCATCCATACTTTTAGATATCTGATAATCGTCAATAAATATAAACCATTTATGACTGTAGAGTCATTCCTGTATTATTTAAACTTTCCTATCAGTAGCAATTTTATCTGTCTACATTTCTAATGCAAGGGCTGAAATTTCCAGGGAAGAAATTAGAGAAAAGCCACAAGTTGGATGCACCAACAAAACACCATGACTGCCTTAATTATACAAGGTTAAACAAAATAAAACAAGTTGGGGCTGGGAAGGTGGCTCAGTGGTAGAGTGCTTGCCTTGCATGCATGACGCCCTGGGTTCGATTCCTCAGCACCACATAAGCAGAAAAAGCCAGAAATGGGGCTGATGCTCAAGTGGTAAAGTGCTAGCCTTGAGCTGAAGAGCTGAGGGACAGCGCCCAGACCCAGAGTTCAGGCCCCATGACTGACAAACAAAACAAAACAAAAACAAGTTTCAAGAGACAGATAAGGGGTATAGGATAAATTGATTTGTACAAGGATTTTCAATTTTATTTTTAGTGTTATGAGAATACTGTTGAAATTCCTAAGCTTTGGAGAGACAAGGCATGATTGTATGAACCCATTTTGGCCACTGATGGAAACTGGGATAGAAGATTGGAAGTTTCAAGACTTCTTTAGGAGGGGGCTTCAGTGTGTAGGGATCCCAGGGCAGATAAGTAGTATGATAGTCTAGGCCTCTGAAGATTACAACTACTAAGAGTTTTGTCTGGCATATAAATAATGGCAATAAGAACTAAAACTGTGATAGATGTGGTTATTTATATGTCACAAACATTTCCTACTTCATTTATCTGTTTAAATTTTCTTTGGTACTGAGCACCAGTAGAATATTGTAGAAAAGAAGAGGTAAAAAGTTAAGTGTTCAGTTTAGAAGGCAACCTGACCAAGTTTAGAAAAATCCAGGAAGTTACTCATAGTCCCATTATATAGGAAATGGCGACGCTCAAGGATGTTGTGAAAACAGAGATACAACTGCAACACGTCACTAAGAACTACTGTGGAATTTACTGTGAAAACCATTTAAAACTTAAGAGCATATCCTATCTTACCAGACATTTGCATGCAAGCTTGTCTTTCTATATCCATTTTATGACACTTAATAAGAAAATACTCAAATGGAAATTTAATTTGCTGCATCTATACAATCATATTTCTCTTTATATTCATTGAGAGTAGATTTTCAAATACAATGCCAAAGTGGCTGCTTTTCTTCAGCAGCATACTGAAGTTTCACATATAGCAGCTCCTTATTCTTATCTACAATTTGCTCTATATGGTTTGTTGCCATGAGCAATCACTGATCCCCAAACCCAGAAACAAATAATTAGATTGCATGCTATTTTAAGTAGTATGGAAAGGGACCAAATTTCTCCATTTGAATCACCTCTGTGCAGTGACTTCATGTGGCATACATGATTGCTCCATCCATCACTGAATAATCATCTCAGTCATCATGTGGAGAATCAGGCTTTCCCCATGTTTGTGTTCAAGTAACATTTACATAATTGCCTAATCCTTACATCCTGTGCCTATGTCATTTACCTCACTGTCTTCCATCAATTAGGCATTATAGTAAAAAGAAATAGCCATTAGGGAAGAACAAAGTGGGTATAACACCACAAGATATTTTAAGAGAGATCATATGCATATAACATGTACTATAGGATATTGTTAAATATTGTCCTGTTATTATAGTTATTGTTGTTAATCACAGTTACTATAATTAATTCATAAACTGACTTTTCATAGTTATAGGACAAAATATAGCATATTTGGGGCCTAATACTAACTGTAGTTTTGGGTATCTCCTGGGGAAGTCTTAGGACTTATCCTTCACAGGTCTCGTTTTTTTTTTTATTTTGGTCGGTCATGGGGCTTGAACTCTGGGCTTGGGTGCTGTCCCTGTGCTCTTCAGCTCAAGGTGAGCACTCTACCACTTGAGCCACAGCTCAAGTGGGTTTCTAGTGGTTTATTGGAGATAAGAGTCTCACGGACTTTCCTGCCTGGGCTGGCTTTGAACCGTGATTCTCAGATCTCAGCCTCCTGAGTAGCTAGGATTACAGGTGTGAACCACCAGCGCCCGGCTACAGGTCTCTTATTCTATCCTTATTCGACAGAATTCTAGCTCGCAGAACCTGAAAGTGCAAGGACTCCAGCTTCTGTGTAATGTAACCCGCTGTTGCATTTACACAGTGTTTCCCATGGTTCTTCCAATGACTGAGGTTTCCTTAGAATGTAAGTCCTTCCCCACATGCTTATAATCCCAGCTACTAAAGTTGTGTGTGTCAGGAAGGTTCATCACCAGCATGGGTTACACAGTGAGGCAACTTATCTTCAAAAGTATAGCCATATTTATTTAAGATTATGAAAATAATCTTCATGTAGCAGCGACATTTACCAGGATAATGACAACAGTATTGCTGAAGGAAACTGTCTTGTTGACTAGATTAAGGGGAACCGTCAGTCAGCAGGTACCTGTGGATTCCTTTTTGGGTGAGATCCTCGAGCAAGAGATTAAAACAAAAAACAACATTTCACAAATACATTTTATCTGTTCTTAAATGTTCACAAATCCATCTTATTTGTGTGGCCCAAATGGCAGAGTGCTAACCAAGTGCAAGCAAAGCTCATTGACAGCGTCAGACCCTAGCCTCAAGCCCCAATTCTAACATACATACACACACACACACACACACACACACACACACACACACACACACACACACACACACGCACTAACAAAAGGAAGAAATATAAATTGACAGAATATTTCTCTAAAATATCAGGCATTTCCTTGAGGGAAGCATGCCTTATTTTCTCATCCTTTCTGATGTCAGAAATAAGACTGAATATGAAGTATATTTCAAGTCCTCCATGACAAAGAAGAATAACATGAACTGCAGTTTTGCTAAAATAGAATAAACTTTGCAAGGAAACAGCCAATATGGGCCTTTAGTAAAAATTTGACAGTTACATTTTATATATTAAATTTTTCAACAGAAAAATAAAGAGCATCCTCTCCACCCACTCCCATAGGAGGGATGAGTAAGATTTAGTTAAGAAGAAATAAGGAAAGCAAAGGTAAGGAAGAAGAAGTGTATTCATTCTACCCAAAGTCAAAATATGGAGATTTTTAAGTAGTGGAATTTAAAATCTACAAAGGACTTATGGAAGACAAAATGAGAACAAACAACATGACTCTAAGGAAATTTCTACTTTCTATAATTATGAGAATTATCCACTAAACTTGTCACTAGTTCTTTAAAAAGAAAAAAAAAACAGAAAGAGGAACTCAATAAGAGGTATTTTCCATGACAGGATAGGTTCATCTAACCAGCTAACCCAGATCAAAATTGTACACGTCAATTTATAGTATTAAAAAGTCTATTTGAATCTCACCTTGTCCACTCTACCAAAATGATTAACTAATTAACAAGTGTGAAATCACAGCCTGAAATGGAAAAGAGGTGAAGATGTAATTATATTGGAAAATTGATTAGTCTGCCTTATAGTCAATGAGCCTAAATTTGAAATAAAGTGTTAAAAAAATGATTTGGAGCCATTTGAAGAGCTTTCAATAATGGATATGGTTGAAATGATCACTGTCTATAATTAAATGATTTTTACATTATTGTAGAAATATATTTATTACCTTAACTTGTATTTACAAATATCTTAATTTATATTTTCTATTTAACAGAAATTGCACCTGACAAATATGGAACACTGACAGAGGTTAATTTAGAATTTGGGGGGGGACATAACAGTATTATAATTGCATTCTAACTTGCAAGGTTGCAAGACTTTTGCTTCAATATTGGATAGGCACATACTATTGAGTGAGAGTATAAGCACATGTACAAGTATATACAAACATTCTTTTGTTGTTGAAGGGACAAAGATTACCTCACAAAAGAGCCTAATAGGTGTCCATAAACACTTGAATCCATGAGCACTAGTGTGTGTGAATTATAAAATGGGTTATTAAAAATAAACTCATTTTTGGTAGGGTGACAATGGTCCACACTGCTAATCCTGGTTACTTAGAAGGCTGTGATCTGACAATCCTAGCCCAAAGCCAGCTTGTAAAGGAAGTCTAAAGACTCTTATCTTCAGTTAACCAGCAAAACTCTAGAAAGGGAAGTATGGCTTAAGTGGTAGAGCATTAGTGCTCTAAGAGACAATGTTCTGGCCCTGAGTTCAAGCCCAAGCACCAGCTCTATTCTAGATAGATTTATAAACAAACAAGGAACATATTCTTTATAATTTGAAAGTGAGGTTTAGAAATTTTGACAAAATTAATCTAAATAATTCTTAAAGAACTTAGCCAATCAAATTAGTACATAGAAGTGATTTTAGTTTTGTGCATGCCAAAAGCCTCCCAGGTAAATTAACACTGAATTTATGAAATAATTATGAGTCTCTAGTTAATGCACAAGGATATATCAGGAGAAAAACATTACAAAATAAATAGAAATCAATTACAGAAAATGTGTGAAACTAGAATGATAGCAATGAAAATGCATTATTTCATAGACTATCATAATGAAGTAATATAGAGCTTTGTTGATGACAGCAAAACCAATCAATTTGATTAGTAATTTAGAAAATATACACTTTGCATTTCCAAAAAGCCTTCTAAAATGAGTTATGGAAATAAATATGATATTCTGTTTTGTAATTTGAAAAAAAGGTTAATCAGGTTTAAAAACATTATATAATGTATTCATGAAATTTGAAGCTTTAAATATTATTTTTCAAATTATGATCTTGAAAATATTTTTTTACAATGCTTATCTGGTTGCTAGGTATGAGCAATTTGTGCAATTTGAATAAATGTAGACACTACTTCCTCTCAATTAAGATAATGTGGCTGGAAACAAGTTTCTTGAAATCCACATGGGAGAACAGACAACCCACATGGAAAAAAAAACTCTACAAATTTTATTATGGGAAAGAAAACAGGACTATTTAGAAAGAGAAAATAGAAGGCTCATGGATGGGACATAAAAGCTGTCTCCAAGTAACTGAAGAGCTGTCATGTGGAATTGTGGTTCAAATTAGAATTCTATAATTATTCATCCATCTAACAAGTGTTTAGTGAGTCCTCCCTTTCTGCCAGACCTTGTTCTTGGCATTGGGCATGAAATTTTGACAAAGACAATATCCCTTTTCATAGGGAACCCACTTAAAGTGGCTCAACCAAGAAGATAAACAAGGAACCATATTGCCAAGACACTGGGTCTTTATGCAAAGGGCAATGAAGAAGGAAACAGCACAGGAAAGGTATGAAGACTGAATTTTAAGTGCTTAGCAAAGACTTATTTGAGGTCCTATTGATCTGAGAAGCAAAAGAGAAGCAAGATCCAGTCATATAAAGATCTCTTCCAGGAAGAGCAAATACCAAAGCCAAAGAACTCCCAAATGGGGTCATAGGTGCCATGCTGGAAGATAGAAAGAGGGCCTGTGTAAGAAAAGGAGAAATAGAGGAATTGGCATTGAATGACAATGGATTTTCAGCAAGATTTAACACAGTGCACATACTCCTCTTCTTTAAAACATCTGTGTAATTTGTATTTCTCAGTAGAAATATAAGCATAAGTGGTGTCACACTGCTAGCAGGAAGGAAGCCCCCGGTGCACCTGCTTCAGTTCTACTCTAGTTCTCTGCAGAACATGCACATCAACAGCTCTCATTATAGAGATGAGTAAGTGAGATATCCAAAGGAAAAATTAGGAAGAAAATCTTGCTATAATAGAAACAGCTATGCATCCCATAGACATGTGTTCAAACCCTAATATGAGAGCTTTCAGTCTCTGGGAAAGAAGAACCATTCTCATGTTCTGTCAATCTGATCTGTCCCCGTGGCAACAGAATACTGGAATAAAGTTAGATTGTGCAACTGCAAAGCCTTAGCCTCAAATATGTTCACAACTTCCTTCTTTGCCTTCGGAACCATTACTTCCTGGTGAAGAAGCTCAGAGTAATGTCAAGATATGACCACGTAGAGTTAAAGCTCATTGAGTTTGATAACTATCAGACAGGTGAATGAAGCCATCAGACCAGCCATCAGCCTACCTCCAAGCAGGTGATCAAGCCAATGCAACTAACTCAGTGGATTGATAGTAAGCTCACCCAACTGAGCCTTGATCACTTCTTTCAACTACAGAAACAAGGGCACATGACTTGCTGCTGCATTGAACAGGGGTTCAAATGATGGGATAGCTTGATATGTAGAGTAACTCTTTTATGTTAGGTGGTATTGTCTTCGACACGGTAAACAGGCTGCAAAAGCAAGAGAAGGCTGTTAGTGAGGGTTGGACTAATGTACTGTTTATAGTAGCGGCTTAAAAGTTACTAGAGGCTTAAATTGCCCACAAGATGAGAAACATCTCACTGGGGCTAGGAAAAGAAGGAGCCTGTATTATGTGGTGACAGAACAATTGGCAAGAATATTGGTGGAGGTAACTCAACAAATAGACACTGCACATCATGCATTTGGCAATCTGACTGAGGGATTCTCTGGACAGAATATTGAAAGTGTCTGTCAAGTAATTCTACCCAAATATATAAAGCACTGGAAGAATAGAGCTAAAGACATATTTAGTTTGCTAAGCAAAGCTTAAGCAAATCAACAGTCTCTCCTTCCCACTCCCAAACACATGTAGGTAGAAAATAAAAGTATTGTTTATGATTAGTTTCTCTTACATGGAAAAAAAGATTTTCAATAGAGCCTAGAGTAAAGGCCCTATCATGACTATTATGGTAGGCTGGGTGAAATAATGTATGGCTATAATCCCAAAACAAGGCAGGAAGGTTTCATGTTCAAGGTAATATGGGAAGAATTAGAAAGACAAAAGACAAACCAAAGGGTCAGTATAAAACCCCTACCCATATATATGCACACATAAACACACACAGGTATGTATGTATGCATGCATGTAGGCATGTATAGTTGAATATATGTATGCATTTGTAGTTTATATATGCATGTCTATATGTATGTGTGTATCTATCTATCTATCTATCTATATACATACATATATAGATGGATAGTTTGTTAGACTTCAGAAAGATCTAAGGCCATGGTACAAGTTCTCACACAGGCAAGTGGAATTCTAAGATTCTCAAGGACACTCTACCTCAGTAGAAAGGCATATCCAAGATTGAAAGAACTGTGGAAACTTTTATGGATGTGGGAGGTTGCCGGTCCTTACCAGATATTTTAAGAAGTCAGAGTTTTATGAGTATATCACCATGAGTGAGGACGAAAAGAGATAATTACAAGGAAAGAGAACAGGTGGCCTTATCTTTCAATGGTCAGGAATCTCATGATGAAACTACTTAGCTGTCAACATGGCCCATCACTGCCCATTCATGAGGAGAAGCTAAAGACAGCTGCCCAGAGGGAAGAATCAGTAGTAGACCAATGAATTCACAAACCACAAATAGAAAGCACAACTAGGCCCTACATTAGAATCATTCCCTGTCCCTGAGCCTAATGACATGATTAGATGACATACCAGGTACCTTGAAAAGAGGGAGGTACAGTTCACATATAGACATGTGGGGATTACTACTACTGGAGAATAAGTTAGGACTGCTGACAAAGGGACCATAATCTGTATCCATATCCCCTTGTTATATACTTCCGTAATCCTTTTCATCAATACATTGACAGCACTTACCTACTTCTTGAACCCAAACTGACCTCATAAGTTGCTTCAGTCAAGGAGTATCACAGAAATGATGGTGCTTGCTCTAGAGTCTGTCTCTACTGGCCTTTCTGCTCTCCATCTCCTGAACACTGCCACCTTGTACACAAGCCCAAATCAGCCTGCTTGATGCTGAGACACCAGGGGACAAAGAGAGTTTGGGAAGAGACACACGCCCCCCTGAGGCTGCAGATTCATCCGTGAGAACACCTTGCCAGGTCCCAGGCCTCCACAAACCATCTGCAAAAGTATGCAGAATTCCCACAGACACCTTGTGAAACACAAGACCTGTCCCTATGAATTCAGTCCAAATCGCCAGTGTACATGTTTGTGAGTAAACATAATTAATGATTGCATTAAGTCCCTGGTAAGTCCTGTAACTTGTTCAGACCATTCATCTGGGGGAAAAATGCCATATGTCATGGAGGAATGTTGTTGAGATGCAGTAAAATAACTTCTTAAAAGTATTTAGTCTGTACCTTCTGAATACTCAATAAATAGTAATGAAAAAATACACAATAACCGTAACTATGACAACAACAGCCTACAGTACATCATGTCCAACCAGAGATTGCAAAGCTGTTTTGCTTACAGAGCAGAGTGATCCAAGCCAAAGCTGTCTTTCTGTACATTGCAGAGCCTCTCCACTCTTGCTGGCCTTTCTCTGGGGATATTTATTTGGGGGTGGGGTGGGGAAGAAACATGCTATTTTAAAAAAAACCAACAACTCATTTATATTAATAAGTTGTACTAATATATTCTGTGATGACTCTGAGGGGAGTATTATACATAAAATGTGGCTGTGGCTTACATAAAGGCTAATTTGGTGGTCAATAAATAGGACCATATTTTAAAAATAGATCTTTCTATAGCTAGCCTGGACAATACTGCCTTACCCACCCAGCATATTCTTTGCCAAAAAAGCATTCAAGATTAGGCTACATTTCTTTTGTCAGGACTATTGACAGACCATTTCTAGGTCTTTAATTTTATGCAATATGCACTGTCTTTTCTCAATAATCTTGGGCATTTTCAAGGTCTGTTTAACAATCTAGGCCTTAACATATAATCCACGCATGTCACACTCAGTCTTAGCCAGATGCAGATGTAACACAGGAAACACGTTAGCAGATGAGAAATTTTAAATTAGCCTTTTCTCCTTTGATGGAGATCAAAACGCAAAACTGTTTTATGTGTTACTTATCCATTCATATGGGCAGGGGGAAAATCTTCTTTAAAAGCTGATGTAAAAAAAATCCATGTATTAATTTACCCCCAAAATATTTCTAAAGTATTTATTAAATGCTCCCTATAAATGAAGGATTGTTCAATACAGTATGAGGGGATATTTTACAGAAATAGCTACAACTGATACTTTGACTCCCAAAATTATGAAGGACCTTAAATATTTTTTTAGTGTTCAGCATTTTACCTCGAACAAGACATCTCTGCCTTTACCTATTTAACTAATCGTGTGAAACTAAAAGAAAATGTGTTCACAAATTTTTAACTGAAAATCAATGACGAGTTTTATGAATATATATGTATATACATACACATTCATGATATGGTATAGGTAGCTCACGAAGAGGACAATATTTATGAGGATGGTAAATGTAAACAAAATGTTTTTATCTTACTTCTAACAATTTAAGGTGACTATAGGTCAAGAGGTGATTTTATTTGAAGTTCAGACCACTTCAAGCCTCAGCTAAAGAAAGCATTTCTCAATGTCATTATGATAATTCAGCTTTAATCAACCTTGGCATGTTGAGTTCTCTTTTTTTTTCTGTAAACTTCAACCTAGCATGTATTTATAAAGAGAATTTTCTAATTTTATTGTGAATATAATTTATTTCCCTTATAGAAGATAAGTCAAATCTGAATAAGAAATATGTAGTTATTTGGGGATACTCTAAGGAATACTGATTTGGGAAGGAAGAATATAGTTAATAAAAGCCATGCTTGATGTTATTTAACACAAAGGCAAACACACATCTTTTCATATTTGACATTAAAAATCTGATCATTTGCCTCCCTAAAGAAAGCACATACAGCTTTTATACAGACTGCACAGTAAAGAATAATAATATTTCTGTTTACTGAGATATCAAATGGCATTTCACTGTAAGTCAATGGTCTATCATTGCTACAGGGTATTAGACCTCAATCTGGCATCTACAAATGTCACAAGTATAAAAAAAATAGGATGAAAATCAAAAGCATGTTCTAAACCCCCCAAAAAATAAGGAAAAAGGGAAACAAAGTTCACCTAAATGCAATTGCTGCAGAAATCAGTGCAATATTCAGCTGTCAATCTAGAAAAAACAAGGGAGCCACACAGTCAGTAGGACAGGATAATAAAATTTCCGGCAGATGTTCAGGCTGAGCTCTAATTTTTACTGAACTCCCTTGGTAAGCATTTAATTTCTTTATCATATGCAGGCTCGGAAAATTGTACTTCATCACAACTGTATTGTGAAATATTAATATTTCATGTGATAACAAAACTCTGTCATCTAACCTTTGTTATATTAAGAGCATCCAAACTTCAAATGTCAAGATTCGTAATTTTAATACATTTTAAACAGATCCTTGAATTGGCATAATAAATTATAATAAAGTTAGTCTCAATGGGTGTGCTGTAATGTCACACAAATGTATACTATATATATTTCAATTATGTGTTTGTAGAAGGCTGTAGAAACTTATGAGTTCAAATGTTGCATACAGCAATGTTTTTTCAACAAGAAAGTAAAGATACTCGTAAGATGTAATTATACATTCATAACCAGCATAATTACTAAGTAGGGACAATGTAAAGAGCACAAAATGTGTTTGTCTGTGAGGCAGATAGATATTCTACCCACTTGTATGTAGGAAGTAATGGTTTTGAAAATGGCATTATGAAAGTGCAAAGTGGTATCATCGCGTTATTGCAATCTACACAATAGTCTTTGCACACTATTTCATCCCCAACATTATATTTCACACACAAGTTTAATTTGCGTTTGTTTGTAACTCCCCTTTGGAACTAGCATCACAGGCGTATGAATTGGACAAATCCAATTCAGACTGGAGGTTTAGAAGGAAGTTAGCTTTCACAGTTCTTTCTGCTGGTGATGCTAGCAAAGTTAACTGTTCCCAGGTTATTGAAAGACTTAGTCTGACTAATCCATGTGTATCACCAACAGAGGGAAGAATGCTATTTCTGATTCATCAGAATTCAATGTTGCAAGCAAAACAAACAACACATTTGTAGCAATAGATTTTTGTAATAATTCTTTACTTAAACCTGATTAGCTCCCTATTTCTGTTTACATATATGTATTTTTAATAGCATAACTAATATAGTCATTACATGCTGTAAGAGGTTGTATCAACCACAGATTAAACATTTGATTAGAGCTTCCCCTTAATTCTTGAAGGATGAGTTGAAATAAAGAAAATATATCACTACTATTCTACAAGACTGTAAGCAATTGATTGGTGGTATTCTTAAGCTGAATGCAGTCTTTTCTATTTATTTTTATACTTCATGTAAAAGAAGTCTCTTTTCATATTCAATATATTGGGAGGAATGAACTCTTTTGATATTTAAATATAAAAATCTTCAAGGAGTATATTTCCCCTTTGGGCTGATTTTTCTAACTTTTGAGAACTCTCTAGATATTCTTGACCACATTCACACATAACATCTTGTAAAACTGTCAGAATGAGACAGCTGTAATGTTTTAGCCATAATAATGCCAGCTATTGATCCTAGTAAAAGAAGAAAGAGGGAAAGAATGTGCTTAATGGGACATGTTTGTTCTCTATTTTTTTTTGCCTAAGGATAAGGCTGATTTAAATAATGATACTTCTTCCTTAGTCACCAGACTTACATTAATTATTACTAACTACTAGTTAGTACTAAATGTATCAAGAGGCTTGGCTTCCAAATTTTATCAGATAATAGTATAAGAAATATTAAATTCTGCTGGTGTTTTCTACTTAAAAAAACCACATAAAGATCTAGTACCAGTGGCTCCTGCCTGTAATCCTAGCTACTCAGAAGCTGGGATCTGAGGACCATGGTTCAAAGCCAGCCCAGGTAGAAAGTCTATGAGATTCTTATATCTAATTAATCACCAAAAAGCTAGTATTGGAATGGTGGTTCAAGAGGTAGAATGCTATCCTTGAGCAAAAAAATCTCAAGGACAGCTCTGAGGCCCAAAGTTAAAGCCCCAGAACTGACATAGGGGAAAAACAAGTCATTTAAATAAGGATACAGGTGGACCCGTTGCAACAATGAGAAGTACAAGTTGTTATGTTGAAAACGAACTGTACAACTTTGGTGGTGGGGGGTAGGGAGGACTGGGTGAGGGGCGGGAGGGGAGAGGATGGGAAGGGATGGGAAGGGGAAACAAAGGAGGAGGCTACAATGCTTGATAAGAAATGTACTCATTGGGGCTGGGAAGGTGGCTCAGTGGTAGAGCGCTTGCCTTGCATGCATAAGGCCCTGGGTTCAATTCCTCAGCACCACATAAGCAAAAAGAAAAAGCCGGAAGTGGCACTGTGGCTCAAATGGTAGAGCGCTAGCCTTGAGCTGAAGAGCTGAGGGACAGCACCCAGGCCCAGAGTTCAGGCCCCACGACCGGACCCCCCCAAAAAAAAAAGAAATGTACTCATTATCTTGCCCATGTAATTCTAACTCCTCTGTACAGTATTTTCACAATAAAAAATAAATAACAATTTAAAAAAAAGTTAAGATCATGAAGATGCCAATTTGTATAAGTCACCCAGGTTTGAAAATATGCATCTATGTGTCTGTGTGCCTTCAAAGAATTATTCTGAACCTGCACTTCCTACTAAATTTGATACTTCTCATCTAAGTGCAAAATCACATGAGCCTCAGGGCATACATTTTTTATTGGGGGGGGCCCTGATTTTCAAAAATTCATGGAGAATCTTATTACCTATACCAAAAAATATAGTTGAGGTTCTTTTTGAAATGTCTAGGATCCCAGGATCTTGTGTAAAAAACTCCACTATCAATTTAACTGTATTTTAAAGCTGCATCCTAATTTACACAATCCAAAAATTATTCAATAAATGTCAATTATAAAATTACAGCCGCTATATAATCCAGCAATCCTACTAGTGGGTATTTGTTCAAAAGAAATGAAACAAACATGTTGTAGAGACACAAAGTCCCATGTTTAAATATTGGAGAACCAATCACAAGAGGTCAGCAATTGAAGCATCTAAAGGACATGAACTACTCAATGGATAAGAAAAAAAAATGGTACACTCAGACAACGGAATACTATCCCTCCACAGGAGAAGATGACATCTTGTAATCTGCAACAAAACAATGTATGTGGAACTGAAGATCGTTACGTTACTTGAAATGAGCTAGGTACCCAAAGTCAAGTAATCACATGAGTAAAACTATATGTGGGAGGGAAAACAAAGATGTTCTCACAGAAGTTGAGTTTTTCACAAAGCCTAGGAGAGCAGGGAGGAGGTGGGACAGTAAAGCCAATCAATTGGTACTAAGTTACAATTAGATAAAATACTTCCAGACTCCATTGCCTAACATGGAGATGGTAGAATGTAATCTTATATTGTGTGTGTCCAAAAGTTAGAAGGTAGGATTTTGAAAGATTTCAGTATTTTGAAAGCGATGTTTAAAGATATATGTCTATGTCACTTATATATCATATAAATTTATCTAAATACTACTGTATGTATGGTTAAGAGCATATAGCATATAGTTAATAGCCACAGTTTTAGGTATTATTTCAAATGAAATTGAACAAATGCAGAAATGCCAGGTGTTTACAATTATCAAATAAACCTTTGTAGTATTTAAATTTTTGATGATTTCTAGACAAAAACAAAATGAAAAGTATATGTCTTATTCTTCTAGCCACAGGACCAATGGAATGAAAAGAAATTAAAGTCTATGGCTTGGCCAGCTGCCAATGGCTCACTGTTATAATTGTCACTACTCAGCAGGCTGAGATTTGAGGATTGTGGTTCGAAGCCAGCCTAGGCAGAATAGTCCCTGTGAGACTCTGATGTCCAATTAACCACTCAAAAACTGGCCGTGGTGCTGTGTCTCAAGAGGTAGAACGCTAGCCTTGAGCACAAAGAGGCTCAGGAATGTCAACCAGGCATTGAGTTCAAGTCCCATAACCAACAAAAAAATAAGAATAAAAATAAAATAAAGTGTCTGGCTTAATATCAAGAATTTAAGAGCTAATACTTGGAAAAACAAAACCGGTTCCATTATGTGCTTCTTATGATATTGTTAAAATATATGTGAAACATGGAAGCACAACTCCCAGAATATCTTCTTACCTTATCAAGAGAGAAAGTTTTGGTGATGGCAAAACCCCATCCAGCTTCAAAAGCTCTTCGGATCATCGCTGAGCTTGTGGCTGGAGTTGCACTAGCAAGACCAAAGGGATTCATGAACCTGAGTCCTGCCATCTCCACGCTGATGTCCACCAGATCAACAGGAGTGTAAAAGAGGGGTAGTTCTGGCTTGACAGACACCGAAGCTCCATATTGGGACTGTAAGGAAACACACGGTCAATAATTGCTCTTGTTTTCCATCTGCATTGTCCACATACTCTTTTACACCCATCTCTTCAATGTAGCATTTGCATTAATATAAATGACATCGGCTTGTTTCCTCAGTAAAAACTGGCCCAAAGTCACTTAGCAATGAACCAAATTCATATATAATTATCATCCTTTTTTCTAATTTAAAAGGCCGTATAGAGAGTATTAACAGCAATAAAATCAATTAGACAAACAAACAACTCTATTTAAAACATACTGAGCCTCAAACACAAAAGGGAATGGTTTTAGAATTTATCACTCGGGTTCCATTAACCCAGACTCTTTGTACTTAATTTATAAAAATGTCTTAGTGCTCAGAGATATGAGCAACAGCAAGTCAGGAGAAATTCAATTTCCTGTAATCTCACTACTGTTGATGTGATTTGAGCAAAGTCTCCTGTTATGCCTCTGCCTTTTCTCCTCTAAAGTTTTCAATATAGCAATTGGAATGCTAGTTGCTTAATTTTCTACCTCAGAGGGGTACTGGGACATTCAGAAGATCATAAGCCACAGCCAGATACCTAATGTGGATAGAGCATAGTACACGCATACGTATTAGGGAAGTTTGCCTTTATAAAAACCAGACAGGTATTGAATTCATGTTAAAGTTTTCTATCAACACTCAGACCTGTATACTTAGCTTTGTTAAATAATTACTGTAGTAATGTTATCTCAGAGGACTATAGAAATAATAGACTGGAAACACAGTACCTAGCACACTAAAACACAGTAGGTGATTACTCAGTGTTGTCTCTCATCTCTCTCCCTTCTTTCCTGTTTCCTTCCCTCTCTCTCTCTCTTTCTCACTCTCCTGCCCTCCTCCCCTCCTCTCCCCTCTTTCTCTCTGAGAGACAAAGAATATTGGAATGTATAAATTGGATGAATTTTCTCAGCCAAAGTAGCTACTGAATGGACAGGGCTAGTTAATTCAAAAGTAGAGTTCCTTTCTCTTGTGAAGCATCACTCAAAAGAAAAGTTATTTGAGCAGAACTTTAATTCTATGTGTGTCTTGTGTAGATAAATGTTTCCATGACTTGCATAGAAATGGTTTCTATGCCTCCACCATTTATAATGCAAAGCAAAGTTCACTGAGTAAATAAAAAGGCACCATACTTGCCGATTAAAAGGTTATTGTGTTTTACTATTGGTCATGCAAAAAGGTGTCTGGTGAGATCTGGGCTTCAGTTTTGGCAGGGATTTTTTCTGTCAGAGATCTATTTGAATTTCAAAGCTCCTCCCTCCCTTCCTCTTTCCCTTCCATGTTTTCACATATGGTAGGCAAATTCTTTACCACTGAGCTATATCCTCAAAAACCATTGCTGAGAATTGAGCAGTGTAACTGTGTCTACTTTATGTCCTCACATGGAATTATAATACTATTAGAAGTGTTGACAAGGACAGGAGTCGCAATGTATAATACAAAGATAGAGCAGTATGCACACATGCACATATGTGTATGTGTATGTGTGTGTGTACACGTGTATGTGTGCCTGCGTGCATTCACAAGTACCTTTGTTATGTGCAGAATCTTAGAAGCAACATTGGGCACCCATGTGTTTGATTTCAATGGACATGTGTGCTCCTGTATGTATGTCTACTGGCTTTAACATTTAGAAAGGAAAGACATGGATGAACTTTGAAAGAGTCCCCTTCAGTAGCAAAACAAAAAAGAACATACACACCCAAGCTAACAGTAAATAATAAAATGTAACTGTGTACATATTAAAAAAACTCTTTCTAATGGGAGGTACAGCTTTCATTATATATATGTATATATACATGTATGTATA
The DNA here is from genome assembly GCF_000151885.1 of Dipodomys ordii. NCBI lineage: Eukaryota > Metazoa > Chordata > Mammalia > Rodentia > Heteromyidae > Dipodomys > Dipodomys ordii. Next base: position 466,656 of record NW_012267458.1, read on the forward strand.
TATATGTATATACATATATATACATACACAGCCGGTCATGGAGCTTGAACTCTGGGCCTGGGCACTGTCCCTCAGCTCTTCAGCTCAAGGCCAGTGCTCTACTACTTGAGCCATAGCACCACTTCCAGTTTTCTGGTGGTTTATTGGAGATAAGAGTTTCACGGCTTTTCCTACCTGGCTGGCTTTCCTACCTGTGATCCTCATATCTCAGCTCCCTGAATAACTAGGATTACAGGCCTGAGGCATCAGCGCCCAGCTAAAATTCATATTTGTATGTACCAAAAATGCCACTGATTTGGAGGTGTGTATGATGAAATCTCTGGTCCTCAAATTTGGCAGGCAGACTCCTGGCTTTGTGTTTAAATTCCTGAATCTTCACCACAATGTGGTGCTGGTTTTTTCCCCAGCTTCCTAGTAACCCTAGGCCTACAGAGTAACTTCTGAGAGTGGAAGCTGGCTCCTTCCTGCCCTTTGGCTCTGGGGACTGGAGCATCTCAGGTTTCATCTCTTACTACAAGGTCTAGTTCCTCCCAAATCCCGATGGCCAGCCAACACACGGAGATCTCCAGAAAAGTTCACCATCTTTGGATGTGAACACTCTGTTCTAGTCCCCCGTTCAAATATTAAAGCGTATCTCCTTGTGCACTCTTCCAGAATATATGCTATCCAGATCCTCAGCTTCAAACAATACTATTTTTCCAGCGATCCACTTGTGTTACTAAATAACAGAGAGAAGAAAACAGCCTAGATGTTGAACAACAGAGATGAGCTCCTTAAGAATTCTACGGTAAGAAGGATTGCTCTGTTAGCATCAGAAATGACACGTAAGCAAAGAATGTTTTGACATGAATGAGTGTTTATCACACACTCTGCGAAAAGGAGTGAGGTAACACTATATGTAAATGCAAAGTTTTCGGTAAATATTCACATCCATATCAATTTGCCATATGTCTCTGTTTATCCTTCTACCACAAATGGAATATATCAGTATATTAACCAGATTTATTGCCCAGAATACAGGTTTTTGCTCACTGAAATATTCGTATTTTCAAATGATCACAAATCCATTAATATGAAACATTTATATTAAACATTAAAAATTACTTACCCTTCCCAGTTATCATAAATTAGATGTTTATAATTGTGTGTATTTATAGGGTACAAATGATGCAATAATTTATGAATACAGCGTAGAACTATGAGATCCAACTAGTGAACAATGTCAGTCACTACAAATAATACTTTCTTGTAGTAAGAACATTTGACATTTTTAGCAGTTTGGACAATGTAGAATATTTTGTTTTTTTCTTGGTCAGTCGTGGGGCTTGAACTCTGGGCCTGGGCACTGTTCTCAGCTCTTCAGCTCAAGGCTCTACCACTTGAGCCACAGTGCCACAGCCAGTTTTCAGATGGTTAACTGGAGACAGGAGTCTCATGAAGTTTCCTGCCCTGGCTGGCTTTGTGATCCTCAGATCTGAGCTTCCTGAGTGGCTAGGATTTGCCTGGCAAATATTTTACCAGTAATGACATAAGTACACTGTAAAATAATTTTCAACACTGTATTTATCCTGTCAAGATTCTATTATTATTTGCCTCTCACTTCCCATTCCCTCTGTGCCAAGGCTGGTCCCTAACCCTCTAGCCTCTAAGTTTGGTTATTTCCAACTTCAGATCTGAAAACATTCAGTGGCTTTCTCTGTGTGCCTAATGTGTATCACCTGGCATAATTTTTTCCAGTTTTATCCCAACTTGTCACAGATGACAGAATTTCTTTCTTTGAATGCCGAATAGCAATCCGTTGTGTATTTATACCATATTTCCTTTGTCCAGTTATCAACTGATAGTCACTTGGTGATTTTATCACTTGGCTATTGAAATACAGTTTCTATAAAAAATAGGGATATGGCATCCCTTTGACATAAGGATTTTATATCTTTACGGTGGAATACTATCCAGGAGTAGAATTTTTATATCACATAGTGATTTTATTTTTAAATTTTTCATCAATCCCATGAACTTTTCCATCATGGCATTAATTTGCATACCTAACAATGTACAATGGCTGTTCTTCTCACCTTCAGCAACATTTGTTACCTTTCACCTTTATGGTAACAGTCACTTGATATCTCACAGTAATTTTGATTTTTTTTGGGGTCCGGTTATGGGGCCTGAACTCTGGGTCTGGGCGCTGTCCCTCAGCTCTTCAGCTCAAGGCTAGCGCTCTACCACTTGAGCCACAGCACCACTTCCGGCTTTTTTCTTTTTGCTTATATGGTGCTGAGGAATTGAACCCAGGACTTCAGGCTTGCAAGGCAAGCGCTCTACCACTGAGCCACCTTCCCAGCCCCTTGATTTTTTTTTAATGATCAGTAATGTCAGGCATTTTCCTCCATGTACCTATTGGCCAATTATATGTCTTCTTTCTGAAGAGGCTTAATCAGATCCTTTTTGGACTTTTAATTTGGTCTGTTTTCCTCTCAATATCTCAGCATCTGAATTTCTTCTTATTATTTTTTTTTATTTTTGGGTCCAGTTGTGGGGCCTGAACTCTGGGCCTGGGCACTGTCCCTCAGCTCTTCAGCTCAAGGCTAGCGCTCTACCACTTGAGCCGCAACACCACTTCCGGCTTTTTTCTTTTTGCTTATGTGGTGCTGAGGAATCGAACCCAGAGCCTCACGCATGCAAGGCAAGCACTCTACCACTGAGCCACCTTCCCAGCCCAGCATCTGAATTTCTTATCTCTAGTGGATACCAACATCGTATTGAAAATATGGGTTGCAAATATATTCTCCCACTCTGCTGGCTCTCTGTACCCCACTGATTGGTTCCATTGCTGTGTAGCTTTTCAGTTTGCTTAGCTTTGCTTTTGTCCCCTGTACTTTTAGGGATGAATTGGAATTATTGTCAAAATAATGTCATGTACTTTTCAACCTAGACTGTTCACTAGTAGTTTAAAATCTTCTGTTGCTACATTTAAAAAGGTAATTCGTTTTGAATTGGCCTTTGTTTGTGGTATAAGTATTCAAGTTTTTTTTAAAAAATAAGTTTTTTATTGTGAAAATACTGTAGAGAGGGGTTACAATCACATGAGCAAGGTAATGAGTACAGTTCTTATCAAGCATTGTTGCTTCCTCCTTTGTCCTTTGTTTTTCCCCTACCTTCTCTTCCCTCCCATCTCCACAACTACATCCCTCCCTACCCACCCCACCCCTGACTAAATTGTAAAGTTCATTTTTCAACATAACGTCTTAAACATCTCATTGTTGCAATGGGTCCACCTGTATCCCTATTTAAACAATTTGTTTTGTTTTCCTTCCCTTCCCCAAATTATACTAACATCAAATACAGTGAAAAGAGGGTTTATACTGTGGGGAAGGGACATACAAAGCAACAAAAAAATCATGTGGTACCTTATAAATACGTTAGAAACAATCGCATGAAAGAAAAAAACACTTGTGTCCTTATCTTGGGGTTCGTGTCACTTAACATCAACTTATCTGACCTTTTCTGCTTGACTCAGACATATACTAGTTATTGCAAATAAGGGAAACCATTGGACCTATGTTTCTTTGGGCCTGGCTTATTTCACTTAATATAATTTTTTTCAAATCTTTCCATTTCCTAACAAATGGGGCAATGTCATTCCTTCTGATGGAGGCATAGAATTCCATTGTTTATATATACCACATTTTCTTGATCCATTCATCTACTGAGGGGCATCTGGGTTGGTTCCATATCTTAGCTACGGTAAATAAGGCTGCAATAAACATAGTTGTGATGGTAGCTTTAGTATGGTCTTGTTTGTGATCATTTGGGTAAATGTCCAAAAGTGGGACTGCTGGGTTATAGGGGAGCTCTATGTGGAGTCTTTTGAGGAACCTCCATACTGCTTTCCAAAGTGGTTGGAAAGTTTACACAAGTTTACACTCCCACCAACAGTATAGTAAGGTTCCCTTCTGTCCACATCCCCTCCAGCATCTGTTGCTATTAGAGTTCTTGATTATAGCCATTCTAAATGGGGTAAGGTAGAATCTCAATGTTGTTTTGATTTGCATTTCTTTTATGGCTAGGGAGGTTGACCATTTCTTCATGTGTCTAGTGGCCATCCTTCTTTCCTCTTCAGAGAAGTTTCTCTTTAAGTCTTTAGCCCACTTATTTATTGGGCAGTTGTTTTTTGAGGATTTGTTGTTGGGGGATTCAATTTTTTGAGTTCCAGGTATATTTTAGAAATGAGACACTTGTCCGTTGTATGGCTAGTGAAGATCTTCTCCCAATCCATGGGCTTTCTATTGATCTTGCTAGCTATGTCTTTTGCCATGCAGAAGCTCTGTAACTTCCCATTTGTAAAATCCCATTTGTCCAACCTTTCTTTGATTTGTTGTGTTTCTGGGTCTTTATTAAGAAAATTTTGTCCTGTGCCAAGGAGACCTAGAGTTTCTCCTACTTCATCCTGTAATGTTTTCAGGGTATCTGCTTTGACTGAGGTCTTTGATCCATTTGGAGTTGATTCTGGTACAGGTTGATATATAAGGATCTAGCTTTATTTTTCTACAAGTAGTTAACCAATTTTGCCAGCACCAGTTACTGAAGAGGCTGTCTTTCTTTCATTCTATTTTTTTAAGCTCCCTTATTGAAGATTAGGTGGGTATAGGTCTGTGGGTTCATTTCTGGTTTTTAATTCTATTCCATTGGTCCTGAGGTCTGTTCTTATGCCAGTACCAAGCTGTTTTGATTACTATGGCTTTGTAGCAGAGTTTAAAATTTGGTATTGATATTCCTCCAGCACTGGTTTTTTTCTGTTAAGGATAGTTTTTTTGCTATTCGGGGTCTTTTATTGTTCCATATGAATTTTCGATTGCCTCTTCTATTTCCGTGAAGAATGAGGTTAAGTATTCAAGTATATAGATATCCACATCCTGGTTTCCCCAACATTATTTGCTAAAGGAACTCTCCTTTCCCAATTACATATTCTTGGTTGTCTTTCTTGAAAATCAGCTGACCGTATGCAAGTTATTTTGGGATCTCTTTTCTATTTCATAGGTTAGTGTGCTGAACTTTGTCAATCTCATATCTAAAACAATTCATGAAAATAAACACTATTCCAAAACTCATGAGAGTCAAGTTAAATAACCCATTTAGCCTACTACAGACTGTTCTCAATCAGCCTTTTCAATTAGGTTATTATATTACAATATGTAAAACCAGAATAGTCAAAGAGAGGGTTTTTTAAAGTCTTCATTTAATGAATGAAACAAAACACCACCAACAAAACCCCTAAAGCTAAAAAAGGCTAAGTGAGTATCTGTAAGTTAGCTACAAAGACACAACAAAAAATACTTTTTGTATTGCTGGATAATGTTATTAATTTACCCCTCAGAAATAAAATGTTTCCGTAATTTCTTCTCAGGCACTTTGTTTGTTCAATATATATGATTTAAAAAAACCCAAAGGAAAGAGAGTCAAGGAATAGAAATGTAGCTTAGAGGTAAAACACCTGTTTAGCATGCACAAGGACTTCAGTTGCACAGCAAGGGATAAAAAAGGCTAAAGTAATAAAGCACTGAGATATGAATAGTAAAATTGGAGATTCAGAGAAAGATGTCCAAGTTTTAGAGTATAAAAGTAAGGAATAATATTTCTAATTAAGAAGTCTTCGGCATACCTATGAACCATTGCAATTGAGAAAAATATCTTAAAAGATAATATTTTCTCTTAAGTTTTGTTTTCCACTTAGTAATTTTTGAAGAACTAAGATTTTAGTTGCTTTCAGTATAATTTCTAAAAATTAACTCAATGGTTCTGATGCTGAGAGTTCTCAAATTTATATAGGTTACATTAAATTTTTCCCATGGAATTTTCATCTAAAAATTTCTTCATGATCCCTAATTACCTATAGACTAAAACTCAAAATCCTTAGTATTGTACAAATTGAAATTCTGATTTGGACATTCCCCTTCTCTATCTTTTATAATCTCATCACCGATTGCTTCTTGACACTATCTTTTGCTCCATTTTGTTGAACTGCCTGTGATTTCCCAAGCATAACATCACTGATTTATTTATTCATTTCAATGTGTTTCTTTTGGCCAGGAATAATATTTTCTGCTAGATTTTAATGCTTAAAAAATTCCAATTAAGCCTTCAAGAACCATTCCAGCTGTCACCTCCAATAGAAAATTACTCTTGTTCCCCAAAGTTGTTTTCTTATCATAATCTGTACTTGTTTGCTTTCAAATATATGTCTCCATCTTAATTTAATTTTAGCACCTACAATAAGGCTTGGCAGAAAGATGGTCAAAATATTTATTGCACGTATTAGAACATTGACCTTCAGTATTTAGCATCTTTTTCTTGCATTAGTTTTCACGAAAGTGATCACCCTCCATATATGTGATGGTAATTAACTTCATTCCAGATATACAAGAATGTATTGCTCCATGATTGTGTATATGAAAAATGCATACAAATAGTATTCCATCATTCCAACATAAAACCTCTCCAAAGAGCCATCTAGTGGGAATGGTAAGTAACTGTTCTGGGTTATTAAGTACTATGTAAAACATATGTCTTCTATAGTTCTATTGTATAGCTTACCTTATTATAGAAGTTGGGGAATTTCATTGCTATGTTCTACCTGCATTGATAATATATTGCAAGCAATCACACCTCCTTCAGCACTCTTCCTTTTCCCTTTCTCCTTCCCCAAACAATTTCAACAGGTTCCATGGTTCTATTTTCATAACAGAACAGATTCTACTTCAATATCTTCTCATTAGTCCAACCATCACCCAACGGTTGGTGTGTTATCAGTCCTGTGCATTCACTTTTTAAACATTCTAAATGTGAAGAGTTTTAAAAATTCTAATGTTAACCTCAAATATCCTTTAGCCAAATTCCATTAGAATCTCTTGGAGTGGGACTCTACCAGTAGTATACTTACACACTTCTCCAAGGAACTGCATTGTGTATTTACGGCTGAGAATCACTGCTTTGATCAGGTGGATGGTCTGCCCCCACTTCAAAACTGAGATGTGAGTGTGGTTGATTGCATTAGTTGTCTACCTCATTCAACTAAATGACTACTGAGGGTGTATCTAAGCTTGATAAATACCCTCAAAGGTACTTTCAACGTGTCCTAATATGCTGAGTCTTATTTGTTATTATTATTATGTTGGTCATAGGGCCTGAACTCTGTGCCTGGGCACTGTCCCTCAGCTCTTCAGCTCAAGGCTAGCACTCTACCCCTTGAGCCACAGCACCACTTCCAGCTTTTTCTACTTATGTGGAGCTGAGGAATTGAACCCAGGGCATCATGCATGCAAGGCAAGCACTCTACCACTGAGCTACCTTCCCAGCCTGAGTCTTGTTTTTGACAAGCACCAAGACATCACCTAAATGTGAAAGCCTACTGACAAAATAAGACAGTTAAATTATCCTTGAGATCATTAAGATATGGGGCTAGGCACAAGTGATCTAGTAGTAGTTATTTGGTATTTATTCTGTCTCTGTAAATCAATCTTCAAAGCAGGCAATTTTCTCCTACTAATTATGAGGAAAATGAAGTTCAAAGAAAGTAAACAGCTTCCTGCTGTGGGCAAAGGTGAGTAGCTAAATGGTACAGCAAGACCTGTTCGATGCTTATTCTTTTTATATTAAAGCCAGAATCCACTACAGTATTCCAAGCTACCTCGGTCATATGTAAACAGCTTTCCTGAAGTACTATTGTCCTAACTATCAGTACCTGAGTCTTCTAACTTGGCTAGATTGAACGCATAGACACAGAACACACACTGAGGAATCTTATCAAAAGTAGAATGATAATCTCAATGGCTTTGAGAATGGAAGTAACTATTAATAAAGTCCAAAACTATAGCGACCTCTTCTATTACCATGACATTGTTCCTTTTTACCACTAGCATGCATGGCTAGGTCACAAAAATCTTAGCTAAAACATTTGCATACATAATGATTATGACATTGTGGAAAGTAACTTGTTTTAAATATGAATTCCATTGTATTTTCCCTAATTTGCTTGGAAAGAATGACATTTTTTAAAAGTAAGAAAATTACTACTATAAGCAAGATAATCAGTAGTGTTATATTTGATTGAAGAGAAAATATAACCACTCCATATCCCATCCAATCTAAAAATCATCAAATGGCTCTTACTTACTCATTTCATTTAAATTTCATTATGATATAACCAGAACAAAGTCTGTCTTGGGGATAGCTGCTCTAGAAGCATATATTGTGAAATTATTTTAAGGCAAATAATAACATTGTGCTGCTACTTATGGGTAGATTAATTCACACACAAGGATTAATGCATTAATTAATTCCAGCTCAGTTACTTTCCCCTCTGAAGAAACACTCAACTAGGGGAGAAAACTTACAAAGTAGAAATTAATTTGGATTAGCTGCTTCCATAAAGGAAAGACCTAGGCCTAGTAATCACAATTATAAAATCAGATCTCATTTCTTCTTTTTGAAAAATCACTACTGGTAAGGAAATTTTTTGAAAAGATCAGAAGCTACAGAAAATTTTCTAGCAAGTAATGGATCTCATTTTATCCATTTCCTTAAAAACTACATTCACATTGCTGCTAAAATGATGCTTGTAACCTGAGCTTAGAATAAAGGATAGGAAATTAAATGGCATTAATTCAAACCCATGCAATCATTCTCCATCTGAACTCTACCTCAAACTCCAACTGTCACCTGATTAGTAACCTCAGGTAGTTATCCTATAAAATCTTATTGTCTGACAAAAATATGGCGCTATTGCAAATGGTATGGTTTACTTCATTTTTTTTACAGTTTTCTGAGAAAAAATAGTTTGCATGTTTATCTGATGTTTCTTATTAACTATCATTATTTATTAGCTCTAATGTGAGTGTATGTGTGCATAACAAAGAGAAGAATCCATTTATACTCAAAATAATTATTGATAAGAATGCTTACTGCTTCCATTTTGCTAATTGTTTTCTTTCTGCTTTGCTGTCCTCTTGTTACTCTTTTCCTTCTGCAATTTTTTTGTAGTAAAATGTTTTCTTTGCATTGATATCCTTTGATTGTTTAAATGTATTTTATTTTTATAACCACTGTTTTCCAATTTTTGGTTACCATAAGGCTTGCATGAACACTTATATAATAGTCTATTTTGAGTTATGACTAAATTTCAGTGATATACAGAAGATATACATATACTTTCCTCTCTGTATACTGTGTTACTGATATCAAGGCTATTTCTCTTTATATTGTAGCTTCACTGTTCTGTGTCTTGTAGCAAGACTAAAAGAGATTAGGAACTGCCATAAGAATACAATATTCTGTTTCCCATAGATTTATCTTTCCATGTGAGAACTATGTTTTCCATAGTTGTGTGCTATTATTTAGTAATAATTTGTCCCTCTGGATCTTTCTTCATTTATGTCTAATGGTGAAGAATTTCTTTAATTTTTGTTTTTTTGTTTTTTTCTGGAAAAGTTTTTTTTTAATTGTGAAAATACCATACAGTCCTCTGTACAGTCCATGCACGATTACATGGGCAAGAAAACGAGTACATTTCTCATCAAGCATTGTTGCCTCCTCTTTGTTTTCCCTTCCCATACTCCTTCCACCTCCCCCGAGCCGAACCTCCCCCCACCAAAGTTGTAATGTTCAGTTTTTGACATAACGACATGTACATCTCATTGTTGCAATGGGTCCACCTGTATCCCTATTTAAATGATTTGTTTTTTTCCTTCCCCTACACAAATTATACCAACATCAAATACAATGAAAGTAGGGGTTATACCGTGGGGGAGAGACATACAAAGAAACATAGAAATCATCTTAAAATATGTTAGAAACAATTGCATGAAAGAGAAAAAAATGAATATTTATCTTGGGGTTCATTTAGTCTAACATCAACTTATCTGACCTTTTCTGCTTGACTCAGACATATACTAGATATTGCAAATAAGGGAAACCATGGGACCTATGTTTCTTTGGGCCTGGCTTATTTCACTTGATATAATTTTTTCCAAGTCTTTCCATTTCCTAACAAATGGGGCAATGTCATTCTTTCTGCTGGAGGCATAGAATTCCATTGGGTATATATACCTCGTTTTCTTGATCCATTCATCTACTGAGGGGCATCTGGGTTGGTTCCAGATCTTAGCTATGGTAAATAAGGCTGCAACAAACATAGTTGTGCTGGTAGCTTTAGTATGGCCTTGTTTGTGATCATTTGGGTAAATGCCCAAAAGTGGGATTGCTGGGTCATAGGGGAGCTCTATGTAGAGTCTTTTGAGGAACCTCCATACTGCTTTCCAAAGTGGTTGAACAAGTTTACACTACCACCAACAGTGTAGTAAGGTTCCCTTCTGTCCACATCCCCTCCAGCATCTGTTGCTATTAGAGTTATTGATTATAGCCATTCTAAATGGGGTAAGATGGTTTCTCAACGTTGTTTTGATTTGCATTTCTTTTATGGCTAGGGAGGTTGACCATTTCTTCATGTGTCTAGTTGCCATCCTTTTTCCTCTTCAGAGAAGTTTCTTTATCCCACTTATTTATTGGGCAGTTGTTTTTTGAGGATTTGTTGTTGGGGGATTTAATTTTTTGAGTTCCAGGTGTATTTTAGATATGAGACCCTTGTCCGTTGTATGGCTAGTGAAGATCTTCTCCCAATTTGTGGGCTTTCTATTGATCTTGCTAGCTATGTCCTTTGCCATGCAGAAGCTCTGGAACTTCATGCAATCCCATTTGTCCAACCTTTCTTTGATTTGTTGTGTTTCTGGGTCTTTATTAAGAAAATTTTGTCCTGTGCCAAGGAGACCTAGGGTTTCTCCTACTCCATCCTGTAATGTTTTCGGAGTGTCTCTTTTAACTTTGAGGTCTTTTATCCATTTGGAGTTGATTCTGGTGTAGGTTGATATATAAGGATCTAGCTTTATTTTTTTTACAAGTAGTTAACCAATTTTGCCAGCACCATTTACTGAAGAGGCTGTCTTTCTTCCATTGTAATTTTTTAGCTCCCTTATCTAAGATTAGATAGCTATAGGAAAAGTTTTTTTTTAATCTCATCTTTACTTATGGAAGGTAAATTTTCCATGAATAGTGTCTTGGCTGGCAGGTTTTTTTTGTAAGTACAATGACTATTTCTTCCCACACTTTACTTGCCTGCAAAGTTTCTGAGGCAAATTATGGACATAGTCTTTTTAGAATGCTGTTTATATGGTAAGTTACTTCTGTTTGTTTCAAAATTCTCGACTTGTTTCTGACTTTCATCAGTTTAATTACCATGTATCAATACATCAGTATACATCCTTAGGATCTATACCTATTTAGAGACTACTGGATTTCATTAATCAATATGTATATTTTCCACCTCAAACTTAGAAAGTTTTGGCTATCCTTTTTTTTTTCTTTTTGTTCAGTTGTGGGGCTTGAACTGGGGGGCTTGGACATAGTCCTTGAGCTCTTTTGCTCAAGGCTAGTGCACTATCATTTTAAGCCACTTTTGGTTTTCTGGTAGGTTTCTGGAGATAAGAGTCTCATGGACTTTTCTGCCTGGGCTGTTTAACACCTCAATCATCAGTTCTCACCTCTTGCATAGTTAGGATTAAAGGCATGAACTACTGATGCCCAGCACTACTATTCTTTAAAGGGACTTTCTTCTGATTTCTCTCCTCTTTGATAATGCCCATTATTTATTTTACTTGATGACATAAGTCCTGAAGATCTTCCTTCTTTTTTCTCTCCCCCTACTTTGTCTATTGTAAATACTTTATCTATTCTAAATACTTTGTCTCTGAGTTTACAAATTCTGTCTCCTGATTGAATCTATCTTGATTCTGTCTTCTGCATTTGTCCATCAGTCATGGTAATATTAATTTCTAGGACTTCTGTTTGTTCTAAGAATAGCTTGAACTCTGGGCCTGACATTCTCATTTGAGTTTTTCATTCAAAGCTGGTCCTTGACCACTTGAGCCACATCTCTACTTCCAATAATTGCTTCTAAAACTGTGCTTAATTTTCCCTTGTGCATATATTATTATTATTATTATCATCATTATCATCATCATTGATAGTACTCAGTTGTGCACTGGTGTGCGCTTTGGCAGTTCAATGACGTACCTTAAGAAGGTCAATCTTTGCTTAAGTGCTTATCATCAGAAATAGGATGCAGAGACAGATATTCTGATGTTTTTTTGATAAGATAGGTTTTGTAGATCTTCAACTCTTACGGTCAGCTATGAATATTTATTAGCTTCCCTCAGTGGCACCATATTTTCCTGATTCCTTATCAACCTGGTCTTTATATTACACATTTAAGAAAGGGGCTACCTTCTGTAATGTTTGCACATGGAAAGGTCTTAAACAATAAGCAGGGCCCAGAGTTCTGATCAGACCAACTTGTAGTACCTAGAGGTGGGGCCAGCTCCTAGGGTCTCCAAACATGCCAATCTCAACAGCAAGCCAGTGAGGTTGCATAAGGCCACCTGAATGGGCTTCTCATTAAGAGGAGACAGGCAGGGTAAGATGTAGAAAAGCCTGACTCTATGCTTGGGTAGGGTTGCTAATTGGATGCTCTGCTGGGGTGAAGACTGCAGCTGTGTTACATGGTTAGGTGCATTGGTTGAGAGGATCCTTATGTCTGATGAGGCGACTTATGAGGGCTCAAATTGGATGAAGCCCCTGGTGTCAATGTATGGCCACTTCCAAGATCCATAGTTCAGTCACTGGGAGCTCCTTCCTCTTGCCTTGTTCCATGCTGTTTAAGACTTATTTTTGTGTTTTTTTTCTTTCCAATTTGCCTGTGAACGGAGGCAGTAATGAGCCTCACAGGCCAAGCGCCTCCACATGCTGGAACTTGGACAACTACTTTGCCTCTTTTGGCCCCCAATGGAGAAATGGTTGTCTGACGTGATTCTTTTTGACAAAATGCTTGGGAAAGAATGATGTGGAGAAAAAAAAGTGTTCCTCCTACCTGTTCAAGGATCGTTTGCTAAGGTTTTGTCCTCCATGTTCTAGGATTTTTGCATACAAAGGCCCCCTGGAGTCATTGGTTCTGTGGAGGAACTTGCTCTGGCTTCTCCAATGACACTCTTGGACTGCCTTGTTAAAGTTACAAAGTACAGCTTGCTGATTTCATTCATTAGTACATTTACTAGTGCTATCTATCAATCATCTACCTATCAGTTGACCAGTTGACCTATTTACTATTTTGCTATATTTCACCATCTGACTTCGAACTCATTAGGTAGTGCAGGCTGGCTGCAAACCCATGATCTTTCTGTCTCTGCTAAGATGACAGCTATGTACCTCAATGCTCAGCTCTGATTTCTAATGACTGGAAACTTTCAGTGTGATAATAAGAAAAGGAAGGGGAACAGCAAAGGTGTTGATGGTTATGTATGTGTGCATGGTTCTTTGCTGAAGTGTTTATCATCAGAAACATAATGCAGAGACAGAAGTTAACTATGTAGCTGGGATCAGGGAAGTTTTTACTTTTTATGGCCATGGAGATGCCTATACCAGATGGAAGTAGGCAGAAGAGTCTTCATATCTCGGCAATTTTTAGTATAGCCTATGCTCCAAATGAATGGATGGTTCATCTTGTTAATTAGAGAAAAACACAATAATATAACATTGGTTTCTATTATATTCCACTAGTTATAATATCATCTATGGTGATAAAAAGCATGTAGACCAAGACCATTTCTATTCCACAGAACCCAAATATTCTGCTGAAAGAATAAAACAGTGAAGAAACTAAAGGGCTGTAAGTTAGGCAACCATCCTCTCAAAATAATAAAAATATGTTGACAAGTTTCAAAAGTGTCAATCAAGAAGGTAACAATTGCCATATTCAGATGCCGGGGGCAAAGGTAATGACACTGTTGACAAGATGTCATAACTCAAGTCAGAAAAGCCTGGTGACCAGTGCAGGTGTACCAGACAGTGAGCGTGTGTCACATAAAGGAGTCAGCTGATCAAGGAAAGAGCCGAGGAAGGTAAATAAGCGAAGCTGACATTAAAACAAGTGACAGCAGTTATGCTACATCTTCAGAGTTGAAATGAAAAGCTCACAGTTATAAGTCAGAATCATGCTAGCCAATACTTGCTTTTCTGGTAAGTGATTAACTCAGTTATTACGGGGAAACATATCTGAAATAGGCCGAGGGAAAGGGGAGATGCAAGCAGGAAAAAATCAGGGTGATCTCTCAGAGGTTACTTTAAAATAGAAATTCTAATGCCTGTAAAAAAAAAAGTATGAATGTGACAATCAGAGGAGTAAATTATGAAGCATTGTCATGGTCATTTATTATGCTTCTTCTCGAAACACAAACATAACATCACCCTGCCAATAAGCACCTGACCTTTAGCAGTCCAAAGTACTACCTACCAGCAAGTGAGTATGTACAATCTGTTTCTTAACCCAGTGCCTCTATTTCTAAAACATTTCCAAAACAGATTTTAATATTCAACAGTGTTTTATGAAACTCTACTTATGACAGGTGTTGTATGAGCCAACTGCCACTTTTCTAGTTCTCTGTGATGCGACAGAAAGAAATTGACTAGAAATCCAGCCAATTCAGTCAATCTTGCCAATATACTACCTACTATATAGCGACTCTCAGACATGAGGAATGCTATAAAGTGAAATAAAGCAGCTTTGGAGAATAGACTGCTTTTGTTACCGCCCTCCAAAAAAATAATAACAATTCCAAGACCCATCTCCACATGGGGGCAGAATTCTCTGTTGACTGACAGGGCTTATCTCTGTGTGTAAATCTCCCATTGGCTAAACTGGAGCTCAACCAAAGAGGGAGAGGTGGGAATTGGGCATGGTGGCTCATGTCTGTTCAGAAGACAGAGAGGTAAGAAGACTAAGGCTATCTAGAACCAAGGTAGTAGGGAAACCTTCCCCCACCCCCACCCCCAAAGATGAACAAAAAGGATGAGGCTATAGGGGAAGTGGCAAAGTAGAAGCCCAGCATGCACTAAGTCCTGGGTTCCAACTCCAGCACTGGGAAAAAAATCCATACATTATTTAAAAACAAGACCACACTAAAGCTACCAGCACAACTATGTTTATTGCAGCACTATTTACTATAGCTAAGATATGGAACCAACCCAGATGCCCCTCAGTAGATGAATGGATCAAGAAAATGTGGTATATATACACAATGGAATTCTATGCCTCCATCAGAAAGAATGACATTGCCCCATTTGTTAGGAAATGGAAAGACTTGGAAAAAATTATATTAAGCGAAGTAAGCCAGGCCCAAAGAAGCATAGGTCCCATGGTTTCCCTTATTTGCAATATCTAGTATATGTCTGAGTCAAGCTGAAAAGATCAGCTAAGGTGATGTTAGAGAAATGAACCCTAAGATATGTACTCAAATGGTTTTTTTTCTTTCATGTGATTGTTTCTAACACATTTATAAGATTATTTCTTTGTTGCTTTGTATGTCCCTCCCCCACAATATAACCCCTGCTTTCACTGTATTTGATGTCGGTACAATTTGTGGAGGGGAAGGGGAAAAACAAATCGTTTAAATAGGGATACAGGTGGACCCATTGCAACAATGAGATGTACAAGTCGTTATGTCGAAAACGAACTTTACAACTTTGGTGCGGGGTGGGGGGGGAGTGGGGAGAATTGGGTGGAGGGACGGGGGGATGGGAAGGGGAAACAAGGAGGAGGCTACAATGCTTGATAAGAAATGTACTCATTATCTTGCCCATGTAATTGTAATCCCTCTGTACAGTATTTTCACAATAAAAAAAGAGAAAAAAATGAACTGTAGGATTAAAAATTGAAAAGCTTGGATTTTAGCCCTAGCAGTGCAATTGCCTAGTTTCAATGCATTGAGAAATGCTCGACATTTTCTTCCATTCTTTTTTGCATGTTTATATGTGTGTGTGTGTGTGTGTGTGTGTGTTGTGTGTGTGTGTGTGTATATATATATATATACACACACACACATAAATATATATCTATAGTCTTTATCTTTCAAGCAGCTTGAAAATACTTTTTAAAAGCTTTCTGCTAATTCTTTTATTGTCCTTCTCTCCTGAGTGAATTTTTCTACTACTCATATTTATTCTATTAAAACCTACACCACAGATTCCTAGCCCATATACTAAATGGTTGAATGAACTGATCGCCATGGGGGGAAAAATCTCAATCATATTCAGCATTTTTCTAATTTGTAAAAGGAAAAAAATTAATTGAACTAGCTTCTTCAGTTTTATTTACTTATTGTGTGTGTGTGTGCGTGTGTTATTGTTGTCCCTAAATTTTTTTTTTATTCAAGGTTAACACTACTACTTGAGTCACGGGTACGTTACTTTTATTCTTAAGTTTTTGGTAGTTTAGAGATAACTGTCTTAAGGACTTTTCTGCTCTGGCTTGACTTAGAATTGCAATACTCAGAACTCATTGTCCTGAGTACTAGGGTTGTAGACGTGAGCCACCAGCACTTAGTAGCTTCTATATATTTAACACATACATTATTTGGGCTATAAAACCATACAAAATTTAATTTTAATCTCTGTGTGGGTAAACATGGTAAGGTTCATGATAACGTCTTCATGATTTTCAAAGTTTAGTGTTTGACCTCCATGCTACACTAGGCACAATAGCCAAGTTATGGAAACAACCCAGATGCCCTACAAATGATGAATGGAACAACAAAAAAGTAGTACCTATACACAAAGCAATTGTATTTATCCATTAGAATAGTATTAAGTCATTTGCAGAGAAATGGATGGACCTAGAACAAACCATGTGAAGTGAGATAAGCCAGCATCAGAGAGAAAACCAGAACATGTTTTCTCTCACATGCAGACGCTAGGTCTAAAATACACTGGGGTATGATTAATGATACAGGATTTTAGGCAGTCAAGTACAAACAGTGAGACTCAAGGAGGATACTCTTACAGGAGGAACCTAAAGGTGTGTTTCCTCTGAACATTTAAAATATTATGTATCAAAATGAATTCCAGAAAATGGAAACAGGTTTGCTTTTATTTTGATGTTATTGTTTGTCTGTCCTTGTGGATCTTTTTGTCTTCTTTTGTGTGTGTGTGCGGGGCAAAGAAGGGCACAGAAATGGAGGGAGGAAGGGTGAACAAATACAGGCATGGTGCTCAGTAAGCACCGTGTGGAAAAAGAACTATGCAACTTATGGGCAGGGATGGGATAGGGAAACTGGAAGAAAGTGAAGGAAGGGATGATGTCCTCCCTCCAAAAAAAAAAAAAGAATGTACTCATTACCTGACTTATGAAATGGTAACCCTTCTGTCCAACACCTTAACAATAAAATTATATTCATATTTTATTTTAAAGTTTAGGGCTTGAGCTAGGAATTTCACTCCTATGATTACAATACTCTGTCTCAGAGCCATAAGCTATATGATATTTCCACACATCCTATGGCAGAATTAGTGAGTAGTTAGGTCAGGACAGTCAAGTCAGAGTCTAGTAATATTCAGGCTTTAATTATATCACTTATACGAGATCCGTTTTAGTGCAATCCATCATAGCTTAAGATTTCACTTTTCTACCTCACTGAAGGCAGAGAAAGAAACTGTTTGACTCAAGATTTCCAGGTAGGTTATTTTGCACTTGAATTTTCCCCCAGCAAACTCACCTAATTTTTTTTCTTCTTCCTGTAATTTGTTTTACTGTGATACTCTCATTAACCCTACAGAGCCCCAGGCTCCAAGGCACTGAAAATTTGGCCTGGGATTCAGAACTCTTGAACGGCAATGGGTAACTCCTTTCAATACACCATTGAAACATACCAAAGTTAGGTTCCCTTTGGCGTGGGTCAGACTTCTCACATCTGATTCTGTTTTTTCCTACCCCTTCCAATCTCGAGTTCTCTGTGCCTGAAGTGGCAATCTATTGCTGTATTGGTAAGGAAATATTCTGCTTTTATAGAGACAATTTCATTTTAAATTACTTTCCGGGTCAAACGCTGCCGTGTAATAAAAGTTTGGAACCTTACACAAACCCAATAAAAGGCATTACAATTACTTATTAGTCATGGAATTTTCCCCCGTATCACCGACCAGATAGTTTTGCTTTGATAGCTCCATTATAGACAGGTTCCTTCCTCACTTTTCCTGCCTTGATTTCCTTTGCAACCTATAGACACTATCATGAAAAAAAAATCCTCAACCATATAACAAGAAGCTTCATCTTGCTGTATTGAAAAGGTCTCAGGTCATTGATACAGAAATAATTCTGTTAAAATGTTAGCTAAAGAAGGCATCACAAATTAACTGGAATGTACCAACAAAGACATACCTTCTGGAGCAAAGATTATTCTAAGTCTACTTATAAGTAACTGGGATATACCTCAAACGTTTTGCTTACCACATGGAAATGTGACATTCCTACTCACCATTGAAAGGAATAAAACTGAGATCACATATGCTTCCAATACTAGTTCAGTCTCAATAGAAAAACCTCAATTTCCAATGTGACTGGATTGAAGTCACCTTGGTAGTGTGATCCTGACAAGTGGAAAACTTAGTATGGAAACAACATTTAACCATGACGTCCTTCAATATTATTTTCTTGGAAGCTATTACTATCACCAACGGAATCCATTATGATTTCAAACTGTCTTTTTATTGATATTCACTGTTTTCCAACCTGACAGTGGCCGATGAGTCATATCAATCTTCCCTTAACATTAGAATTAAAAGACTCAGCTGTATATCTTAAACGGAAGGACCACTTCTTGCAATAAGTCTTCAGATTTTAATACAACTGTCATTTCCAAAGCTTTACCTTTCTTCTCAGCTGGAAAAGGTTTGGATAAGACTGGTTTATCTGAAGCAGTAGAAGATTCAGAAATTAGTATGACATATTGATGGTGCTTGTTTTAAGGCAATCTTTTTTTTTTTAATATTCTTTAAGTGCAAGAAGCAACTGTTGTCAGCTGTCAATCATGAAACCACAAAATAAAGTCCTTTGCCCGGCCAGGAGATTTGCAATTATACTGATGCTGGTAAACTAACCACCAAATTATAGCCTTTTCTCCTGCCTCACCCAGATTTCACAGGGGCTGCACACCCAAATAAATGCCTCGTGGCTACCCATTCATCTAACAGCTGGAAAGATGACACTTGACATTTGGAAACTTTGCTGTGAAGATTGCTGCCAGGCTTTCCCATTAGCTTCCTGGTGAGAATGTAAGGTCGAATAAGCTGCCTCAAAACCTGCAAAGGGTAACGGAAATACTCTAATATTAAGCCTGTGCAATTTAAATTTCTAATTTTCAAATCATAGTTCTGTAGAGATAGACACCACTGGTATTGGTGAGGGCAAAAGAATGTCTTTGAAGGTATTAACATTATATTTTAAGCAATGATAACAGATATCTTTTACTTGAAAGTTAGGACAGAAGATCTTTTAAGTGACAGAGACTGAGACATAGATACATTCTTGGGAAACTGCTTTCTAAAATCCCTCCCATATTTTCAATCACTTCATTTTTGTCCCGAGGACAAATGTTTAACATGAATCAAAATTACTGTTCTTTGATTTCTGCTTACATATGGTAACAATTATGAAGATAGCATTAAAATTCTTACAACCTAAAACTGGGGACCTCATTTTGAAAATCACAGCCAGCCCGAAATAAAACTGAAAGAATAAAGGCGCTACTATTAAGAAAATTCTGCCATTTTTCTACATCTTCCAGGTATACACATGTGCAACACTTTCTAAGGCAATTGTCACATCAGAAAATTTCAATAGCTAGTCTTCAAATATGTTTCACAGATGCATATGCCTTCACAGATGCACAAATGCTCAGAATAGCAAGAAGTAAAGGATTTCACTTATTGATATGAATGCCAATAATTTAATTACATTTTAAGTCATGCTCTTTATAGACCACACTCAGTTTTGGGTTCTCTATCTTTACAGAGTCTTCCTATTGCGTGTGTGTGTGTGTGTGTGTGTGTGTGTGTGTGTTCTTGTTAGTATTTCTCACATGAAACATGAATGAGTAATCCTCTATACATGTTGTCACATGTACAAATGTAGATGAAATCAATAGTATGATTAAAAATAAAAATGAAACTTCTGAAAACAATAGGAGGTTGAGGAGAAAGCCAGTGACCTGAGTGATGGAATTTTCAGGTTTGAATTAATCCTTGGCCGTGGATAGAAACAGTTTTTAGAGTCAAGTTAGTAACGCTGGAGTGTACCTCATTAGCCACAGTGACAGATAAAGATCCATACAGGTGTGCATGCCAGACCCCACACAGTAAATCAGCACAGGTATAAACCTACTTCTCCCAGACCATACTATGGCAAAATCTACCAAAAGTAAGTGCAGTTCCCAGGAAGAAGATGGGAACAAGAAGATGGAACTGATGGGACTTATTTGTCTTCAAACTAAAATCTAAGAACCATTCCACACCTCCTTTACAGGGTCGATGGCTTGCATGTGTCTAGGCTAGGTACTGAAATCACAAATTCTTTTCACATAGCCTATTGAACTGCCATCAGATGGTAATGACTTTCTGTCACTCTTGACCTGGGGCAGATTTGAACTAGTGACCAAGAGGTGAAAGGCTCTCTATCTCATTACCAATCCCCCGAGACACCTGCTTCCCTCAACAACCAGCAATTGTTCTGTAGCTCAATCAAACCAGAAGCAAATACACAAAAAAACCTGAGGCAGAAGAAAAGTAGGTCACCACTACAAGGAAGGTATGATACATTGAAAGAACTCATACATTTATTTCAAAGTATACTCACAAACTATGTGCAATTGGGCAGAATGACAGTAACTTTTAAAGAACTTCATTATAACACTCACTAATCCATCTTCCAAGTTTTATGGGGAAGTTGATGATAATTTTGTAACTAACTCATCATGTCTCCTGAAATCACTTTGACATACAGCATTCTAATTTTTTTTTCAACGTTTAATGGTTTAAAGCTTAGGGTACCCATCCTTATTTGTTGTGTTTGATTTTTTTTTTGTTTATGTGGTGCTGAGGAATTGAACCCAGGGCCTCATGCATGCAAGGCAAGTGCTCTACCACTGAGCCACCTTCCCAGCCCCTTGTTGTGTTTGATTTATATAGGATGAATTTCACATGGAAGAAAGTGATTTGTTTTTTTTGCTCCTAACTTTAAAAAGAAGTTCTATACAAATTATTTCCTTTATTTGCATTCCTAACCACTCTATTTATTATTTGTTATTCAGTTAGAAACTCTTTCATCTCTTGACATTTATATTTCCAGTTCTGTGATTGCTTTTTACAGCAGGGACATGTAAATTTAGTGGTTGCTAACTTTTAAGAGATAGTATGTACATTTTTTCTAATTTGTGGAGGGGAAGGATAATAACAAAATGCTGAAACAAGATACAGGTTGACCCATTGTAAGAAGGACATGTACAAGACACTATTTTGAAAATTAACTTTTCAACTTGGCGGGGGAGGGAGGAGTTGGGGAGGTGGGGAGGAAAGGGACAGTAGGGGAAAAACAAAGGAGGGGATAACAATGCTCGATAGGAAGTATACTCATTACTCATGTAACTGTAACCCCTCTGTACATAATATTTACAATAAAAATATATGAAAAAGAGATAGTTGCAAATTTGAAAGAGATTATTATTAGTAGTAGTAGTAGTAATAGTATCCTGTTTGAATAAGTTCTCACTATATAGCCAGACTGGTCTTTAACCTGTGATCCCCCTGCCTCAGCCTCCTGAGTTCTGGGATTATAATCATGGATCTCCAGGTGTATCTTGAAAGAGAATTCTCAGGAAAAGGATGCTGATATAAACAAAAACTCACTCTACTGATGTAATTAAATCAGTAAACTTTAAGATTATTATTTCAATATCAATCAGATTTACTTGATGCATTAACACAGATGTTCAGTTTATAACAAATGTTCAGTTTATAAGAGCTCCTTCTCAGAACCACAATATCTAACCCCGAGAAGAGCTTCTGGTCTGGAAACTGGCTGTGTTCTGTTTCCAAATTTGTTTCTCTGTGAGAGGATATAATCATAACCGTAATCATAGAGTTTTTATTCCCTCTCTCCACTATTATTTTTTGCAAATAAAGCTTTTGTGAATACTGGAACAAAGTAAGTGCTCAGTTTTCTGAAATCTTTGTACATTAATAACATTTCACTTTAGTGCTTTTATTAGGAAAGACCTGAGGCCTTGGGCTCTTAAAGTTGCTTTCAGCTAACAGACTAACTAGACTGATCCTTTCCTTCCTTTTATCTTCCTATGTACTAGGGAGTCCCTGTGAGTCTAGGAACTTTCACTTTTCCTAGGCACACTATGTGGTTGTCAAGTTCACCATGTTTGTTTTTAAAAGCTGTCAGTGTTGGTTATAAATGTGACTCAATATTAGATAAATTAATGACTGTGTGAATTTTAGAAGGGAGGGAGCTGATTCTATGAAAGTTAAGTTGAATGTTTTCAAAAAGACATCACTATGTTCAGGTACAAAAACAAAGTTGCTGTAAAGTGTGGATGATATGATCGCAGGTCAACCATTCAGAAAACCAGAAATTGCTTTGCAGGGCTTTGGAATATCTTACTCTACTCCCCCCCACAAAAAAAACTCAGATATAGTAGAGAATAATCTATGTTGAGGTTTAGGTAAGCTATGATTAGAACAGTATTTAATTCAAATGGACTTGGTCCTACATTTTAAAAAATGAGAAAATGTCTAACCCTTAATGAATATGTACATCCTTTTTTCTGATTTCCATCTTAACTTTTCTGATTAACCAACTATCCACTGAATTTGGGCTTCATAAAATAAGGAAAATTTTATGTGCTCTGGTGTTTTCAAAGGAATGTTCTGGGTTTGTCTAATTTAAATTATTCATGGATATTCTGTATTTATTTATGTAATTAAAATACTTACTTTTATTCTGCATTAACAGATTTAGCTCTCCAATCAGACATCTAGTTTTCCCTCTCTTTGATCTTCCTGGATGTTCCAAAATGTGGCATGTTCATATTCTTAGAATATGTCCACTTGATCACTCTGGTTAAGGTATACTCTTAACCAGAGCCAAATTATACAAAGAAAACTACCTTCAATTATAGTCTTCTAATTCCTCCAGAGGGCTCAGACAAAGTTCTAATGCATTTTGAAAAAAAATTATTATATATTCAAAAAAGTTTGTGGAACTTTTTAAATTTTATTATTTTTGTCTTTTTTAATTTTAATTTTATTGTCAAGGTGTTGTACAGAGGGATTACAGTTGCAAAGTAAGATCTAACTTGTTACCCCACCTCCTCATTTTTCTTCCTCTTTCCCTCTATCTCTCTCCAATCCCCCCCCCAAGTTGTCCAGATCATTTTGAACATATTGTCTTGTGGTTATCACTGTTGCATTGGTTCCCACTTTATCCTTTGTCTCACGATTTTGTTGTTTCCCTTTCCTTCCCTAGTTCATTTAAACACACACATACTCACACATATATATAAATTTTACTTACCTAATTTTTTATTATCATTAAATAGTTGTACCAAAGGGTTTCAATACAACATGTCGGTAAAACGCATCTTGATCACTGTTCATCATTCACATTTTACAACTGTCTGAAAGCACTGTAGAGGGAGGGGTTAAGGACTGCTGCTAATTTGCAAGGTTAAGAATACAGGGTTGAACAGTGCCAGGGAAACAGTGGAATCAAGGGATAGTAACAGTCCGGCATGAGTTCCAATTCTAGCTTCCTCACTGACAAGATGGTCACCCTCACCAGGTTTATTCATTTTGCCTCTATTTTTAAGAATCTGGGAAACAAAGAGCAAGATTTTCACTGTGCAGGGTCATTGCAATACAAGGACAGGACAATGGGGAATAGATGTTGAACAAACTGTAGCCCCCCCTTTTTTTTTTTCAATGATTGGCAAGTGAATATACAAGGTTAGGCTAAGAGGAGGGTAAAAATCAAGGACTACCTTTTTCATGACACTTGGCTGGTAATTCTTGGTAACAGTGACCTCTAAGTGACCATGTATATATAAATATATATAGATACAGATATGGATATACTTACTGGTTATGGGAAACTTAAATATTATTATGTCATACATTTACATATTTACAGGGAAACTTTTATTTTAGATTTAATTTAAATATTTAATATAAATAATTTTCTCCCTATCATTATTTTTGAGTTACATTTTTTCCCATGGTACTCTCAAATTTATCCTTAGTATATAGAAATTCTTATCCAAATAAGAAAAAAAACCCTACTTAAATATGACTAGACAATTCCCATCAGAGGAAAACTCAAATATGTCTGGACACCAAAATATCACACTGTTATAAATCTGAGTTACTCAAGAGTATATTTATTTAATGATGGTATATATATATATATATACACATATATATATATATATATATATATACACACATACATGCATACATGTAAATTATCCTGAAACATTTCACACATTCAAAACAGGACAGAGAATAAGTGCTTCCACCCATTATGAAAAAAAACAAATTTTAAAATGTGGTGTATTTCAGGTATTTATTTATTATGTATCTATTGTGTGCCAGTACTTAGGCTTGACCTCAGGACTTCTTGTTCTTACTTGCTTTTTTATTAAAGGTGTTGTCCTGCCACTTGAGCCATATTTCTACTTCCGGCTTTTTTGCCACTGAATTGAAGAATCTTATGGCTTTTTCTGTTAGGGCTGGCTCTGAACCCCATCCCTCAGATCTCAGCTTCCTGAGTAGCTACGATTACATGTGTGAGCCACCAGGATCCCGCTTACATCATTATTATTTTTTTTAAGAAAAGGAAGTTTACTATTATAAATAATGGCTTTTAAGAAGGAAAATGCTAATATACTGGGAAATACTTTTTCTCACATTAACACAACTCCTGTCACTGTGTTTTACATGCAAATAATTTCTACCCTGTCTGTAGCTCAAATTAAATAAGCTGGACTATCTTCATGCTGTTTAAATCCTAACATAACTATTGATCCTCCCTCACACTTTTCCTACATACTCTCTATGTTCAGGGACACAGTATCTACTGTGTGCCATTAAGGGACAGTGAGTAGAAATGGCCGCACAGGTGCAAGGTTCATAGAAGCAGAAGCACTTTGATGGCATGTCAGGAAGGCATTCATTCCTAGGAATTGAAGAAAGTAGCACAACCAAGGTACCCTAAGCTGGAGAGTTTCTGGGCCCGGATCTCATTCAGCAACTCCCTTACTCTGGGAACTGTGTGAACAGTGCTCAACATATGAAATCCCACCCAATAACACACTTCATGTTCCAAATATTCTAGTTACTTCCATTAATGCTTTTACTTCCTTTCCTTGTACCTTTTGTGATGCTTATCTTGATTCTCCATCTTGACACTCACATGAAACAGAATCAATCATTATCTCTTCATGCTACCTCCAGGCCTTTACATTTTTTTAATAATTATGCGTTTGCATTACTTTAGATTTACATTTACCCAACTGATTCCTTACTAAATAGTGACACCTTAATGGCAAGTTTTATGTTTTACTTCACGTTTACCAACCTTGTAATTATTGTTTCCTATAAAAGCTAGCACTTTAAATTATTTTTCTTGAATGAATAAGTGAATGCTTCATGCATTAATGACTTCACAGAGAAATAGATGCATATGGATAAGTGAATAACTAAATGCTTTTAAATTTTTCTGAAAGATAATTTCAGTCTTCATCTGTTAAAATTGTGAACTTCAAGTTTAGATTTGATTATTTTAAAAAATTCCTTTTAGTGCAATTGTTCAATTTTGATCATCTAAATGGATTGACACCTCCTCCCCAGTATCCCATTAAACAATGCAAACAACAAATATTTCTAAGGCAGGTCATGTTAAAATCTTTCCATAAGTTCTCTCACATAGTCTTCCCCCTAACCCAATATAATAGTCACGCTAATCATCATCATTTATTAATAAATAATAAATAATACATAAATTTAAAGACCGTGTCCTTGAGGGATGAATATCTTGCACAAGGTCAGTTCAAAGTGTTGAAACTGGGTCTTAAATTCACTCTATAATTCACATGCCAAATTTATAACCACTGTGTTAATCTCTCTTCATTTATTCATTGAGGCCCAATGTCAAGTGTTGGGCCCAACAGCTGGTACTCAATAAGTGGTAATTGAGCAAATTAACTAATGAAAGTTAAGCAAAGCTCTCTTCAGACATCTATGGGAATTACTGAAATCTCCACAAAGATATCTTTAAATAGTATTTGCCTAAATAAATATATTACAAAGAGATTCTAACAGTCCAGCTGCATGGATTTCAAACATTCATTCATGCTCTAATGTGTTTATTAAATAATTATACATATACTCATGAGTGGTCCATTTTCTTCCAGACTGGAGTGAAAAATAGGACTAAGGATCTTCATTTAGATACAATTCATGGACTATAGAAATTATTCTAAATGAATGCATTTCCAATGAAACATTTTTATATTGCTCTAATCATTGTATAACAAGCCTTTTAGTTCTAACTCACCTTAAAATTCATTCAAAATGAAGTCTATCCAAATATCTTCACTATATAATGCATGAATGCATTCTACTTTTGCAGATATAGCAATAAACAAGCATGGCTACTAACTAACGTGTGAAGAAAACTAAAAAAGCAGGCCTCAATCAAGGAATACATAGGAAAGTAATAACACCAACCCTTGAAGAGGCAAAGCAGGTGTGGATGGACAGGTGGGATCCAGGCAGATAAAACAGGTGGAGCATGTGAAAGATCCAGTTAGAGGAAAAATCTTGGTGTGTTGGGGAAAATTCATTGACATCACAGGCTAAGCAGTACACAGACAAGAGCCACTAGGGAGAAAAGGAGAGCAAATCCTGCATTCTAGACAGAGGACTCTAGATGCAGGCTGGATTATGGGAGAAAAGAGGACAGGAGGCACTCTGAAGTAGGCCAGAGTACAGAGTGACTGTGAAAGGAAGAAACCCATTCTCCCATTATGTCCTGTTAGAATAACAACAGTTAGCACTGATCATCCAACACCCAGGCAGGAGGGTGGAAATACTGTTTCTATTTGACAGAGATTCTACTTTCTATCTCAGCTGCATTGAAACTGCAATTCAACACTGGTTTGATAAAGACTGAATTCTTCAGCCAAGTCTAAAACCCTTCTTGAGCATGAAAGTCTTCTTTTTATTATTCTGAACGTTATTCTTCCTAGCCTCATAGCTTTTTTTTTTAAAAAAAAGCTGAAGCCTGTTTTATTCCTTTCACGAATATGTGGAAGCTAAGTAAAATGATTGTCCATCTTTTAAGTGAAAATTTGTCAGATTCAGGAAAGTTGAAAGTTAATGAAATTCTGGTTGTTGTTAAAGCACAATTAGGGATCCTTTAGTGTTCAAAAAAAAAAAGCACCAGGGGCTCACACTTTTATATCCTTGATATTGAAGAGGATGAAGAAGGAGAAGATCATGGTTTTAGGCTTCTGGAACAGAAAAGCTGGAAAGACCTCAATCTGTATCTGGGTACAGTGGCACATAGCTGTCATTGCAAACTACCTGGGAATCTCAGATTGGGAGGATCATTGTTCCAGATTGTTGGATGCTAAAGTCTTAGAAGAATAGAAAGGAAGGTGTTATGTAGGAAGTAAGATACCAGGCACCCATACACAATTAGAGAGAAGGAAGAGGTTCTAGGTGGGGAGAAGCAATTCACAATAACTTATTATGTATTTGATGAAGGATTATAGGAAAGAAAGGCTTCAAATATTGGAGGGGTGATAAAGTGGTTTAAATATTCGTATTATCATCTACTTTAGGCTTCTGTAGACATGGGAATAACCAGTGGGTACCACAGTTCCCAGCTTCCCCCCATGAAGATAGAGTCTCATGGACTTTTCTGCTCAGGCTGGCCTAGAACTATGATCTTTCTAATTTAATCCTCCCATTATCCATGGTACCCAGCAAGGGTTGGAAATGAATAAACTATTCTTCCCAGGTTGGCTTGGCACTGTGATCTTTTCAATCTTAGCCTCCCTAGTAGTTAGCACTACAGGCATGAGCCACCGGTACCCTACTCACAGTTTTAAAAATTTGATATGGCATCTCCTTCACTGCCTCTTGAAACCAAACTTGGTCTCCATATGCAAAGGCCATAAACTGTTTGCACTCATGCTTGGATGCCTCCATGTCTGTCAAACCCAGGTTAGGGCAGAATCAACATCTCACGTCTCACAACTCAAAAATGCTAAGGATGAGGAGAACATCAAGTCTGGATTTCTCTGTCAGCAAGTGGTCCTGCTTGAATTATACACAGAGTTCAAGGAAAACTAGAGTAGACTAAGCAATCACAGCTAAGAGGTAAATACTTGAGAAAACACTGAATACAAAGGGCATTATGTTATCATACTAGGAAACAAATCAGAGAAACCAAAGGAAGGGAAGGCAGAAAGACACACTGTCTGTAAAAACTTTCCTGGATAGGAAAGAGAAAATAAAGATTTGTTTTTCAGAAACAGTCCATGTAAATGAGGGAATTGTACTATTTATAATTGAATTGTAGAGCAAGAATACAATAAAGCACTTACCTTTAGCTAAATGCTCTCAGTCTTATTAAGTCATATTTAGTTTTACTAAGTCTTACTAAAGAGTACAATTAAGATCTAATAGTTTACTTTTGTTCCCCAAGACCACAAAGTTCTTAAGCCAGACTAAAATCTGTATATTTCATCTTTTTTGTATTTTATCATTAAAAATATTAATTAAAAAATTTACAACCGAAACATAATCTATTTTCTTTCTTTGCATTCTGGTGCACAAATTATAGAAATTAGGACTTCATCTATTATAAATGAATAGACCAAATAGTTTTGGGCCTTTGTATGATCATTACGAACACAGAGTCTAATTCTTATCATAGAGTGTCCTATCAAACTTGATAAATGTAATATATTTTATCTTTGAAAAATATTGTGAACACAACTAAGCTAAGAACTTCATGGCATTCCACACACAGAAATGAGTAATGAATTTTTCAATCAACTCAATACTGTCACTACTGCTTCTGTTTGTTTAAAATCGTATCTAAGTAAATCACATGGACATATCTCGTATGATTTTTATACATCTAATAAAACATTCTATAAAAGAATGTCAAATGGAAGTTTACAAAAGTAATTATCTATTAGCAAAAAATAGCTAAAATTTATGGCAAGGCCTACCTGTATATATTTATGGATATGCCAAGAGGCTTGCTTTCCGTCATTCACAGACTCGACAGTAGTGTTAGCCAAACCAACAATATCACCTCCTGCAAACACCCATGCTTCACTGGTTTGCATAGTTTCTGGATCTACTTCTGGGAGACCCCATCTGTTAAATTTTATTGGATGCAAGGCTTCTCTGACTGGAAAAAAAAGAAAGAAAAGAAAGACAACAGAGAGTGAGTAATCTGTGTATCATAACAAGAAGTCAAAAATTAAGAAAACAAGGTGGTTAATTACTGTCCTTTTTAAAAACTATTTCCACATCATTGCAAAGTTGATATATAGAGAGGTTAGTTACAATTACTTACATAAGCCAGTGAATGAGTACATTTCTTTCTGAACCATGCCACCCTTTCCCTTGCTCTCTCCCAGTTTTTCCCTCCCATCCACACTGGCTAGTTGCATAGTTCATTTTCCACATAGTGTCTAGTGAGTCCCAATGCTGTATCTATTCACCCTTTGTCCCATTTTCTTTGTGAATCTCCTACCCTCTCAAAGACAAGCTAACAAGCGAGGCAAAAGGAAAATACAACAAAAAACAAAAACAGCAGCAACAGCAACTAAACTCTTGTTTCCATTTCTTGGAATTCATTTTTGTAAATGTTATTTTATTATGATCATATGTACATGACTATTGGATCTTTGTGATCTGCTCCTATGGAACACAGTTATTAAGCTGTTGTGATCCTCTCCTAAGAATATCCTCCTTTCATCTCACTGCATGAATGTCTAGGGACCTGCAAAACTTACCATGTTCCAGTGTATTCTTTCTTAACCATCCGTTGTGTTTCCTTGTAGATGTATAGGCACCTTCTAGTTATCACAAATGAGGGGAAACATATAAACTGTGTTTCTTTGGATCTGGCTTACTTGGCTCAATATAATTTTTTCCAAGACTTCCCATTTTTCTTACAAATGTTACAATATCATCCTTTCTCAAGGAAGACTAAAACTCCATTGTGTATATATACTACATTTTCTTCATCTACTTATTTATGAGGAGCATCTGGGTTGATTCCTATATTGTGTATGGTAAACAATGTAATGCAACACAATACAATATTATACAATACACAAGAATATAATACAATACAATGCAGAGTTTTCTCAAAAGATTAAACAGAGAGCTTGCTTATGATCCAGCAATTCCACTCCTGGGTATTTATCCAAAAAAACACAAACCATGCCACACCAATGCTACCAGTACAACCATGTTCACTGAAACTATTACTGTTCTAGAGATTGAAACAACTGTTTTAAATGAATGATAAAAATGAGAACTTATGGGGCTAGGAAAGTAGCTCAGTGGTGAGTGCTTGCTTAGCATGCATGAAGCCCTGGGTTCAATACCTCAGTAGTACATAAACAGAAAAAAACAGAAGTGACACTGTGGCTTAAGTGGTAGAGTGCTAGCCTTGAGCAAAAGAAGCTCAGGAGCAGTGCCTAGGTCCTAATTAACAAAGTGTTAACCATGAAAAGAAGTGCAAAAAAGTGACTAGCAGTCTACGACGGAGAGCAGAATAAGCTAAACTTTAGGACCAGTATACCGTGTGATTTAAGTGTAACATTTCAGGACTGACTGTGGAGCCATAACTCATTATAGAAGGAGCCATAACTTACTCTAACTTAAAAGAGAAAATAAACTACAGGAGAAATACTTGGAAACTTCCAACATAGGAATCAGAGCTGTCAAAGACATTGATGCATCAACTAGATAATAAAATAATGAGTTGTAAAAATGTTATTCTGACACCTACAACCAATTCCTTTATAAGCAAAAGGAATGATAGCATAAGCATGAACCTCAATGTACACTTCATTGTAGCTTTCTACTTAAAGAAACAGAAATAGCTGTTATAGGGCAAGTGCTGATTGTGTTTTCCCACAGGACTGTGGGCCCCATAGGAACAGAAGTGTGTTCCTGCCAGTCAGACCTCACAGGTTTTTGGATCTTAGAGCCAGTGGTCTTGATGGTTGGCTGGATGAGTGAATGAATGAATGAGTAACTAAGCAATGCTGTTATGTTGCATTTTTAATCCTCTGCTATTTTTATTTCTTATGCTATCTCACCTTTCATCAAGAGTAAAATTAAATATTCATGTAATTATTTTCTATGCAGAATAGCATTTTGAGATTTTTCTAATGTCTTTAAAGGTCACATGAAAAGAAACCTTGATCATTGCTCCTCATTGCATAACAGATCATCACTAACATCTGTGGATAGTTGATTGAGTTGCAAGAAAGTAAGTGAAGGTGGCTCACCAATTCAGGCTATCTTAAGCATGTGGACTACATCACATTGTCATTGAACGCCATAGGCTTTATACATATAGGCAAGGAATAAAATGATTGCCTTCTTAAGAAATGGCCTCATCTATCTAGAATTCTGATATAATAAAGATATAAAGGTGGCTTTTAATTGGGAGATAATTTGAAATTATTTCACTCAGAGATGAAAACCTTTTCATACACTTATCTCAATTTTCATAGGAATAGCTTTGTCAGTGAAGCAGATACTTCACTCTAACTTGAACAAGGTAGAGATTGCACCTGAGTTGCAGATATCACTGAGACCATTCCAGAGATAAGGAAAAAAGAGAGCTATCACAGTTGGCTCTGTTAATAATTTCAATTAAAACACAGACCATCTGTATTGATTTTTAATATTTAAGCTGGACTTGTCAATATCTAGCAAACAATCATTGGAAAATCGGAACCTGGGCAATGTACATGAATAGAAACAATCTGCAGAGGTCTGAAATGCTTGCTTTCAGTGGTTCTGAGCAGCTACTTCAAGAACTGCTTATCACAACTTGAACACCAAGTACGTAGGATTGAATCACCCTCAATACTGTAGTAATGTCTGTGTGAACACAGCAAATACTTGTACACTACTCATGAATTCTTATAAATATAGGAATAATTTTGATTATTTAGCCATATCTTAAAACTCCAAGTATCTAACTTGGAACTCAAATCAAGGATTCAGTTTTTTTTTAAAAAAGAAAATTAAAACCTATATACATAATTTACCAATGAGGAATTCATTTATGTAGCAGTTTCTAATGAGGAAGACCTTCATATAACCCCCATCTCCAGATTCCTGGTAGCTCTGTTACATCATGGCAGATGCATTTCACTTGGGGAAATCAGTGTAAATAAACCTCAGAGCCCTATCTGCTGCTCTGCCTTGATGGAGCATGGAAGAAAGGAATGCTTAAGTTGATGAAAAATGTATATGTACATCCACAAACCAAGTAACTACTTGCCGTTGATGCTGAAGCATTAAGTGGATATTCATAGAGGGATTGTATTTTCCCTTGTTTGTAAAATAAGGGGTGCAGGAATGTTGTATTGTGATCAGGTATCGTTTCCTTACAGATTTCTATGAGACCCCCATCATGACGGACAATGCAGCTTATGTCCAAGAGGCTCCAGAGTGGAACAGAAAAAGAACTTGTAGTAAGAGTCACCCTGCCCCCTGCAACAAAATGCTTCTTCACAGCTCATATTATTCTGCAAATGAGAACGAAATATGCTAAATGATATGGTGCCTGGAATTTTATGCAGTCTTTAAAAAGCATGAAAACATCCTTAATTCATACCAAACATTCAAGATTTATGCTAATTTTCTGTTTTAATTACTACTGTGTTCAAATGAGCTTATTTAAAAAACAAAGACACTCTGAGGTAGCTTTGTAACTAGAAATGGTTTTGAAATAGGAACTTTTAGTCAACTTAATGTGATGCACAAGATGATTTTTTCTTATATAGACTTAATTGTATTGTGACACACAGTTCTTCAATAAGCCACAGCTTAAAATCGGAGCCACCATCCCTGGGGGCCACAGCACCAGCAGATGTAGATTGCCAAGGTCAATTTAACTGATGGAGCTGTGCTGTCATATACAAAGAAGAGAAACCCACCAGCATATGACAAGTATATTTCTCAGTTTTCATAAAAAGACGTCAAGAAGGCTAGATTTGAGTATGCAGATAGAAATTAACTCTCCATCAACAATGCCACAGACATCAGAGTGCAAAAGGGTGATTAGTATTCTTCGAGGAGTTTACTGTGTGATAAGACAATGGAAGGGAAGAAAATCTTTCCACATGGTAATGAAATGATGTTTTGAACACATAGCTGCATCCATCTATGCCCTGGTTGTTTCATTTTATGTAACCTATTACCCAGTAAGACCAAAGCACAGTGAAACAAAAACGCAAGCTGTGATCATAATCTCGGCAATTCAGAGCTGAAAGCAAAAGCCTCAGCTAGTGCAAATAAATTTTAATTATAGGGAAAGGCTGTCAGAATTTTGATGAAATAAAATGGATTAAGACAGACTAGAACCAGAGCGTATCTTCAAACAAAGAATATCATTTGGATGGTATATTTTCTTTCCTCACCTCCTCCTTCAGTATTATATTACATATATTATATTTTATATATTACATAATATACTCACTATAAAGAATATATTCTATTCTATATAATAATAATAATAATAATAATGCACTGTCCCCAAACCCAATAGGAGCCATACAAAATATTCTTCCTCTTCCTTCATCAAACCCTTGAAAAGATAAACTAGATAACTTTCCAATGCCTCTTTACTTTCTCTCATTCACTTCAAACTAGTGTATTTTCTCATCTTCCTTCCACTCTTACTTTGAAAAAAACTTGGCCTGGCCCTGATCTTACACTCTGACAGCCATTCTTTTGTCTGTCTTTACCTAATTTGTCAGAGCCATTTACACTGCCTGCCTGGTTTTCTCGCCCACATATACCTTCCAGTCTGTCCATCTAAGGAAAGGATGGTGCGTCTATGGTCACTGAATTCTGTGTCCTCAGTCCTCCTCCCCTGTGCCTCTCTGTAGCACACAGTAGTTGAATCTCATTCATCACATTTGCTCTTGTTTCCTTCCTTCTCAGCTTGCAGAATGCTCTTCATGGTCCTTCTTGGGCCTCGACCTCCTCCCACTTTTTCCTCTTCCTCTTCCCTCAGTCAATCCACTGTTCATTTTCCATCAGAATTTATAGTTCTCTTGGGGCATTGAGCTTCATCTCAAAGCAAACCACCCCAAACTATTATCTTGAGTTCTTCCTCTTATTCAGGTCCTGCTGGCTATCCCACCATAGATCACAACCTGGATGGTCTAGTTAGTGTTCCTTCCATACCATCACACCCAATTCAAGCTCATACACTTCCCCTGCTCTTTCCTCCCTTCCAAGGCTGATGATGACTAATTACTAGTATTACCATCTTTCGTTCCTCCCACCCACTGTGACTACTCTTCAAAATACTGTGACCCTCTTCAAATCCTGAACATTATGATACCTTTCCTCACGTAAACTTGTCCAGAGAGGGCACTGTCTCACATTTCCTAGAAAATATCCGAGCTATTATGAGGGAAATCCTTTATCTTCCCATCAGCAAAAAGATAAATTGCCTGGCTCTCCTGCCTCTCACCCTTCCCCTGTGAGGATTTAAAAACTCTCCCTCCTATTAGGGGCCAGTGTTTCTGTATCATCTTCTCCTCTTACCTACAAGGAGTGTTTCCTGCTGGCTCATACTCTCGTTCCTCTATATTACCTCCTTGAAGGTAGGGATTTCCTCTAAGTTGGTACATATCAAGAGAACATTGATCAGTTTTAAACGATATGAAACCTACATTTGCCTGTTGATGTTTTCTGTTAGTGAGACACTTCATTAGAAACATTCATTAATTTCAAGGGACGCTTGCTTTGGTGCAGGTAGCAGAGGAGCTAAGAAAGGCACTCAAAGAATGAATCTTCATGTAAGAATCTGTGCAAAGGTGCTCTGGTCTCACCCCCCAAGGGTGGCGCTGTCTCCGTTGTTCTCAGATGACCACTTATTCCTCATTGAGGTTTTTGGCGTGGCTTCCATCACATCAAACCTTTCATCCTGCTTTTTTTTTTTTAAATTTTTTTTTAATTTCATGGATACTTTCTCTTATTTTGTCTCTATCAAATGATCAAAACCACAAAATTTTAAAAATTCTGGCATAGTCTTTGAATCTTTGTTTCCAGTGATCTCAGTATCCACTCAGTCCCTAAGTCTGTGATTCCATCCGGGGAAGTTCTCTACCAGCTGCTCTGATAGTCTGTTCATGTTATTTTTAAGTAATATTAAGAAAAACAATCCTTACTCATAAATCCTTTGTTGTTGGCAATTCTAATATTGGGCACATTCATTTATTATCTCTTAGAGAACTCTTGAATGCTGATACATACTTAATACCACCAATAGTTATTAGAGACAGTATCTGAATTTGGTTATTTCCAACTCAAAAGCCTTCCTTAGGTTTGGGGAAAAGGAAAAATGCCAAAACAGACGAGTAACAACAGTCACTTAAAACTTCACCAAATGGAAGAGGTGACAGAGACTCATAACCTGACTAACAGACTTGTAACTTCATTGCACAACTACTTAATAACAATAATACAAAAATTAACAACAAAAAAACCCTTTATCACAGGCAATAACTACAATGAAGTAGGTAGAAGTTGGAAAGACAGTAAACAATGCTACTCTTGACTAGTTTTACATGTGGAGACTTTAGGCCACTATTTTTTGTGAAATTAACTCCTAAGCACTTTCTATTTAACTAGGTATTATATGATTTATTTCAATTATTTGTTTCTATGCCTGTGAGTTCAGGGACTATATCTGAATAGCTGCATCTCCATAGGTGACACAATGGTATATAAGAATTGATTTTCCCCCCAATTTGAGTTGTCTAATCCATTTACTTAGCATTCTTATTACATAGCATAATGTCTTGATTGACTAATTCCAGTGTAAGTCTATTTCCACAACAAGAGAGTCAGCTCATTATGGAGAAGAAACCCAAATATTTCCCCCTGAACAATTTCTAAGTTGACAAACTGGCTGTCTAGAGAAGAACAGACACATGATTCCTCTCCTTTGATTTTTTTGCTATTGGATTTCATTACTGCAATGCTTAGAGAACTTTCAGTTTAGTTCTGCTCTGTGAACTCAGGCAAACTAAAGATTTGCTTTGCTTCCTCACTATTCTCAGGATAAACAGCTTCCTTAAGGTAAATACAATGGATGGATATCAGTAATAGCCCTTAGCAACTCCTTTTGTTTTACTTCAACTCTACTGGGAGTTTCAATCCCCATCTTCTAAAGTGACTGACTAATCAATTCAGAATTAAAATCATGCGAGCACTTCACCTTGATTTGCTTATTTCTCTGCAATAATTCCATCTATTTAGGACTCTGAACTCCTTGAAGATTTGATTTCATTTTATCTGGAAGAGATCTCAAGGAGGTCAGTGTTCTTGAAGTAAATATATGGGGATTGTTTTCAAATTCTCTGCTGGATTCCCAAATGCTGCTCTTTGATTTGCTTATTTATATTCAATGATACTGTCTACTTAAGAGTACAGACTCCTGGAAGGAATAGATCATCCTTTAATCTGATTTGGACCATAATCATCATAATTCTATGCACATTTGGGTGCTTAATACTTCTTGATAATGATGAGACAGAAAATGGAGGGAAAAGAACACCCAGAAAAGCTATTGAAATATTTTCCATGCATTTCTCAGTGAAAGAAACAGGCTGGATGATGCCATCAAGTGCTCTAAACAATTACAGAAAGGGGTTAAGAAAAATGTCTAATATAAAATTCCCATTTACTTCATTTAATGCATAAGTAAAAACCCATAGAGAGCCCATAGTAAATTATGCTACTTGTGAAAATAATATTATTAAAATACAAGTGAATGCTGAAAAAATCTTTTAATTAACAAAATAAATCAAATGGAAAAGATTTCCTAAAAAGAGCTTTAAAAGTTAAGTCTATGTGTGTTTGACTGCCATGACTAATTATGTATCCATGTAATGTGTGTTCAATTTGGGCTTATTTAAATAGCAGAAATGCTCATTAGCTGCACTATATCTGTGAAGCTTCAGTAAACAGTTTAATGGTTTTTATGTTTAACCAATTTCATAAGTTCCTGTAATTTTAGCTTTAGCAGCTCATTAATGTTATTTTTTTTGATATCCATCTAATGGCATGGGTTTCTTTTTTCCTTGTCAATCGTCAGTAGGCACACTTCAGTGCAAATTCAAAACACATGGCAAAAGTATCTTAACAATTTTAGTGCCTAAGTAAATGCACATCTCAAAATATAACTTCTTTATAGAGAGAACCAGTGGTATTATCATGACATTGAGAAGTATCTTTGGTATTGGCAAAGCTTCTAACTCAATAGAATCAATAATGTTACTATTGGAAGCTCTTGAGTGATTTCATAAGCCTAGGGCTGGTTCTGGGCTATCATGTGTATGTAACTCTTTGGAACCTTACAGAAGAGGGATTATCTCAATTTTTGACTTGAGGATTGTGAGACAGGTTATGTTGCCGGAGTTATATCCTCACAATTTGTACCACTACAGCTATGGAAGTACAGACTAGAGATACTGATAGGCATTTGCAGATACACCTAAAGACCTCAAGACATTGAACACATTTATGAGGACTGGGTTATATTGTAGAAGAGAGAATACATATTCAGGTGAAATATAACCAACCACTTATTTTTTTTAAGTGCCAACAAGTACAGACTGGAGTGAAGCTCAAGAAAGATCCATCTGATTTGTACAGCAATCAATGTATTTCTGAGACACCTCGGCCAAAGAAAGTGGTAATTTTAAGAAGTATCAAATTCAGGACAAATGAAAGGTAGATCAACAACTTTTTCCATCTGGAGCTTCATGGATAAATAAAAAAGCAGAATGAGAAGGGTTAAGGAGAGAGAATCTGAAAACAACACGAGGCTGTTTTTCATAGGAGGTTAATAATAGCTATATAAGAGAAAAAAAACCTAAGGTATTAGCTTGCCCTGATTTTTATTCATTCGCTCAAATTGGCAAGTAAATCTGTGTCTTGTAACACTTTTAAATCTGGCTGCCCTCACAGAAGCACATTGCAAGTAAGAGACCTATACTTGGGGTAGAAAATAGAAAAGCAAAACAACAAAAACAAAAACACAAGACACAGGTAAATCACATGAAGGAAAAGGCTATAGCCAGAAGATGAGGCTGAAGAAGAGTTGGGGTGGGTGTCTCTGACCAAAGGCAGGACAGAGCCCTTGATAACCTCCTTGAGAAAGATGATACCAGAGCTAAGCCAGAGTGGATAAGGTGAGCAGGCACTGGGAGTGGATGCCAGGGTTTGAGGAGGGCAGCATGGTTAGAGCTCTTAAGAGAATAGAGTGAAGTTTTCCTGGGTGGAGCAAAACAAGTCGGATAGGAGGTAAAGCCTGAGAACTCAGCAGGGCCCCAGCAAATTCTTCTATGGCTGGCTGGCTTTCTTGTAAAACTCACATACACAGTACTGTGAAATGTTTCTGACCTCTTTATGGATTTTCTGTAGGGACATCTGAAAGGATGTAATGTGTGTTCAATTTGGGCTTATGTAAATAGCAGAAATGCTCATTAGCTGCAGTATATCTATATATCTGACAGATTAATCTATCTTCTCATTCACTTATTCACTCATTCGTTCAGTGAACATGTATCAAGGTAGGGATTGTGTCAGGTGCTCTGGACTCAAATATAAATAAGCTACCCTCCAGTTGTATTGTTAATTTAGAAAACCTTCTGATCCTTTAGATTTCTGGTATGCACTAACACTGGACTAAAACCCAGAAGTTTTCCATATTCAGACCCACGAGGGGCTGGCAATTCTACCACCATCACTGTACTATTTATCATGGTCAACCCTATGTGCCAGCTAATGTGTCATAAGGCTGGATACTAGGGTATATTGTGGGGAAAAGTCATGCTGCCTAGGTATTTATGACATCTGTTCCCTGCAAATTCAGGTTCTTTTCTCTGCCTCAATTCCCTTAATTCCTACCCAGTCCTGACTCTGTGACATAGTCCACTACTTCTGAAAAACAATAATAACAACAAAACCTGTCCCTGCAATAGGAAGTCGCTTCTCTCCTCTGTGTATGCCACCAATGTTTTATCTGTTTTCCCTTTTGGCATTTTCTACCTAATACCAATCAGATTTACTCATGGTTTTCCCTCCTAAATGAGACTACAAGCTCCTGTACAAGCAAATGAATGTATTCATGTGTGTAGCTTAGAAAAACAGGCTCCTGAATACTTGTTAATAGTGAATAAAAGAATAGGGTGTTGGATTCCATAAGCACGTAGGACAGATTACGAAGGTGACAAAATAAATGTGAAGCATTTGGTCTATCTGTCTGTCTGTCTGTTTCTATGTGTATAATTGTTTGTGTATGTGTGTGTGTGTACACTAAATTTACAAGGCTTGGAACAATCAGTAGATATTTACTCAACATATACTATGCAGTACAATATGCTGGAGTCTCCTTCCTATACTTTTGGGGAAAATGACTATGCAAATAAAATTTCTCTGAAAATCCTTTGAAGAGCTTTTTAGTTACAGGATACTATGGCTATTATGGAGAAAAAGATGGTATCAAAAAAGGATGGCATTACAGCCTTTGAGAAGTGGCACTGATATTAAGTATCTGTTTCCTCTTTAGCAATGCTAGCATTTTACTTTTAAACTGGGTAACGTTCCTAATGAGGGTAAATATTAAATGCAATCCAATGTAATTTACCAATTAAACAATAACATGCATTCAAATCATTGACTAATTTAACTGATGGTGATTCTAGTTTTAGGTAAACATTCTATCTTTTTCATATTTTCCCCATAAGAAGAAGACCAAGGCAAAACACCAAACTAAATACAAAATGTACTATTATTGATAACAGTATATACTATTCAACATCACTTCACAAGAGTACCTTGATTTCACATGTCACAGCAGTTGAGTTTTGTCTCACATTTCAGAAGATAAAAATAATAAAATAACTCTTATTTTTATAATAAAATAGCATTTTATTGTGCTAACATAACTAATGTCATACTAAAATAAATAATATTTAAAGACAAACATAATGTTCACTGTCAATAAACTTCAGGACAACTACTGCATTCACAATATGTGAAGTCCTCTTGGTACATTTTATTCTTTTCTGTTCTCTGAAACAATTATGTGAATTTTTCCTTCATTTTTCTCCCAACAAAACTTGTTACATGCCACTGCTCTACTTCTGGTATGTAATCTTTGATTTGATGGAAAAACTACTTTGATTTGATTTATCCACTGTCTCCCTGTAAGAATGCATATGATATCAACCACCAGTGAAGCCTGGAAAATAAAGATAAGAAAAGACTCTGAACAGAGTTATTCACTGGGGAAACAAACCTATTCCTATGCAGTTATTAAAGGGAAGTAAAATAATTACAGAAATATCATGTTGTGCTTCAAATGGATGTCTAAGGCAGTTGTAAGTGATGTGATGTTGATTCTAAATCACTTTCAACACTGTTATCAGTTTGACCTGCCTCCTCATCATTTCTATCCCTTAAAGTAATTCCAAAGAAAAACTTTACAAGAATTTCATTATTTTGGATGGTTATTCTAAAGAAATGCCAGTACTTGTATAAGATCCCATCATTTCTTCTCTCTGCAGAATATTTTGTCATAGAAATACAAGAAATCTTTCAGATAGAAAAAAAGAAGAATTTTCTCTGATTTTAAGAAACTATGTACAGCTGTACTTTGAGGCTCTTCAGAATATTAATTGCCCCAAATAAAATTAAAAGCAAAGCGGCCTGGAACTAAGAGCTTGTGTCTGAAATTATAACTACTAAGAAGGCTGAGATCTGAGGATCGTGGTTTCCAACCAGCCAGGACTCATCTCCAATTAGTCATCAAAAAAGCTGGATGAAATTGTGGTTCAAGTGGTAGAGCACTATAGTGCCTTTACTAAAAAAAAAAGCTAAGAGACATTTCCCAGGCATTGAAGACAAGCCATAGCAACAGCACAAAGAAAGAAAAACAAGGCAAACAAAGCATTTTTAAAAGCAAAGCAACATATAGGACGTATTTCTTAAATAAAGGTATTTTTTTCCTCCTAAATTTCAAATGGTTAGACAAGGGTGTTAACATGTCTAATTTGTACATATTTATGTGTCTAGTGGGTTTTTTGGGTCAGTCATGGGGCCTGAACTCTGGGCCTGGGTGCTGTCCCTCAGCTCTTTAGCTTAAGGCTAGCACTCTACCACCTGAGTCATAGCACCACTTCTGGCTTTTTCTGCTTATGTAGTGCTGAGAAATTGAATCCAGGGCCTCATGCATGCAAGGCAAGCACTCTACCACTGAGCCACCCTCCCAGGCCTGTCTATTGTTTTTTTATCAGACATCTCTTCTGCCATTCTTCTCTACATCATCAGCTCCACCTCAACGCCCAACTCATTTAACATTTTCTACTTCCTTTACCACATACATACATTGAACTGTTTAGTTAAATTTGATTCTCTTTCCTCTTTTCTTTCATTCATCCACTTTCCTCTCCCTAGTCCTGCCTCCCCATTCAAGCTTATTTCAATTTCCTGATAATCATTTTGTTAAACTACCAGTTAACTATAGAACAAATATCCTAAAAAGGTTTTTTATTGTTCACAATGGGTCAATCATTTCACATCCCAAGATATGTAAATGTTAGAGTAGTTAGGTATTATATAACATGAAATGGCATGGGAGAACCGTGCGCATTAGTAAAAGGAGAAGCTATGGCATCCTGAAATCAGGCCGTCCTTGACACTCTCAAAACGTTTGCCATCAGAAAATAAAACAAGGGATGGTAGGGGAAAAACAAAAGAGGGGGTAATAAGCACAATAGGAAATGGACTCATCACCTTACTCATGTAACTGTAACCCCTCTGTATGGTATCTTTACAATAAAAATATGTACAAAAAGAAAACAAAACTTGCAGGGGAAGGATGGGAATTTGGTAGAGGGCATGGATTTGTTGGAAGTACACTATATACATGCAATTATGGAAGTATCACAGGAAACCGTGTCCTATTACACACAAAAGTATCAAAGTCTTCTAAATGTGTTAGGTGATAGACCACTACAATCCTAGAATAAATGCCTTAGGTACTTAAAAATCATACTTTTGTAATAAGTTATAATAACTTTTATTCATTTCAATTAATAAATAATGAGTGCTCTTGAAAATAAGTTATGACACTGAAAGGGCAGGCAAGCAGGATGGAATAACACCTAATGTCTTTCTTTCTTCCTTCCTTCCTTCCTCTTTTTCTTTCTTTTCTTCCCTTTCTTTCCTTTCTTTCTTTTCTTTCTTTCTTTCTTTCTTTCTTTCTTTCTTTCTTTCTTTCTTTCTTTCTTTCCTTCCTTCCTTCCTTCCTCCCTCCCTCCCTCCCTCCCTTCCTTCCTTCCTTCCTTTCCTTCTTTCTTTTTCTTAAACTATTTTTTCATGTCATTCCTGGGGCTTGAACTCAGAGCCTCATGTTCATATTTAGCTTTTCTTCTCTTTTCTTTCTTTTTCTTTTTTTTCCTGATCCCGGGACTTGAACTTTGGGCCTGGATGCTGGCCCCGAGCTTAAGCCTATCACTCTAGCACTTGAGCCACAACACCACTTTTGTTTTTTTCTAAGTAGTTTATTCAAGATAAGAGACTCACTGACTTTCCTGTATAGGCTTGCTGTGAACCATCATGCTCAGATCTCAGTCTTCTAAGTTGCTGGGATTATAGTTGTGAGCCACCAGCACCTAACAGTATTTGGTGTTTTTGATCCTGGTTGTCACTCTAGAACTTGAGCCGCACAATCAGTTCTACAGTGAACGTCTGTTCTCAATTGTTGAACGCATTGATAAATCCATGGTGTCCATCCCTGTTTTGCTCAGGCACATCTATCTGTTGTGCTTTGGAACTCTACCAGAATTATAAACATCTTACTACCTCTAAGTTAGACATCCTATCCCCAACCTCCATATCAAACACACGACCAAGTTCTGACTATGCTACTTAGGAAATTCACCCTGATTCTGAATTTTCTTTCTTTTTCCCCTCAAAATTTTGTCCATCTTATTCACTGTAACTTTTGAGAAAATTCCTTTGATGTCTTGATTGACATTCTTCTGTCTTAATGTCAGATCATCTCTTCTTAACATGACAGTCATGGTATAGAGGTGTGCTTTTTTACAGTCCTGGTAGTTTCTTCTCTGTGGAAAAAATAACCACTTGTGTGATATCTATTCTGTCTCTCTGAACCTTTCACATTTTTTTCCTCCAAAGCGGAAATTAGTGATTGTAATTAATGAATTGAAAAAATTAGGCACACACAATAGCAATGCCTTGGCAAGCCTTCTTGGCAACTGACAACTGAACACAAGTTCTCTTTTTTTCCCTTGGATGGTACATCTTATTGAGCTGCACCAAATAAAGGGGCCCTACCTTGTAGAATTAGATCCCATTATTGAGTAATTATGTTATTTGTGCACTCAGTAGTAGAAATAAATTTGTCTAATAATCTCAACCATCTCCACAGTCAGTTCTTGGGTTGGTAACTCCCAACTAGTTGAAGCACATTAACCATAGTTCAAAATACAAAAAAGAGAAGGGGAGTTTCTAAAGGCCCAGTAGAAATATCTCATTCAAGATAAACGTCCCCATTGCTGGGCATGGAGGAACCTATCTGTAATCTCAGCACATGAGAGGCTGCAGCAGGAGGATCCTAAGATGAAGAACACCTTGGACTACCTAGCATACCCCAGCATCAAAAAGAAACAAACAATTAAGCAAACACACACACGTCTCTCCACTCCTTAAATGTAATTAAAATATAAAAGAAGCTCATTTAAAGCAGAGAGTCCATTGGCTTCTCAGACATTGATGGTTCTATTTCCTGTCTTCTTATCCCTACCCACCTTCCATCCTTATATAACTGCAGCATTGTCCCTAGGTACCCAGATTCCTTCCACTGTCTGCGCATGAGCACAAGGCCATTTTGTCAACCCATACTTTGCATAGAGATTTTTTTTTCCCCCACAGAGAAACTCCTACTCAACTCTGCAACTTAGGCTCA
This sequence comes from Dipodomys ordii, assembly GCF_000151885.1. NCBI lineage: Eukaryota > Metazoa > Chordata > Mammalia > Rodentia > Heteromyidae > Dipodomys > Dipodomys ordii. The sequence goes on from NW_012267458.1 coordinate 510,949, forward strand.
ATGTCATCTCAAGTTATCCCGTGTGTGGCAATACGTGTGCTAGCATGCCTCTTCCTCCCATTAGTTAATGCATCGTTGAGGGGCAAAGAGCTCTGAATACCAGGTGTCAGGTGTGTGAACAGGGTTTACCGTATAGGTGTGTATAGATAGATAAATGCTCACTGCAAGGAGAATCATGAGAGAATCAATATCGTAGAGCTCATAGAACCAAAATAATGGTCCAGTTTAGAAATAGAAATGGAAAATTTCTAATTTCTTTTATGAAGATGAAAAGATACATGAAATACGTAGGCTGGTGACAACTTTATAAAGACATATCTTTTTCCTCTTACAGCTTTTTTATAAAGGGCTGTAAAATGACTAGTTAATCTAAAAGTGTGGTGTTAAGCAAATTGTGTAATCTTCCTCTTCCACCCCCATTCCACCTGGAGACTCCTCCACATCCTGCAGATATCAACTCCCCAGCCACTTCCACAAGGAAGCTGTCATGAACCGCTAGACTCTGCTCGGTGCTTTCCTAGGACTCCAAACTTCTCCAGGAGAAGTTTGCTCAAGGCCAGCAATAGCAGACAGTGGAAGATAGTAAGCAAACAAGCATGTGAATTCAAGAATGTAGAATATAAGATAACTTAGATCCTTGCCAGCATGTTTGGAGAAAAATCCAAAGAAAAATCCAAGGCAAGGTAATATATCATAACATTGGCAGCTTGTTATAAATTGAACTGCCCAGTTTCTCAATTCTATCTCATCTATTTCTAGTTACATTAATCTTGAGTAGTGCCCTTCCTCTAAAGGTTGCCATTAGTTACAAAAGGTCTTCCAAGCTGGATATTGGTGGCTCATATGTATAATCCTGTTTTCCTTCTAAAAAGGAGGCTGAGATGTGAGGATCACAGTTCAAAGTAGCCTGGGGGGAGGGGGTCATCTATCAGACACATCTGCAATTAACCACAAAAAATACAAAATTGGAGCTGTGGGTCAAGTACTACAGTACCAGACTTGAATAAAAAAGCTAAATGACCACATCTAGGGCCTGAGTTTAAGCCCCAGTATCAGAATCAAAAACAACAACAATAAAAAACTTATCTAGCGGTAAGGTTATTTAATGCATTCTTTAAAATGTAACAACATGTAACATTAACATGAAAAATGCAATAACTTGCAATAGCAAGTATTCCTGCTCATAAAATACATACAATAGAGAAAAACAATTACAATAGTTTTTCAAGTTGATACTTTATTTCTTCAGTTTCCTCTTCACCATTTTTTGGTAAAGGAAAAAGAGGAATTTTGAAAACCGAAAGCCAAACTAGACAGTGATTCAAAGAAAATTTTCTGGAATCTCTAAGTTCCACCAGTAGTTTCTGGAAGAGATGTTTTATTGTTTGAAAAATAAAGCCTACTACTACAAAATTTTTTTAAATGTGCAGTTATTGAAAGGTGTGAGTGGTTTTAATTTTCTTAATGGATTACCAAATAAATAACATTTTAATAAATAGTAAAACAAATCAAACATGCTGTTTTCAGGTCTTTTAAAGCACGAATAAATATTATTTGTGGGTATTGTGCTCATATTAAAACTTGTTTTATTTTTCAAGCACATAATTAAGAAAAAACAGAACATATTTGAAAAATGTATTTCTAAGTTTCTCTGCATTGCTAGAGTCTTAGACCCACCGTTTCTTGCCTAACTGGAAATTTATGGTTCTGACTTTAACCAGAACAAAGCTAATTAACCCATATCTTTTACCTTTTATCGGTATGAGGAGGAAGTGAACTTTAGTAATAATCAATGCTGATATTGAGAGATGGCTTGATTTACCCTCATGAGGTTTTCCAAAACTTTTCTGAGAGACTTCTAATATGATGGATTGATGAGTGGTTTGAAAACCTCTCTTCTCCCCCACCCCAAAGACACTTCTCTTATGCAAGTAATTGCAATTAGGACTCTCATGGGAGGTATTTTCTAAGGGCTACATTAAATATTCAGAAGGAACTGGATTTTTTTTCTTCTTTATTATGTCTACTTCCTAGCAAGATGAGCAGGAAAATAAAATAGGTCTGGGGTATGAGGTTCCTAGTATGAATCTGTCTTGGAGATGTGCCTTGGCAGTCTGGTCACCTTGCCATTGCCCACTCAACCCAGCTGAGTGGGGCTGTGCTTCCCTGTGCTGACGCAGCTTTACGTAGTTAGAGTTTGAAACTCATTAACCCAGCTCACAACATTCAAATCCTTAGCATCCTCAAAAGCATTTCCTTCTTCCCTTTTGAAAAGGGAAGAAAAAGTTATTTTTTGAAAAAGGGAAGAAAAAGAAAAGTTTCTAAAGGACAAAACCTGATTCATTTAAAAATGGTTTGCTCTTTAAATACTTGACTGAAAACTATGTATATAATATATATATATATAACTGTAAACTATAAAACTATAAAGTACATATATATACTAAAAGGTATATATGTATTTTAATAATATACATATAGCCAGAATTGTGGCACTGGGCTTGAACTTAAGGCCTCACACTCATCTTTGGTTTTGTTGCTCAAGGCTGGCACTCTACCATTGAACTCCATCTCTACTTCCTCAATATAGATATTAATGACAACTAAAAATTAGTAGAAAGAAAATCCATTCAATGGTATGAGAAAATACAAAAAATGTGCACAAAACACTTTTACATATATGAGTTTAAAACTATGAGTATTTTTTCTGCAAATGAAACTAACCAAATATATTGTGTTCGCTTACTTAAACATCGTAAATCTCAAAAGTGCTTTGCTTAAATAGAAAGCAAGGTTAACAGAACTTCTACTACCCCTGATGTCCTCATTGTTAAACACAATTCTCTCTAGTCCTTGCATTCTTAGCTCCACACCTGTCACAATGACTACTTCTTTTTTCTTTGACCTTTTTCCTTTTGAGCCTCCATTCCTGTGATTTTTTTTAATTTTTATTTTCATTGTAAAGGTGATGTACAGAGGGGCCACAATTACATGGAGGTAGCATTTGAGAAGTCTTTAAACAAGAGTTTGGTTTCAAAAGGTAAAAAAGAGGAAAATAATAATACCAAGAGAACCTAGAGGATGCATAAAATAGAACAAACCACAAATCCTTCAACACTAATTTTCCTCCCTGCTTTCTTCTTTATTTCTGTTCAAGATTCAAAGCTAAAGTACTATGGCTGCTGTCTATAAAATGATTCTTATATGAGTCTACAGGAGGAGTTCTCTGTTGGGGAGGAGCCTCTGCCTGGGGAAATCTTGGACAATGTCCAGGGTTATTT